>NC_051177.1:28916750-29236356 GCF_013339695.2 Rhipicephalus sanguineus | reverse complement strand
TTAAGTACACTTCAACGGACAGTACCATAAACGTCTGTACAGAATAAATCTTATTCAGATGCTGATACGAATGTAAGCGCGCCCCGACACAATGCGTAGAACTTCACTCTTTCTGTTTGCTTCCTTCGAACAGGGGGTGACTCTCGACAAGAGTGTTTCTTGTCTGTGTTTTTTTACATTATATCCACCTCGAAAGACAAGCTTCGGTAGTGCGCTTTGTTCTGAAAGCACCTCGAATGCTAATGCGACAGGCTTTATCGACATTTTTACAATTCCTTCAGCATAGATGTGCTCTTAAGGATTCCGTATTACTGGCCTTCTCAAAGCGATATTCTATGAAGCATAGGCAAAGAAAGAAAGAAAGAAAGAAAGAAAGAAAGAAAGAAAGAAAGAAAGAAAGAAAGAAAGAAAGAAAGAAAGAAAGAAAGAAAGAAAGAAAGAAAGAAAGAAAGAAAGAAAGAAAGAAAGAAAGAAAGAAAGAAAGAAAGAAAGAAGTCAACAACAACACACATAAAAAATGAAAAACATGTCTTTCTTTCGCATGACAGACGATGCATTAAGGATGTATATCAGAGTACAGAGAACTGCTGTCAGTGTTTTCTAACATTATGCAATGTACTCTTCCGATTTACCCGCCTATAGTGAGAGACACCCCGATATGAACCCAGCGCGGAGATCAAAAATATGTTAAGCGTCACAGAAAGAAAGGCATGCAAGGGTTACAAGAAAATTCACAGAAGAATATCCACTTCAGCAGCAACAACACGTCTCTACTCTGAGGCTCTCTTTCTCGATATGGTTGCCGTTTCTTACGTAATTTCCAAATATTATAGTTCTGCTGTATTTGTCATCATTACGTCCGCACGTTATGTGAATCGAACCGAATAATCAAATAACGTCAAGAATCGCGGCGTGCAGCCTCTTAACGCTATTCGAGAGAATCAAAATTCGTATGTACGAGGAAATGCTGAAATGAGCCCTTGCCGCGTGTTGTATCCATCTGCATCCTGCGCTGTACATACAAGAAACTATGCACACGTATACATGCATTATACATGCACTCATCATATGAGTGTTGCAGATAGCAGTATAATGGCGTCTCTTAGCGATCAGTCGAAACTGGAAGGTATTTAGTCTTTCTTCTCGAAAAGATATTTTCACAAGATATTGCTTCATCGCCTGTGAGGAGGAGTCTTTTTTTCTCTCATTATGAAGATATAGAAGAGCCCTGCAGCAGCAACCTAGCGTGGTGACAGTCGCATTATGAATAGACGAAGGAAATAAAAATCACAAGTTCACCGCAAGGGCGCAGCAATGAATGCGATAGCAACAAATTGGAATGTTCTACGAAGTAAGGCTAGCAGCAAACTCCTTTGAATCCGATCTCGCGTAAAGGCCGAGACAAACGGTATGATTTTCAATCCGATGCGATGTCCGACGTGGCGGTGCGGCAGCCGGAATGGTGGCGGTCCGATGCGATGAAAGGTCACCATTCCGGGTGCTGCACCGCCGCGTCGGACGTCGCATCGGATGGAAAACCGTACCGTCTGTCTCGGCCTTATCTCTACAAAACGCTAGTGTTAGGGAATACGGCCGCTCCATAGATAGAAGCGGCTTTCATTCCGTCTGTCGTCTTAACGCGAAGCGAAGTAAGCGGTCCGAACACACCACGTACAGGGGTATGCGAGCCGTCTACTGATGTCTGTTGAGCGGCAACTAAGCCCTTTTGATCAAACTTCGCAGTTGCTGCTCGAGCATGCAGCCTCCACTTCCCACCTCCTTCCTCCGGCGCCCATTCACGCGCCTTCACCCGATGAAAGACGGGTGGGGCGTTGCCTCTCTGTTTGAGGAGCCATCAATGGCAGACCTCGCACGCGGGGCGATGTAATAGAGCTCAGTATATATGTACCAACTGGCCCGCCTATACAATCAACAATGTTATCGTATGCGCGCTCAGTGCGACGGAGTTGGCCGGCTCGTTTCATCTCTGCTTCAGCCGCGTTCGTCCCCAGCGCTCGCGCACTTTTACTCGAGCGTAGAACATACGATGCGGGCGGCGCTGTTATCAATTTGGAGTTTATACAGAACATGACGGCAACGGCGACGGCAAAAACCGGCCGAGATTATACACACAATTGTCGCAACAAAAAAGGCCAGGTGAATGGAAATCTTCGCGTCGCTCACTGAATGCGATAGCAAGAAATTGGAATGTTCTACAAAGTAAGGCTAGCAGCAAACTCTTTTGGATCCGATCTCGCGCTTACTAAACTTCTAAATAACACAACGAAAAAAAATAGAGGTATTTCTACTTAGGCAGCAAGTAGATAGAACGAAAGGACGATAAGACGTTCGTGAACCGCAAGCGTAAATCAACGCAGACAAATGACAGGCTCGCTGCCGCAGCCATATGAGATGGCAAGTGGACGGTTATCTCAAAAAACCCTTTCCGCAGTGGTCTTCTAGGAAGTCGTTGGTGGACCGAGCTCCTCTGGACGTAAAAAAGCGGTCGAATGAAGAAGAAATAAGGGTAGGGAGAATTGGGATCGCGTAAATAAAAGATCTCGCGAAATGACTTGACCCTCACCCAGCGCGTGGCGAAAAAAGAGGAACGTAAGGCGAGATACCGCAGTGAATATGTACGCGGCACCTATGCCTACGTATTGCCACGTACGTTTCTTATCACTTTTGCTGCATTCGCCCACAAAGGCTGTCGGCAACGCTCAGCGCAAACCGCGCCTCAGTCTTCGAGAAGCTTCACGATTGTTGTAGATGATTTTGTTAAGATTGCGCGCAAGACGCGAACGCTCGAGCTCATTCTAGAGATTGCGCAACCACCAGCGATATCGCTGGAAAGTTCGATAGCGCCGGTATAAAAGCCGACGCGCGTGACCGCTTGTCAGTTGATCGACGGACGACGCCCTGTTCGCCGCTATCATTGTACATCGGGTATTGCTGTAGTTCTAGTTCTCATTTTCCCGGCCACAAGTTCGGCCAAATAAACAGTTTCATTCTGCAAACGCCGACTGCTGTCTTCGTCGACGTCACGACCACGTGACATCTGGTGGAGGTGCTGCTTCATGATCCGGACGCCACCGCGGAGCGCTGACCCAAGCTCAAGCCGCGAAGAAGACGACTCTAAGGACAACCCGGATCCTCGAACCAGCCGCCGGCAGAAAGGACTACCCCCCGAATACGAACCCCTACCGGACAGCACCAGGATCACAGCGAAGAAGACAACAGCCACAATGACAACCGCTGGGGCGCCTACAACGGTCGTCATGCACCAACCGAGGGAGCCGCCGACATTCCGCGGATCACCATGCGAGGATCCAGAAAGCTGGCTGGAGGCATACGACCGGGTTTCCACGTTGAACAACTGGGACTGCAACGAGAAGCTACGCCATGTCTACTTCGCCCTTGAAGATGGCGCAAGGACCTGGTTCGAGAATCGAGAGTCCACGCTAACATCATGGGACCTCTTCCGCACCGGATTTCTCAACACCTTCACGAGCGTCATCCGGAAAGAAAGGGCTGAAACCCTTCTCGAGACCCGTGTACAGCTCCCCAATGAGAACATCGGACTGTACACCGAAGAAATGACTCGCCTCTTTCGCCATGCCGACCCCGCCATGTCCGAAGAAAAGAAAGTTCGATTCCTGATGCGGGGAGTGAAGGAAGAACTTTTCGCCGGACTTGTGCGCAACCCACCGAAGACGGTCTCGGAATTCGTTTCGGAGGCCACCACAATCGAAAAGGCACTAGCAATCCGCACTAGGCAGTACAACCGCCGCATGCCGACGACGAACTACGGGGAAGCACATGCGCTGGGCTCCGACGACCTACGTGAGACGATCAGGGCGGTCGTACGCGAAGAGCTGCGAAGGATGTTTCCTGCATCGCAACCCCAGGTCCATTCCATAGCCGACGTCGTTCGCGAGGAACTTCAGCATTCGCTAGGAGTTGCTGCACCGTCGCAACCTGAGCCGGAAGCTATGAGCTATGCTGCAGCAGCCCGCCGTCATGCTGCTCCTCCACGCCCACGCCGAGACGACACACCGCCGCAGTACCGTCGCCAGACGCCGCCGCCGCCCCCGACGCCCTACCGTCCACCTGTCGGCCAGACGCCGCCGCCGCCACCGACGCCCTACCACCCACCTGTCGGCCAGCGCTATACCCCGAGGAAGACCGATGTCTGGCGCGCCCCTGACAACCGCCCGCTCTGCTACCACTGCGGGGAGGCAGGCCACACGTACCGCCGCTGCCAGTACCGTCAGATGGGGCTACGCGGATTCGCCGTCAACGCGCCGCGCCCGCAGCCAGGCGAACGGCCTCGCGACATCGACGACTACCTCACCGGAACACAGTGGCAAGCACGACGACCTTCCCGCTCGCCGTCGCCCGGCCGTTACATGTCACCGCACCGCCGGCAGTACACTGGCCCAAACCGGGGCCGGTCGCCTAGCCCGTATCCGGAAAACTAAGGGCAGCAACCGATGGAGGTGCGGTTGCTGAACGACGAAATGCTGAAGATCCTCCGCCGTCGTCGACGACGCCACGACGAAGTTCCGAGCCCCCGCCGCAAGCCGAACGACGTCCTGAAGACGAAACTTTGCGACCGGAAGCAGAACTGACGACGCAACGCGGAAGCAGCGGTGCAAACCGACGTAGCCGTGACCCGACGCCGCGACATAACCGCAACGCAAGACGGCGGACTAGCGACCTCGACATTCTGATCGACGGCCACAACGTAACCGCTCTCGTCGATACTGGAGCCGACTATTCCGTCATCAGTGGGCCGTTCGCAGCAAAGTTGAAGAAAGTTAAGAGTGCTTGGGAAGGCCCCGAGATCCGGACCGCTGGAGGTCATCTGATAACGCCGATTGGTGTCTGCACGGCGAGAGTCACCATCAATAACCAGACTTATCCTGCGAGCTTTGTAATCCTAAAAAACTGCTCCAGAGATGTGATACTTGGAATAGACTTCCTAAGTGACCACGGCGCCGTCATCGACCTGAGGTCTGAGTCGATAACACTAACCTCAGACAAAGCGCTACCGCCCCACGCGACGCCACGGAACCACGCACTGAATGTGATAGAAGAGCAGGTGACCGTTCCGCCGCGCTCCAGCGTCATTATTTCCGTCGGCACCGAAGAACCCGCAGACCTTGAAGGTGTCATCGAGGGCGATCAGCACCTACTTCTGAACCGTCAGGTTTGCGTCGCAAGAGGTATAGCCGAGCTGCGTCATGGCAAAGCAAAGGTAGTGTTGACGAACTTTAGCCACGAATATAGGCACCTCAACATTGGTACGACGGTTGCCTACATCGACGAATGTGTGGCCACCAGCAATGCTTTCGCCCTCTTCGATGCTGCCGAACCTGCTTCGACGAATCGAGGTCCCGAACCAGATTTCGACGTTAACCCGAGCCTTCCGAAGGTCAAGCAAGACCAGCTCAAAACGCTGCTCCTGCAATACAAGAACTGTTTCTCCTCGTCATCGCGGGTCCGACAGACGCCCCTTGCTAAGCATCGCATTCTAACAGAAGAAAATTCTCGACCACTCCGTCAGAGCCCCTACAGAGTTTCGACTCGAGAGCGCGACGCGATAAAGAGACAAGTCGACGAGATGCTACGCGACAACATCATCCAGCCGTCCAAGAGTCCCTGGGCGTCACCAGTGGTGTTAGTGAAGAAGAAGGACGGGACACTGCGCTTCTGCGTTGATTACCGGCGCCTGAACAAGATCACGAAGAAGGACGTGTACCCCCTCCCACGGATAGACGACACCCTTGATCGACTTCACAACGCGACGTACTTTTCGTCGATGGACCTCAAGACCGGCTACTGGCAGATCGAAGTAGACGAAAGAGACCGAGAAAAGACCGCTTTTATAACACCCGACGGCCTCTTTGAGTTCAAGGTCATGCCTTTCGGACTTTGCTCGGCACCTGCGACGTTCCAGCGCGTCATGGACACCGTACTGGCCGGATTGAAGTGGCAGTCGTGCCTTGTGTATTTGGACGACGTCGTCGTGTTTTCCTCGACCTTCGACGAGCATCTCCGGCGGCTTGAGGCAGTACTTCAAGCAATCAAGACCTCGGGACTGACCTTGAAGCCAGAAAAGTGCCGATTCGCGTATGACGAGCTCTTGTTTCTGGGTCATGTGATCGGCAAGTCTGGAGTGCGCCCAGACCCGCGGAAAACAGCTGCCATCGCCGACTTCGCGCCACCCACCGACAAGAAGGCCGTGCGCCGATTTCTCGGCTTATGCGCCTATTACAGACGCTTCGTCAAAAACTTTTCACGAATCGCCGAACCACTGACGCTTCTCACGAAGACTAACGTGGAATTCAGGTGGGAAACGGCGCAAGTGCAAGCCTTTCAAGAACTTAAACGACGCCTGCAGACGCCACCCATACTTGCGCATTTCGACGATTGCGCCGATACGGAAATCCACACCGACGCAAGCAGCGTAGGACTCGGCGCCGTCCTTGTGCAGAAGACTGACGGGCAGGAAAGGGTCATCAGTTATGCTAGCCGGTCACTATCCAAGGCAGAAGCCAACTATTCCACAACAGAAAAGGAATGCCTTGCCATCATCTGGGCTACGTCAAAGTTTCGCCCCTACCTCTATGGCAGGCCCTTCAAAGTTGTCAGTGACCATCACGCCTTATGTTGGCTAGCTAACTTGAAGGACCCTTCAGGTCGTCTCGCACGATGGAGTTTGAGGCTTCAAGAATTCGACATAACCGTCGTGTACAAGTCCGGACGAAAACACTCCGACGCCGACTGCCTGTCTCGTGCCCCCGTCGACGCGCCGCCGCAAGACGACGACGATGACTGTTTCCTAGGAACTATAAGTACCGATGACTTCGCCGAAAGGCAACGAGCCGACGCGGAACTGGGAGGCCTTATGGAGTACCTCGAGTGCAAGACCGCCGTTGTTCCGAAGGTATTCAAGCGAGGACTGCCGTCGTTTTTCTTACGGAACGGCGTTCTCCTGAAGAAGAACTTCTCGCCACTTCGAACCGAATACCTTCTTGTCGTGCCCTCATCATTGCGACCAGAAGTCCTACAGGCCCTACACGACGACCCGACGGCTGGACACCTTGGTGTTTCCCGCACGCTCGCCAGAATACAGGAAAAATACTACTGGCCACGCCTTGCTGCCGACGTCGCCCACTACGTTAAGACTTGCCGAGACTGCCAGCGACGGAAGACACCGCCGACTAGGCCAGCGGGACTTCTGCAGCCAATCGAACCACCTCACCGGCCGTTCCAGCAAATCGGGATGGACCTACTGGGGCCGTTCCCGACGTCGACTTCCGGCAATAAGTGGATCGTCGTAGCAACTGACTACCTCACCCACTACGCCGAGACAAAGGCCTTGCCCAAAGGCAGCGCCGCCGAGGTAGCCAAATTCTTCGTGGAGAACATCGTCTTGCGACATGGCGCCCCAGAGGTCCTTATCACAGACAGAGGTACCGCCTTTACTGCGGACCTAACTCAGGCGATTTTCAAATACAGCGAGACGAGCCACCGCCGCACCACCGCCTACCACCCGCAGACCAATGGCCTCACCGAGCGTCTAAATAAGACAATCGCCGACATGCTGGCCATGTACGTCGACGTTGAGCACAAGACGTGGGATGCCGTCCTTCCGTACGTGACCTTCGCTTACAACACGGCCGTCCAAGAAACGACGCAGATGACGCCGTACAAGTTGGTCTACGGAAGGAGCCCGGCGACGACACTCGACGCCATGCTACCGAACGTCACCGACGAAGAAAACCTCGACGCCGCCGCTTACTTACAACGTGCCGAAGAAGCTCGACAGCTCGCCCGCCTGCGCATCAAGACCCAGCAGCACACCGACAGCCGTCGCTACAATCTTCGACGACGCTTCGTGGAGTACCAGCCCGGCGACCGTGTCTGGGTCTGGACGCCAATACGACGACGCGGACTGAGCGAGAAGCTTCTTCGACGATACTTCGGACCGTACAGGGTACTTCGACGTCTCGGCGCACTCGACTACGAGGTTGTCCCCGACGGCATCACGAACTCTCAGAGGCGCCGAGCTCGACCAGAGGTCGTGCATGTGGTGCGCCTTAAACCGTACTATGCTCGTTAACTCACCTGAGGACTCTAAAGTTTGTGTGCTTAGTTTTCTTTAGTATTGCATGTATCCATGTTCTGTTTTTAAGCATCGGGACGATGTTTTTTTTCAGAGGGGGGCATTGCCACGTACGTTTCTTATCACTTTTGCTGCATTCGCCCACAAAGGCTGTCGGCAACGCTCAGCGCAAACCGCGCCTCAGTCTTCGAGAAGCTTCACGATTGTTGTAGATGATTTTGTTAAGATTGCGCGCAAGACGCGAACGCTCGAGCTCATTCTAGAGATTGCGCAACCACCAGCGATATCGCTGGAAAGTTCGATAGCGCCGGTATAAAAGCCGACGCGCGTGACCGCTTGTCAGTTGATCGACGGACGACGCCCTGTTCGCCGCTATCATTGTACATCGGGTATTGCTGTAGTTCTAGTTCTCATTTTCCCGGCCACAAGTTCGGCCAAATAAACAGTTTCATTCTGCAAACGCCGACTGCTGTCTTCGTCGACGTCACGACCACGTGACAGTATATAGAAGGCTAAGCAAACAGCACAAAGCACAGACATGTCAGTCAAGATTCCCGCCTTCACGTACGTTTCTCAGCCGAATTATCACTGTTAGTGGAAGCGTCCAGAGAAAAAAAATAATGAAACCAAGAGCGCAGCTTTACCAATTTATATATATTTCTTCGTCGATCATTACGGCAGCATTATTCAGATGGTTTCCGGAAGCTTTCAGTGAGGCATCTGCATTTACCGAGATACGGCATTCCTGTTGAAAGCCGGAATGAGGAGCTTGAATCGACTCGGCTAGCCAGATGTTATTTAACCACTCGCCGAGCTTTAGGTTTGACGTTTGAAAGTTCTTGTGTCTTTTTTTCTTCGTGCAATACATCCGCCTTAACCACCCGTTAAATTATTAGAGTATGGAAGCAGCTCCGTTTGCTGAAATGGCTCGGCTCAGGATTTATCGTATGACCTAACAAACACAATGGCAGCGTATAGCCCCATAACTGCGGTCAGAGTGTAAGCGTAGTTCTATCGTCTTTCGATGTGAATTGAGAAATGGCGTTTTACGCGACGCCTTAATCATTCACGATAACAAAAAAAGTGAGACAGGCAATTATAAGTTCCAGAGCTTCGTCTGCATGGGTTTAAAGCTCACACTATACACACTAAACAGTTTTACACCCTTAAGGGTGTAAAAAGGGTTTTAATGACATTAACACCCTTTTTTTGCATTGTACAACACCCTTTTTGCTGTATATACACCCTAAGAGAAGGGCGTGCGCGGAAAAAAGGGTGTTAATGTTTTTCATAAGGGTGTTAATGGAAGAACGTAAGGGTGTACATTGAAGCATTAAGCTGCATCCATGCATGCATATTAAAATCGCGTGCATTGCGCAATGCGTCTGTTGTTGTATTGCCTTTTCTAAGGTTACGATGTCAGTGACATTACAGAAACAAGAAAATGGTGGAGCTATTGGCACAATGTTGGTTCTCGTGATATTTTATTTTCACATATAGCCAAATGACGATGTATCATTGCTTCACAAAATACTACAAGACTCGAGAAAATGTACAAGAAAATCAGCAAACACTTCTTTTGCACAGGCTGGAGGTGTGCCCTACCGTTTCATATTTTGCACAATATATGTCAACCGCATGAACATTTATAAACGCTATTGCCAGCACCTATACAAATGTAGAAGCAATTTAAAACAAAAGTTGAATTCATTACAAAGCATTTCTGGGTATAAAGCTGTAAGTGGGACAGAAAACTTCCTGCCGGCATGAACACTGTTTACAAGTTGCGGTATGAACACTTTTAATTACTTGTTCACTTAGCCAATAAGATAGACAAAAAAGAATTACTTTGAACAGACCAAGATATAGGATAATATAGTACAAGTGTACATGTGGAATGTATACAATATAGAGCACGCAATTCTAACATACATAAATATACATACATTACACACTGATGCATAAAGTTTCACGACCCACTTGTTTAAGCGCGTAAATTGGGAAATGTATCTGTGTTATGAATTTTTCGTCCACAAACATTAGAATAAGCCGAGGCCTCACTGAGGTTCATTAAACAAGACGGGACACAATGACACTAGCCTTGCGGTACTATTAGCCAGCTAACATAAGCATTATGGAAGCTAACTCTTTGACACCCGAATTCGTACCACTCATCCATGCAAGGGAAACCTGCAGGGAAATCATTATCGGTTTCACATACCATGCCAAGAACTGGCCGCACAATTTCTCCGCGTTAATGATTTCCGCACAGAAGCACTTGGAAAAGGAAAGCAAAGATTCGGAAGGAAATCAATGTCACTTTGAGGGTACACACATGAGTAGCAATAATGTTAGCACCTTGCTACCGAACGAGGAAGATGAGAACATAGGCGTGCTTAGAGTTCTCCATCAGGGGGGCGGGCATGTCTCACCGCAGCAACCCCCGTCCCCCTTCCTCTTTGTCGAGTCCTAAAGGAACAAAACAAGCTCAACCATGGATGCAAAAATGAAAATGAAGCGATGGCGTGCTTCTCCCGACGGCCACCGGGGATAAAGGTAGGGAGTAAATTGTGCTTTGAATTCAACGTCGAAGGTCCTCGGTTGCCATTATTGTCGAAGAGCATGCGCAGCCGTAACCCTGCGCATTAAGGATTACGTGAGAGGTTCGACAGGGTAAATGTATGGGGCAGAATTGGCTCCCGCTTACAGATTACTTTGGAACGCGACTTCCCCCCCCCCCCCCCACCCTTCCTCCCTGCTCCCCTCGTGCGCACACCTTTGGATGAGATAGTTTCTGCTGCACCGATTTAGCGCAGCGCGTGCATGACCGCTCATGCTCGTAAAACTTACGCTATGACAGTAAGTGCAAGTCATATGCTGTAAATGCACGGTACGACGAACGTCGTACCTGAATGCACGGCACGACGAACGCACTGCGAACTCCCATCCCACCGCTCAAGAGTGAGAAAAGACGAAGACTACGGCAACTACGGGAGAGAGCGAGAACTACGCACGCTATCACGCTATGGCATCGTACTTGAAGTGAAGGTACACACACAGAGCACCACTTTCAATAATGTTTATTTCGAAAACATCACAGTTTATATGCCCATCACGCGCTGTCACAAGTATGTATGTACTGCCCGTTGTCGTTGCCGCGCCTTACACTTCAAATTTGCTAAACGAACAAGCCCAGTCTACCATTCTTACAAACTATGCCATCGCCTCCGAGACAGCGCACCGTCCATCTCGAAAGCCAAGGCGGCCAAGGCAGCCAAGGCTGTGCGCCTGTGTGCGCTCCCTCCTTTGCTCCTAGCGCTCCTGGCGATGAAAATGATCGGTAGTCACGTGATGGCGCGTAGAATCACGTGGGCTGCTCTTAGTCTGGAAGCCGCGCCAGCCGCGCCGGCCGCGCTATGATCCGTTCGCGCTTGGCTGTGGTTGTGCGTCGTCGTGCGGTATAGTTTGGTTTTTGCTCGCGTGCAGCGATGTGTTAATTTATATGTTGCGCAGCTGTAATTGATATGCGCGTGGTGTGGTCTAAGATGTTGCCCCTACGTTGTGCGTTAGCCATGCGTATTCTCAGGGAAAGTGGCTGTACGCTGTCGAAAATGGATACGTCGAGATTCAGCCGAGATTGAGGTGCGTTTGGCTCGTCACCTATTTAAGCCATGCAGCACGCATACAACAGCGCTATGGCAGATGGCTCCATTTTCTTATGGTGATAGGGCTGTGCCGTACTGGAAAGCTCATAGATGGCCATAATCGCGTTTTTCGTGCTTTCCGGTGTTTATCTGTAACGGCGTTGCCGCGTGAATTGGCGCTGAAGTCAGACTTATTGATAGTCCTTTCGCTTTTCCAAAGGACGAAAGACCTTTTCCGTGGCGTCGGCCATATCACGAGTTGAAGGGCGCGGTTAATCTTTCCGCGACAAATCATGATCGCGGCATGCGCCAAAAGGTATACGCATACGGATGCGCCAAAAGGTATACGCATACGGCCAGTTACTACGACAGGGTATAGTCTTGGTTGGCGATTGGTCGCAATTACGTTTTAACCTTAGCAGGCTTAGAACGATTACGTGTTAGTGATGTCTTACTAGAAAAACAAGAATGCGTAGCACTGAAAAGTCTTCATTTGTTCAAATTTGTCCGAATATTTGGAAAAGCGCGATTTCGCATTTTTTTAGTCCAATATGCTAATAATTAATATATAACGGAAATATTCGACTCGTATTCGAGATTCCGAATACTTGCACACGCCTATGTACTACCGATCAAGCACACAACTATAATTGTTATTAAAGAAGAGCAGTTGTTCGAGGGCTAGTTTCTTTATTAGACAGAGCCAAGTGAAACTAACAGCCTATTAAATCAACCTTCCTTCACTTAATAAAGACGTTATTACTTATTAATTGTCTGTTTGTTTCATTTGTTGCCTATATGAAAGTTATTACAGCACAATAGTTCGCCTAGGTTGATCACATAGCTGGTAGGTGCTCCATATAAACAATTTTTTCCAGCTCGTAAAACAGAAGCAGCTGTAGAAAAGCTTCACCACTGTGTGCGCCTTCTTTTTGTAATGCACAGGGAGACCAGTAGCACCCATAGCGTCAGCTTTGTTCCCTTTGCCGTTTGTTCCCTGCGCAACTGATTATGCATGCCATCACACTGCCACACAATTTTCTGCAGTGTACAGGACATTAATGAGCGATATACTGTAGTGAACGAATATGAGGAAGTTTGTGTGTATTCACGTTGTATTAGTGCGCAAACACTATAAATAGGACACAATAAATAGCGAACACATGTTTACCATTGTGTTTGCGCTGTAGTACGAGGTGCATATGCAGTACACACTCACAATGCCTTTTATTTTTCAATGCAGGGTGACTTTCTTGCAATCCCTCGTGCTCCATCTAATGACAGTGGTATTTCAGAGGTGTCATGTGCTGCATCAACTAGACAGTGGTGTTCCAGTGGTCCCAAGTGCATCTACTTGCGGTTTTGCGAATTTCCCCTACCTCGAGGTCAAATATGAACATTTTCTGTTAAGGACGATGAAACGGCTTGCTGTATGAAAACGCCTGTTTCAGTTTTACAATTTTTAGTCTACGGGCAATTTTCGGCATCTGTTTGCTTGGATTACATTTTTAGTGTTGATATAATGCAAAGGTCTTTCGTTAGTTTTCGAGCACAGTAAGGATGTTTTAGATTTTTTTACTATTCAAGACATCCTAATAACGAATTCATTATTTTAATTGCTGGGTAAATTTTGTGCTGGTGAATTTTAATTCTGATGCTCAACTTGCACTCTGAGGCGAAACTGTTTTTCTTGAAAATTATGTGCAAGATTCACGACAAGTTCTGCTTTAAGAACCGTTATGATGCTGCACTAGTATGACTGCAAATCAGCACGAATGTGATGTATGTACTGATACACTTATGGACGGAGCAGCAGAGCGCTGTTATGTCTTTCTCTGCCTCTGTGTATAGGTTTTCGTTAAAATCAGCGCTGTGCCAAGAAACACAAGCTTCAATTCCTGTCACCTCTAGTAATGGTCGCCCAATAATTTCACTATTTTGTACCACTTGAAAGAAACGTTAAACTTGCATTACTGCAACTTTATGCTGGAAATCAAGAAATTTAAAGTTTGGTGATTTATAATCACTGGGGCTATAGTGCAGTTGTGCTCTTGGTTGATTTTGGGTTGATTTTTCACTTCATCAAGAGCAGAATAAGGGTGTTCCGAAGTAAGCTTTATTGCTTTTTTTTATTTCAGCACCGGGAGGTACGTTATAATCACCTTTGCTGATAAGTTATGCATCCATGGAGCCACAGTGAGACAATAATTATCGCTGTCAGCCGCCCAGTAAACTATGATTGAATGAAGTACCTCTTAGTGACTGCAGCAAGCGGGCATTTTTGTACTGAAAAGTTGGAGGCGGTCGCTTTTCTACGCAGTTCCACTTAGAAGGATTCTTCTAGCATGTCTGTGCTGCGAGATATCTTGCTGCAAAATTTTATTGCGATTTGCATTATTACACATGCAAGACGGTGAGCGCTGGCGCAAAGCCCCTCTCCCTCCCCCCACGCTGTTACTACCGACTGGCGATAGCAAGCAATTAATGCTCGTCACACCACGGAGGAAGATTGCGCCGGTCCACACCACCCTCCATGCGTAATTATGCAATCCGCCATCAAACTTTGCAGCGAGATATGTCGAGCGCAGACATGCTGGAATTCTTCCTAGTGGAACCGTGTAGAAAAGGGACTGCTCCCAACTTTTCAGTACAAACGTGCCCGCTTGTTACAGTCACTAAAATGTTCAGTATTGAATCTTAGGTAATTTGGTGGCTGACAGCAATTACAATTGTCTCCCTTTGTGTCCCCCTGGATACATGTCTGCAAAGGTGGTTTTCACAATCTTTCCAGTGCTGAATATTGAGAAAACGATAAACCATAACTTTGAACACTGGTATAGTAACGTAAAGCTGTCGTTTTACTGTACAACTCCCCACAGTTGACGAGATTTTTTTATATTGTAGTTGTGCGTTGATGTTAGAAAAAATTTCAGAAGTGATGTAGTGTTGAAATGCTGGTGCAGAGATTTCAATTGAGGGGATCAACATACTCAACAAAATATTTACAATGAAATGAAGCTACTGGCTCGAAAACTATTTTGAAGCAAAGTTGTATTCTTGGAATACTATTTCGTACTCTCCATTATATTCAGTATCGAAGCATCACATATACTTTGCACAAGGCCCGTAATAGCCAGGAGGCAGAGGGGGCCATGCCCCCCCCTCCTGAAATTCTGACGGAGGGGGATGTTTTACCGAAAAAAATATGTAAATGGGTGTTTTTCAGGGCTTTCAGCAAATGCTTCCCCCCCCCCCCCTCGAAAAAAATTCCTGGCTACGGGCCTGCTTTTCACAATGGCTTTTTAATACAATGCTATGTGAAAAATGCATAGTAGGATTCAGTTACTGTTTTACAATTCGAATTTTGGTATCGCCTTCGTTAACGTTTCCATTGTGGTTTTTTTTCGCAAGTCCATAAAAACTGAAGTTTACATTCTTTCAAATTTCTTTTTCATACACAAACAAATTGTTTTCAAGTATCAGGCACCCCCATTGGCAGGTTCGATCAGGTTATGTTTGTTTGTTGTCAAAGTGCACATACATGCAAATTGTGTTGTACGTAAAAAAAGTTTGATAATTACCCATGTCTGTTTTTTTTTCCAATTTTTCATACCTTTCTGTATCACAGTAGACAATAAATCTTTTATAGATTCTTTTTCAAAATCAAGCGTTATGTCTTAAGCATTGCTTTGGACATATGCTCGTACATGATGTTGTATATCCATATTTATATGTGTGTACTACTTCTGATTGCGTTTCATGATCCTTAATATGCAGCACAAGTGGGTGATGACCGAATTTGAAGCTTCAGGTGGACACACGAGGCTTACGCATGGATCACTGCGGAAAGCACTAATTCGGGGTGTCTTTCCAACCGAGCCTTCCTTATGCGAACATGACCTTTGCCAAACCAATATGAAGACGCGTTTGTGCAAAGGAAGCAGACTCGGTAGTACACCCCGAATTAATGATATCCGCAGGGACACATGCATGACGCCCTTTGTGGCCACCTGAAGCTTCTGTTTCGGCCATTAAACATCACGCGAAATGAATGGGGTGCACCCTTCCAACACCCACACGAAAGGGTGTTAATACGAGCTAACACCCTAACACCCCACAAAATTTTTGCTGAACACCCTTTCTCTAGGGTGTTAAATTAACACCCTAATTGAAGGGTGTTGTCAATAACACCCTAAGGGTGTCCGTCTGGCGACAAGCCGATTTACACCCTTAAGAGTGTAAAAATATTTAGTGTGTACGCACGTGGAGGCACTTTAGAAGAATGCGGCTGCACATGTAATGAGACCAGCGTATCAATTTGGACTAGTTGGTTAGCTTCATCTTCAAACAGCCTACGCACACAAAGACATGTGTCGACAATTCTTTTTTGTGTCTTCGTGTGGGTGCGCTGTGTGAAGATAATGAGACCAATTCCTCATTCTCTAGAACCTAATTCAAGACTGGTGCGAAGGGGTGTCGACCGCTCCGGCGGTCAGCGCTGTTTCCATTGGCAATTGGAATCGCTCCCTCCTTACTCCATTTAAACCAACGCCGTAAGCGCGAGCGCCTGGGCCGCTTCGTTAGAAATTGCTCCGATAGCTGGATAAGTAACCGCCATATGCGAATGCGGAAATCGCTTTTCTCAATGTTGCCCGCGTTATAGCACAGAGAAGCAAATCTTTGCAATTATACCGCTCGATTTCTGAACTGCCGGCAGGAATTAGAGCTTCAGGAGAGTAACTGAGTAACTCATACACCGGGGACATTTCGTGCTGTAATTACTGACAACCCATTTCTGTTTGCATTCTTTTTGTACTATAGAGATGTAGAGGTTCAAGCAAACCCAGAATGGAGAATAAATGTCATTGGTAGAAAATACGGTCCCAGGTAAGGGATTGTGTGTAATGGGATCGTTTTTGTGCTATGTTATTATTATTATTATTATTATTATTATTATTATTATTATTATTATTATTATTATTATTATTATTATTATTATTATTATTATTATTGTTGTTGTTGTTGTTGTTGTTGTTGTTGTTGTCCTTGTTGTTTTTATTGTTTGATACAGCGACCTAAAGTGACGGCATGTCTCGGCGCAAGAATTCGATTTCCTTAATGCTTATCTTTCGAACACTCACCTAGGTTTTTTACAGCACACTCAGAATATTTTATAATTTTTGCATCATCGTTAAATATTCAAATATTCTACCGGGTTCAGTTGCTGCGCACTGACAACAGTAAAAACTCACAAGGTCCCTTACGCATTCGGCTAAGAGAATTCGAGTCGAAAATAATCTTCTGTACCTAACATCCACTGGTTTTGCACTGCATGCCTTGAGGATCGGATCCGTATGGCGAGCTTTCTGCACATCACCTAGTTTTGCACTGCTTCCGTGATCGGCACACCTTTGAGGAAGCGACGACGTCGCAGGATGACGTCGTGGAATGATGTCGTGGACGATGTCATGGATTACATCACAATGGCGTCATTACGACGTCACAAATTTTGGTGATCTGTGACGTCATATGGTGAGGTCATCACGTGAGGTTGATCTTTTTGTATCACTCGTGTTGACGCCGCCGACGACGACGGTCAATTTTCGCGTTTGATGAGGCCTCCAAGGCTCTCGCCTTAATAAGAAACAGCGGCAGTTTCTACTGTTTAAACTGGATGTTTTAACACCTGGCCAAGCCGGCATTTCCCATGTATTTCTAAGAAGATACGCTGTGTGGGCGTCCAAGTATCTTTCCGATTTGTTCGCTCGCTCAGTGAATGAAGGCGGACTTCCAAACGATTGGTTAATAAGCAAAAATAGACCAGTACAAAAGATGGACCAAAACACAATGTTATGAATTGCCGACTTATTTCTTCGAACTGAAGAACGTGTAACTATCGCAGTACACCATTTACAATCATATATTACGACAGAGTTTCTCGACAGGAACACATTTCTCAATTACCGGTCCTCTCAACTTCATCTCAGTTTGTCGGAATACTGCACTATTTGGCAAAATCAGTCTGTATAGGCAAACAACCAATTGATGCAATGTTAAGAAATTTTATGAAGTAATATAAAGTGTTACATAATAAACTGTTAGCCGTACTAACTGCCAGCTCCGACTTATGGGGCAAAAAGACCAGCTTTTTGTTCCTGCGCAATGCTAAACGAACACAAGAAAGAAAGAAAGAAAGAAAGAAAGAAAGAAAGAAAGAAAGAAAGAAAGAAAGAAAGAAAGAAAGAAAGAAAGAAAGAAAGAAAGAAAGAAAGAAAGAAAGAAAGAAAGAAAGAAAGCGATGGAGATGATGCAGCATAATGTATCCAGCTGTGTATTCTTGCAGCAATGAGAATTTCACTTAGTGCGCAACCATTCTCGCAATAAATTCGCTCTTTATGCGAATTGCATACACAACGAACTTGGCGCAAGAACTTAGTATGAACCAATTGAGAAACGCGCGCTTTAGGTTATTTTATTGCGCTTTTTTTTTTTTGCAGAACACGCGATAACGAATATGCGTGATGCACGCGCTGTGATCTTAAGGGTGAGAAGCGAAAGCAAGCGCAGCTTGCTGTTTTGTGAATGCGAGCCGTGTGCCTAAAATTCTTTCGAGAGATGCCAGCACGAGTTTCGAGAGAGCCGCGCTTTCTTTGTATGGTCTTATGTTTCTGAGCGCGCTGTACTGAAGACACGAAACGACGAGCATGCGCGCGCATGCTCTTCTCATTCCATCTTGTTCGTCATTTCGTGCCTTTAGTACACCTCCCACCAAAAAAAAAAATCATAAAACAATACAAGAATCTCATACCAACCAGATCAAGTTAAAGATTTTCTGTGTATACACTGCTTTTACCTGCATGCGCCTCTTGCACAGCGCTTTGTCTACCGGGCGACAGTTTTTGGTAATTTTTCATGTTCCTCGCGTAGCCATCGGTATTTTATTTGGCTACACTGGAAGTAGACTGGCCTGCACACCCTCCAGGCATGCCTCCGCCGTCGGCGGGCCCCTCGAGGAAACGGAACAGCGAACTCAGCGACGCCGACAGTGAGTCCACCGAACTGTACTCGGCGAGCAGCGACGATTCCGATGATGGATTCACGCCCGTTTACAGTCGTAAACCAAAACGAAGATCTATGGGTGCTTCACCAGCTTCAACCGCATCGACTGTGAAGCCGAAGGTGGCTTCAATGAACTACACCGTCTTATATGTGCCTGTTTCGCCATCGGACAATCTGAGGCACCTGAATCGGCAGACCATCTCGAGGAAACTCGAGTCTCTGGCTCCAAACGAAATCAAGGATGTTCGAGTCAACCCCCGCAAGAATGTCTTGGCCATCGACGTTATACACCAGGCATCTCTGCTTGCTCTGACCAGGGTCACAGACTTCGACGGTATGAAGGTTCGAGCTCACCTTCCACTTAACAAGGACATGGTGGTAGGCGTCATATACGATGTAGACATCTCCATTCCTTGTGGCGACCTTCCAATGCTCATCAAGGAAGTTAGTGATCATAGCAACATAGTCCAAGTCTCACGTCTGGGCAACTCGCGTTGCGTAAAGATTGTCTTCAAAGGAGACATATTGCCATCCCACGTGAAGGTGGGACACTTTCGTCACGTGGTCCGTCCATTTACACCAAGACCACTCCAGTGCCGTAAATGTCAAAAAATGGGTCATGTGAGCGGAGTTTGCAGAAACGTGGCGATTTGCCCCCGCTGTGCAGAGCCACACAATGCGGAATCCTGCCGAGCAACTGCCCTAAAGTGTACCAACTGCCATGGATCACACGAAGCCTCATCAAGGGACTGTCCATTGGTGAAAAAGGAATGGAGCGTCATGAAACAGATGGTACGGGACGGCTCAACGCACAAAGAGGCCGCTGATGTGGTGAGAAATAGACAACGACGCTCGCGTCGGCGACGAAGGTCTAAGGCTGCTGCTGCTCAATCTGGACGGACAACGCGATCTCCTACTCCGACAGACCGTCAGACTTCTCCGAAGCGACAGCTACCACCAATGCCGCCACCACCACCGCCCACTGCATCACAATCGGAGAGCCGGAAAGACGCAGAGGCTTTGAAAGCGGCGGCGGATGTCGCGTGGCCCTCACTGCCACCACTGCGCAGTCATAAAGAGCCAATGCAGAATGGCCCGCAATGTACATCATCGTCCACAGATGATTGCCACGACAAAAACCTACAAGTCCTCGCTGTGCTGAGGTCTCTCATGACCACGATGCGCACTCTCCTCAACGGAATGACAACTCCGTCAGCTCAATGTGCTCTGCAAGTTCTGGATTCCTTGGAGCCAGTCCTTGCAAGCCTTTTTTAACGCCTACTTCTAGACAACCGCAGAGGAAGCGATGTCAAATATTTTTCGGTTGTGACTATCTGTGTGTGTGCGGTGAACACTGTGCGCGTATTACTTGTTCCCTCTTTCCTCCTTGCTCTCTCTATTCTTTTTTCTCCCCTTCCCCCTTCCCCCGTGTAGGGTAGCAAACCGGGTGCAACCTGGTTAACCTCCCTGCCTTTCCTTCGCTTTTATCTCTCTCTCTCTCAATTTTGTCTTGCGTTATGCGTGTCTCTAAGAAAAAAGTCGCAGTTTCGCCTCGAGGGCTAAACAATGAATGCGATAGCAAGAAATTGGAATGTCTTACTTTGTCTGTACACAACCTATCTACTGCGCATCACGGGTTGCCGGAGAAGTATAAGGAAACAACAACGCTGGTGGCGACATTTCATGATTCCGATCTGAATCATGAAATTTCCCTCATGTCTCTGGTTAGGCACGAGCCTAACCAGAGGCATACGCAGTTAATACAGCGGCAACTTATGTGTTCTGCCAGCACCTCCGCTATCTTTCTGAAAAAAAAATAGAGGAGGCGCTGGTTCTGTTTCAATTGCCGGTGTAAAGCATCGACAGCGAGGTAATCTTTACTGCGGGTGTTATGACTGACCGTCGCTGGCGACGTGTTGTATATGCGAGTAGACGGGAGATGCGTTCCTACAACTCGCGACGCCTTCATCCTTCTCAGAAACGGGCGCCCCGCGGCGGGAAGCGCCCCACAAAGGCAAGAGAATCTTGCGAGCTCCGATGGACAGTATAGCGACGTCAAAGCGGGCGCCGCCTTTACAATGGGCTAATGTGGCTCATTTCAGGTGCCACGGAGCCGACCTGTCTTGGATGTTTTGACAAGAGCAATTATAAGTCGCCGTAAACTCTTTCCTGGCCTTCTGGGGAGAGGTGGAAGAACTCTCCCGATCTCCCCTCCTCCCGGCCTGACCCCACAAAAGTGTCATTATCCGCAGGAAATTTGCTGCATCAAAGAGTGCAGTGACCCCTCGGCGACAATGTGTTACAGTCCCTGGTATCATGGTGGCTGGTGTCGCGTGTGTGATTGGCTACAACTAGGGCTCCGCCTTTTCAGAGTTTTTCTTTTTTTTCTTGATATTCGGAGGGGGTTCTTTTTGGAGTTTTCTTATTTGACGAAACTTCGGCGTTCATCGGAGTTTTGTTCTCGTAAATCCCAAATTCTCCGAAATTCGGAGTTTATTTTGCATTATTCGCAATGATGCAGTGTATTCGGTGAGATGATATCTAAACACGAAAACATCAATACACACGAAGCGTATTTTAGTTGTCAGAAAAGTTTGAACGCACTAAACAGATATACACAAGCACAAATATTTGAATACAAGACACCTACGTTTGTGCTTATAACAACCTTGAATCTGGTTGTGATAGACTCAAGTGAGTTCCGTGTATTCGATGTCTGGAGCGCCCCAATGCCGCCAGGGGACCGTATATTAAGATGCCGTCTCGCGCTCCCGGGGACCCTACATACGTTGACGTCTCTCGCTCCGTGCGCGACAAGCCCTTCGTTAAATCTGCGATGTCTGTGCTCGATATGCTGCTGACGTGAGGTAATGCTTATATCGGCCAAACCGGCCGATGTATTAATGATCGCTTGGAACACGGCCTTTCGATAAAGAACGGAACAGTGTCATATTGGCCGTTGAAATGGGAGTTTATCGGATAAATACGAATTGTCAGAAGTTTTACAGGCGAGTGTTTGTCGGACTTTTTCGGATTTATCCGAAGACATCGAGAAGGAGGAGCCAGCCTGAACGGTTATAACGACGGTGCTGAGTGAGACAAGACGCCCTGAGCCCTGGGTTAATGGCTCATCCAGTTCGCTCGTAGCTCAACTATTACCTTTGCAATATGTAAATGTGTGTTCAAAAAGTGCCAGTAAACTTGTTTGTTTTCGTTTTCCCAACTTGCGAGCATCCGTTTCTCAACCCGGAGACTCAGTCACACTACCAAAAGAAGTCCGGGTACGACGCAACCCTAACGTCGCAACAACTGGTTGCAGCGGTGGGAAGGAGCTAAACCCGGGTCACAACACGGGTCACTTCTCTCGCTGCAGAGGCCACGTTTGCTAAAGGAGTGGGCTGCTAGCATTTCTTAGTGTAAAATTCCAATTTGATGTCATATTCATTGCTTGTCCCTTGCGGCGAAACAGTGACATCTTTCTTCGACTGCTGATTTAATTTCTTTTGACCGCATGCTCTCCAAATTACCTCTTAATGTATTTTTTATATAATTTGAGGGTCAATAATTGATCACAGATTTTTAATTTAATAATTTTACCGGTGTTATTCCCTTCTAGTCCGCATCTCTGACAATGTGTTGCTAATCCTCCTCGCATGAGTGTGAATCGCGATAAAACGTCAACGTCTTCGCAGATGTGCAGGACAGAGACAGCAGCAATAAATCAGGGCATGTCTCACGAATGAAGAAGAAGAAGACGTCGGTGACTGCCTGGCCACTCTGGATTAGAATTAAATGAAATGGCCGACTCACTAGCGCGAGCTGCATTGAATGGCCCAGTTGTTCCTGTCCTTCCTGTAGTGGCCAGTATAACTGCGATTAGATATAGAAAATTTTCACTTCGTGCAGACGCCATAGAATCAATAACAGCTAGGACAGAATTTAGTCATTTAAAATTTCCGTGGAAGATCCAATGGTGTCCTACTAGACAATTGGAAGTATTAGTAACTAGACTACGATGTCGTGTGCCCCCGTTAAATCTATATTCACACAGGGCTGGTCTGGCGGTATCGCCCCTATGTCACTTTTGTTTAGAAATAGAATCAATAGAGCACTACTTTTTATCATGTCGCAGATACAGATTACTCAGAAAAAGACTTCTTGATAGCCCATTCGCTAACCTGGGGCTGCAATTCACAATTGACAATGTTCTTACCTTCGGTGCTTCAACTCTGGGCTTCAGCCACAGAAATGCGTTTGATGCCGTGTGTAGCTACCTTCAAGAAACAAAACGAATACGGCTTTAAATTTCCGCTTGTATAAGTATTATTATAACAAAAAAAAAAGTTTTGATATTATTTTCATTATTATTGTGCTTCTTCTTCTTATTATTTTTATTCTAATTCCTATTCGGAACAATGATTAAAGTGTCTGATCTGTATGTTTAAAAAACTATTATTGCACTCTTTCATTGATGCGTACGTGTTTTTTTTTTGTATATGCATTGCTATTATTTATTTATTTATTCTTTTTATTGGCATCAGCATTCAATACTCAAAATATTATTTTAAAAAAAAATTTTTTTTTGTAAGACAACTTCTTGGCCAATCCCCCTGAGTGGGTATGAGCCATGCAGTAGAGGCTACTACTACTACTACTACTACTGCAGCTTCGAGGCAGGCTTCTCTTGAGAGACTACTTGTAAGAACGAGCTTTCTTTTTCATTGCATGGACGGGACTTCGTAATTAGTCTTCGAAGCAAATTGCATTCATAGATCAATAGTGGCAGTGCTGCATTTTTCATTTTACTTTACTTAGACAGTTCGATCTTTCTGTAAACGCGTGCCGCACTAGTGAAGCTTTTATCCCCTTGTATTCGTAGCATCCAACTTCATATTTATTAAAAGGTGACACCTGTACTTGCGTGTTAAGGTCAAATTGTCCACTGGTGCCATGCCAGCAAGGTGGAAATCTTCCAAGCGACTGAAGCTTCATACTGCCATAGCACAACCACGAAGTCCGCTTGTACTCATTGGAATAAACCGGCGGGTGGCCGGCCGGCGGTAGGAATCGAACCTGGCGCCTCCCGTATCGAGAGCTGATGCGCAGGTCTTTCACAACCGCTGTGGTTAAGGCCAAATTGTGAGTTTCAACATCACGTAGTGGAATATTCGTTTATTAGGGACCCCAGAGTGGAAGGCTCTAGATAAGTTATGACCATTTTACCTTTTTTTTACGTGTACACAAATTATACGGCACATGAGTGCTTGTTCATGTGGACGGTAGGGTTGCGAGTTGAACCTGCACCCTTGAAATTATTACCAGGACACCATTAATGTCACTTCGTAAGTAAGGTACCGATTTGACGTATATAAGACGGGGTGACATTGCGCTTTACCTTCTGTGGTGGTGTTCATTGATTATATGTTTTGAACTAATCCAGTTTGCCGCACGTGCTCCACCAGCTCCATGGCGACAGGTAAAAGGGACGAGGTGAACAGCTCGAATCCTGAAGGACCTGATGCGATCAAGGTAATGCAGATCCTTGCGGGAACTATATATCTATATGACAGGTACCAGCCAAGTCGCTCTTTTTTTTTTTTTTTGAGGACATGTTTTTGAACTACGCATTGCATGTGCCAACATACATGTTCTTTCCTCTTTGTATGGCAACGCGTTTTCTTTTAACAAGTTTTACCGTGCAGTGTACTCACGAAGCTCTTTGTTGCTGTGGCCCGCCTGGGTAGAAGAGAGCGCTATAATAATTGTGATATTGACAATATTTATTTATCAACTATATTCGTAGTTCACGCACGTGCAATTCCATAAGCTCAGCCTTATTAACAGTAGAGGTACGGGTGCCAAAAAACCAAGAAAGATCTCGGATAATGATGCTAGTTATAGCACAGCGCGAGCTTTACGAGGTTAATTTTATTTAACATTGAACGCAATCGTAAACGTGGATTTTTGGGCTAGTTGGTTGTATGCTTCATAATGGGGCGTAGCGCTAACACACACGGACGAGGAAGGGACAATAGGACAAGCGCTTGTCTTGTTGTCTCTTCCTCGTCCGTGTGTGTTAGCGCAATCGTAAGTTGAGAATTACAAACTTCATTAGATTTGAGTGATGGCTACGTCTGCTCAAGTAAAAAGCAATCGTGCGTTCATTTCTCCAAGCAGCGATAATGAAGATTATAAGGTGGATCTTCAATATTTGATAGGTTATCTGCTCAACCGTATCTAAAGTGCTGTGGGACAACAGGTTTGTACTCCATCCGTAACGTCACTCTAAGCTTTAACGAATATTTCAACGTACTAGGTTCCGTGCCCTATTCTCGCAATGCTCTACAAAGCTAGTGTCAGTGGGTTCATGCTAGTTAGAACACGTGTACACATGGAAATTAAGAAGAGATAATACATAGCTAGCATTCTGTCCTGTCTTTTCCTATTCTCCGTGTGTGTATGAGCAACGGTATCCCTATTGCATCAGCAAACTAACCAGTTAGCAAGCGTTCTTGGAATATCAGTCGAGTTCAATTTGCGTAAATCTTCAGGACGAACAATTGCCGAAGGTGGCTGGACAGGTCACCGCTTCGCATGCTGTGGCTGACGGCTCCACCTGCAATGCCGGCAGCTTGGCGAACCCCGGTTCTGCTTCCTCCAGCACCGATGAAGAACCGAAGGAAACCGGTGGCCGAGGCAACCCTCATGCAATTGCCCCTTCGGATATCGCTCGGAAGGACAGCTGCCCACCACCCAAGGCAAGCGTGGATGAGGTGCGCATCCTCGGAGATTGAGCCTAAAGGCTCATTCACACCTGCGACTAGTACCGGTCTCACGACCATTTGCAACTGGCGACCAAAAAGTGACTCTACGCGACCGACATTCACAATTCCGTGCGACGTATACCCGTCGACACACATAATTCACGTCTCCTCGCATTGCTGTTGCCCTGCAAAATAAGCTGACGTCCTGTTCCTGCACATGCGATTGGTTCAGAGGGTTGCGACTGCATTCGCGCGACGGAAAAAATCGAGCAACGAGTGACTGAGCCAAAGCAGGTGCTATGCGACTAATGTGGCTATTTGTGACCAACTGCGACCAGTCGCTTTGCGACTAACTCGGTCGCGCGACCGGTGCTAGTCGCAGGTGCGAACGAGCTTTAAAAGTACGACGGACGCTGTCTTTCATGTCTATAGGCGCCTTGCGCTAATTTTTTTTCTTCTGCTGTTTAAAGCAATGTCAAAATATGCAGCGTGCGGAGTGGTATGAAACTAAACACAAGCTTTCCTCCGGCTACTCCCGACGCCCCGCAAGCCTAATTATGTGGGAAAGTGCTCGATACAGCGAAATGGCGAAGTGTACGTACTCCGTGTAAACGGAATATTTCGAAGAATATTATCACGGACAGTGCTGACTTTTGAACTTTGCTAAGCTGACTGAGTGTGTACTCGGAGGAGCGGTGATCAGAAAGACAAGATTTAGGTAAATTTAAGTACTACTGGTCACATGCTGGCTAAACCACCAAGCCTGCGGAACCCGTAGAAATTAGTGCCGGAGTGCCCTATATAAATTCTTCGCGGAAAATTATGTATATAGAGGGACTTCTTTCGCGTATACATCTTGCACAGCTTCTTTCTTCCTCTCCGGGCATTTCATTAAAGAATCTTATCTCTCTCTTTCTTCCTCGCGAACAGCCCAAGGGCCCGACCTCCAAGGCCACTCGGGCCAAGCATAGGCCGTCAGTGGGTGCGGTCCGCAAGCACAGCGCTCCTTCCGACCGTCGCACATCGAAGATCTCCGTCTCGACCAAGGCCAGCAACCTAGTGTCCGGCACCTCGCTTCATAAAGCTCCTTCCACTTCGTCTGTGCGCACTCTCGTCTCCTCCAGCACCAGTCCCATCGGTAGTGTGGCCCTCGTGAGTCCGCCTCGTCACTTCAACGCGGCGACGCAGAACCGGCTCACGCCCGAGCTGTGCCCGGCCAGTCCGGTAGCAGATGCAGATGCCCTCGTCGTGGGCGAGGGTACTGGTGCGTAAAAAACGAAATTGATGTAAGCCTTATCTTTAGTGATTGCGTCGCTTTTATGACGCCGTTTTGTCGAAAAAGACTGCCTTTGTATCCGTTTCGTCCGAGGACCAAATGATGAACAGGCGAGGAGAAGAAACCACAGCACGCAATAGACGTGTGTGCTTTTCGAGCCATTTTCTGTTCTGTTCTGCCACAACAATCCTATTTTTAGCACACACGCACAGGGTGCTCGGAATTCCGGGAACATGTTTAGTAGAACCTTTAAAGCGACATACTTTGGTTTGTTGCCCTTTACTACATTGAACTGTTGGTGTCTTTAGCTTCATCGAAAAGAAGACAACGTGAAGGAGGATACCGGAACGCTAGAAATGACGTCATCATCATCATTTTCATCATCATCATTCTCATAATCATAAGCATCATAGCTATCATCAAAACTATATTATGTCTAATGCAGGACGAAGGCCTCTTCCGAGGGTATGTGGTTACCCTTCAATTTCTGCCTGCAAAATTCCTTATTTCATCGCATCACCGCCGTGCTAGGCTGTGCTTCCTATGCTTTGCACCCATTCTATCACACTAGGCCACCGAGAAAGGTAAAAGCTCAGGGGAAGATGTAAGCTTGAAGATATGAAAACTTAGTGAAGACAGGCTGTCACTGGAGCCGACGTTTCGACAAGCGGACTTGCAGCCTTGAAGAAGACAAGTCCGCTTGTCGGAATGTCGGCTCAAGCGACACACAGTGCTCACGAATTTTTCGTCTAATAGACCACCGATTACCTGTCATATGCACAACATGGCCTACCCAACTCAATTTTTTTTCGCCTCTTAATATAACAAGATTATCTACCGGCCCTGTGAGCTTTCTAATCCGCAGTGCCGTACGTAGTTCGGCTATTTGGCAACATTGAGCTGTTTTTAGCAACCGGGTAAGCTGATAAAAAAAAACAGGGGCAAAAAACTGTATTTGTGCCCGTTTCTTGCGAGGACTAGGGGATGAACAGGCGGGGAGAAGAAGCCACAGCACGCGATTGGGGGGAGTACTTGAGGTAACGGCACTGAGGTAAAGGTGCGTTCCCAACACAGATGAATACCATGATGGTGCTGCTGACACGTGTGCAGGGCGTGCACATGGCGTGCCTCTGATCACGCTTCCGGTAACTAAAGCCCTCTCATCATGTGGAACTAAATAGATGACGGCATGGAGGATTAGTTTATAGGTGATTTGCCCAAAGACTTATCACTCACCCCAGCATGGCGCGGAGCTATGTAGCCGGGTGTCACAACCCGCGAACGGAACGCAATCTCCGGGTATATTCCAAGGACTCACGATTCGGTCCGCGTGGCACAGCATACGTGTATAGACAGACTTTCGGTATGTAATAGTCACCATAGGCAATTATATCTTATCTCACGAACAATTGTTGCGATTTCCACGGTTATCAAAGTGACCGAAGGTCAATAACTGGACATGGGCGGAAACCGTTCCAGAACAAATTCGAGACAGGAAAAGAACTGATACGGTCTAAAAAGTTCCTGAACTTCAGTCACATCCACATTTACTGAACAGCCATACCGGAGGTTTCAGAATGTCATAGCAATTTAGTCAGCACAGTTAGTTCCCTTCAGTGTATGGCGTCGCAGGTTGACTGTGACAGTGAATGTGAATATTTAATGGTTGGGTGTTACATGAGGAAACCGCGATATTATTACGAGGCACGCGGTAGTGAGGGATTCCGGATTAATTAAGACCGGCTGGTATTCTTTAACGTGAACACAAATCTAGGAACACGGGTGTTTTTTGCATTTCGCCTCTCCATTGAAATGCGGCCACCATGACCAGGAATCGAACCCGCGCCCTCTAGTTCAGCTGTGCGGCACCTTAGGTGCTAAGCTGAAACCGCGGTTCACTTCATACGAAAGCAATTACCGCAGGTACGGAGAAAGGTGCGCTCAAGAACCAGTTGTGCAGGCGATCCAGCGCTGGTTCTGAGCTGCTGCTTCGCGGTGACTCCAAGGAAGACCTCGAGAAGGGAAAGGGGAAGGAAGAGGCTCACCCGGAAGTAACAGAGAAGGTGGCCGAGGCGCCGGAAAAGAAAGAGAAGCCGAAGAAGTCTCCGGAAGTGAAAAAACCGCGGAAGAAACCCCCGCGCGGTTTCAAGATGCCCGACGGAACCTACGTGGGCCTCAGTGAAAAGAATCGATACCTGAGGCAAGTACACCGAACAAATTCGTCTAATAATAAGCGGAGACGAGAAAGGGTGAAAAGTGTGCTTCCGGTCCCCATTAGCTCAGCTAACTGCGCTAATTGTAAATGCAACTAAACTATTGTTTAGCAGCTAGCGAAGTCCAACTCCCTTTTAAATCTTTCTAAACATTTTCGAAAGATGGTATTTTTTTCTTGATTTACTTAAAAACACTGCAAACCCTTTCGTATATTGATAGCACTTGCGACAGTGTAAATAGTTATCATCAGAACGGTGAGGTGCTTAAACAATATGGGAGGTTAAGTCGATATATAAATACCTTGAAACAAACAAAAAAAGCAGATGTTTTGACGAATCTTAACGAAATTCATTGACTCCCGGATCGTTTCTGGGAGTTTTGCGATTTGGAAGAACGCATTCACCCAAGAACGTCAGAATAATTTATTGAATTGAACTGAATTTATTTCTCCTGCTTACACCAGAAAGGAAGCAGAAGCTAAAGGCCATGTGCCCTGACAAAGGCTTCTGCTCCTGTAACAATTGGGCACGCGTGCCGTACGTAGCACACAAAGCATACAAATATACCGTAGATGCATACCGATTCAATTGAATAGTCACGAAAACAAAACAACATGTATACAGGAAAAAGTAAAGAAGCGATAGGATACAGTCAAAAACGTTTTGCTTCAAATGACAACTAAAACGTGAAGAACTGGGAAACAACGCGGTAAAGGACGACGACAAAGAAGGAACACACACCACACCACACGAAGCGCTGTGTGGTGTGGTGTGTGTTCCTTCTTTGTCGTCGTCTTTTACCGCGTTGTTTCCCGTTTCACCATGCTTTACCAACTAGCCAACAAGCTGCCCTTATAAAACGTGAATATCACTCAGCAACAAGGAATTGACAATATTTACTGTAGTTCTAGTCGTACAAACTCAATACTGTGTGAAAGGAGAAGTGTTTTGTACGATTCTTTCGAACCTTCTATAGCTTCGTCGTCAAAGTCGCGTAGTCGATTTAGTAGTGTAGGTACCTGGTAACTGAGTAACTGTTTCCCGTAATTCGTTTTTATTTTTGGTGTTCTCATATGATGTTGTCGGAAGCTGTAGTGCGGATTGGTGGGAACATTCATAATATACTGTGTTCTGTTTTGTTTGACTTGTTGCATCAAATTATAGTAGTATACTTGATTTGCCTTTAACTTAGAATAGTTTAGAAAAAAAGGGTTTGTTTTAAAGTTTTGTAAATCTCCACGACAACTCTCGAATGCACGTAGGACTCTTTTTTGCAGTTCTATAAATTTATTATAGTGTTTTTGTGTAGTAGTGCCCCAAATCAACATATCAACATACAATAAGTTGGCCGGGAGTAAAATAGTGCGTAGTACAGTGAAATTTCAACCATGGGGGAATCAGGGTACTCGGTCTATATAGGCAACCGACAGTTTTACTTAATTCTGTAGCAATTTTGGTAACGTGCGTGTTCCAGGCCAAGTCTTCTTGCAACCACACTCCAAGAAATTTCTGACTTTTTACCTGCTCTAGTTTCCTATCTTCAAAAACAATAGTTGAATTGCAGTTACGTGGTTTATTAATCGGGGCAAATATCATGTATTTTGTTTTGGAAGTAGTCGTTCGTAGCTTATTCTGTCGTAACCAGCAAGAGAGTTTTTTCATGAAGTTTTTAACTTTTAACTCGAGATCTGTTAGAGTAGCAGCTTCAAAGAAAATGTCGGTATCGTCTGCATACATAACTAATTGTGGAGACTCGGGGATATCTCCCTGGTCATTAATGTAAATAATAAACAAAAGAGGTCCAAGTATTGAACCTCGTGGAACACCCGTTATGATTTCCGCGTGAGATGAAACGTCGTTATTTATACTGACATTCTGATAACGGTTCGATAAGTAATGCCGCAGAAGTTTCAGTGCCTCGTACACCATACTTTTCCAATTTAATATTTAAAAAGTTATGGCACACAGAATCAAATGCTTTCCGAAGGTCTATGAATAGACTTAATGTATACATTCTATTTTCAGTATTTGTTATTATTTCGTGTTTGATATGAGGAAGAGCTGCTTCACAAGATTTATTTTTTTGGAAACCATACTGGATGTCACTGATTACATTATAGTTATTAAAGACTTATTACACTTATTATTTCATGCGTGTCTCTCGCACTGCGGCTTGTTATCTCTTGAAGGAAGCCTGGTCCCCGACGGTGTTGCACTGTCAAGTGTGCAGCAGGCGTTAGCCTTCAAGTGTTAGCGAGAGTGTTACAGGCTGACGAACTTTTTTCTTCGAGAAAGTTAAACTCACAGATGACAATCTCTTGCCCCAGGGCCATGTACAAGGAGCACTTGAAATGCGACTACGTGCCTTTCTGCATACTCGGAGTGCTCATGGTGGTTGTGATCGCACTGGTCTACTTGTACGCCTTCCGACCGGGTATGTCGTTTGATTCATCCGTGGCTCTGCAGATGGCTTCTGTGCACGCCAATATATTATGCGCAATTCTTTTGCAGACATATTCAACAAATTTATCGAAGCAAGTAAGTGGAAGCTCTGTCGCATCGCTTAACTCTGTTGCTTTCATTTAAAAAGATGAGCCAAGAGCACACTGGCTGGCTTCCTTACTGAGTGCTTTTTTGCCGCGAGAGGGCAGTTTGAGAGGCTGCAGCTGCTCGTTTCCTCGTGTGTATTGAAATGTCCCGGCGATCACGCATTCTTGTCTACCATAGCCTACTCAACTTCAGTAATCACAAACGAAAGACTGAATAACACTTAAACAAGGAAAGTATAATTGAGAAACGATAGAAAGATGCAAGATGGGGGATTAATAATTTTTGCAGTTTTGCGTGTAAAAACCAAAATATGATTGTGAGGCACGCCGTAGTGCTGGACTCCGGATCAACTGAGACCACCTGGCTTTCTTTACCGTGCACCTAAATGCAAGTATTCGGGTGTTGTATTTCTCCAAGATCGCGAGATTGATGTGTGCAGTGATGTGCGCCAACACACCAACATATTTATATTTATTATATATAAGTAGGCAGAGTGCGTAGCAATAGGTATAATGACAAAAAGAACGTAACTGTATAAATAAAAGCGAAATGAACATGAAGGAGCCAAGCAATTCGTAAACTCTAACGGTTGCCAGGTAGCGCCCCAATGGCCAACGGACCGTTTATTTTTTCATATGATCACTTGAGTGCAAACATTTACAGCTTTCCCGATGAGCGAAAGCTTTAGCAAAAAGAAGAAGAGTTGCCGAAAAGAACGTGGCAACGCAAACGAAGCACATAAGTGCAAAATGGCCGGCGATGAAACAACATTCTTATCATATTAACCCAACCACCTGTAGGCTTCGTGTGGTTGCCAAATTATAGAAAACATTCATTTTCCTCATTTCTGTCGTGGTTCTCGGCGGCAGTTCGAAACCTGCTGGGTCTCAACAAGAAGGATGAAGAACAGGACGACCCAGCCTCTATACACAACGGGGAATCCAATTCGAGTAAGTTCTCGGCCACCTTTTGAAGAAGCGGCAGTGCGGTGAAATCGATTATTCGCAAATCATCGCCCGCAAGTGACACAAGAAAATGGACAATAAACCGCGTATAACGTGTATTGATATACCACAGCATACGGGGCGTGAGAGGATGCGCCGAGAAGTGAAAGAGATGTTTGCTGTTAAAAGAATGACGGCTATTTTGTTTTTCATTTGTCATGAAGTAACAGCCTTGTCATATATAGACCAAAAGGACACCGTATTACACATGTATGTATGTATGTATGTATGTATGTATGTATGTATGTATGTATGTATGTATGTATGTATGTATGTATGTATGTATGTATGTATGTATGTATGTATGTATGTATGTATGTATGTATGTATGTATGTATGTATGTATGTATGTATGTATGTATGTATGTATGTAATCAAGCATTTACTGCATACACGTCGGTCTATAAATCCCGCTTTTAATGCTTACAGGTTTATACCAAGGCCCCTGGTATTTGCTGGACGACAGCCTAAGGCCTCCTACAACCGCACCTGCCAATGGAAGTAGCTGGCAAATGAGGATTCCTTAGAAATATCTCAGGCTATATTTACGATAACCTAACGCAAAGGAAACAAGAGTACGGCTAATGCTCGCCGATATTACGTTTGTATATCAGTTCAACAGTTCAACAGGATGCCTTTCATTGCCTCGATTTGTCTGTAGCGTCCTCAAACTGCGTGAATACACAGAATGCGAACTTCAACAGTAATGTCACGCCTGTGATTGGATATATTACGTTCGTATTCTCTGGCGTCTTAGTTCGTATAAGGGGCCCTGATTATATATCCACAATATATATGCACATTGTTGTGTACATCAACGTCTGATTAGCGAGTGGAGGCGCAAAAAGTATCACAATGCGTTACAGAGATACGCGATATATTAACACGAGAACGCTTCTCTTAGGCTGTTTGCAACTTATGCTCTCTTGGTCGAGTACGCTATTAAAAATTGCTGCCGGTACTTGAAACGTTAAAGTTGCAAAGCAAAACTATGAACGAAAAATTCGGTCTGTAGAACTCTAAGGAAGCTTTAACGAGAAATACTTTTATCGCAAATAAATGCAATTTATCGGAAAGGCCGTTCTATATCTGGAATTGCGAAAGGCTGTACTATAAGGAACAGGCACGTTTTTCGCAGTGCGATGTGAACTCGTTAAGTGGTAGTCAGACGCCTGTTATGGGGTCACCACTTGCTTTTATAGCAATGTAATACGTGTTCGATTTGAACATCGAGCTCGAGTGCAGGTAAATGTGAAACCACGAGCTCGAGACGGGAAATCTTTCGGAAACGCTTGACTGCCGCGCTATCTAATTTTCTGAGCAAGCTCAACTGCGCACACGAAAGCGCATCGCACGTGGACCTCCGGAAGCTGGAGCGAAAGAGTGGCTTGTTAAAGCACGGCACGTACCGATGCGGCTTAAAGCAAACCCAGGGCTCCGTGTCTAATGCGCATTGCCCGGACCGAGAGCAAGCGAGGCAGCAGCATCCACGTGGAGCGATGCTCAGTGATGCGAGCATGCACGCCGAATTCACAAGGCTATGTGGGCACGCCAGATTCAGCCGGGGATAGCATGCAGCTAAAGCTGCTGGTTTTGCTCTGGGTATGGTCGGGGGGCTTCGGTATACGTGGTGTTTTCATTCGCCAGTTGGACTTGTTCACCAACTATGTTTACTCTCTTATACAGGGTGTTTCAGCTAACTTGCGCCAAGTACTAGTATAAATATTTATTTATTTATTTATTTATTTATTTATTTATTTATTTATTATTTATTTATTTATGGCACGCACTCTAAAGAACAGCCGAAAAACAATTAACAAGGCAGCTTTCTTTCCATAGCTGAAATATTGGGATGTTTATGATCAAGTGCTATAACTTTTGTATTGATGATCTTTCGCTAGATTTAATGATTAAAAAGTTAAGTAATCTTTGTTAATTAGCCAGCTTGGCTGACTGGGAAAAATGCAATGACGTGCTGCGTACGGCTCAGAACAATACTGGGCCATTTCGACACGTGTAGCGCATATGTTAGTTTTTACAATACTCTGCACAAGTTAGCTGAAACACACCGTATATGCATGGGTGTTAAGGAGTGCTTCGGTTGTTTCACAGCTGTACCACAGTTACCACAACAACGACGATCAAGTTGTTGCTGGTGAGAGCATACTTTTTTTTTGGTATCGTAATAGATAAACGTGACGATACTAGCGGCAGATGACCCGAAAACTGTATAAAAGAAACCTTGCTGGGCATATCGCTGTCAAACCTTAGTGTAAGATATCTCGGTGTGGATCAGGTGGTCATAGTTATGCAGGCAACCTTAGTGTGAGATTACATTTTTTGTGCAATATCCTCTTAACGATTTCAAGGGTTATTGATATCATCAATGAGTACCTTGTAGTTGCGAAAATGCATGGAGATAGTAGCGACTGCTTGATTGTACTTGTCAGTAATAAGCGAACCCAAGGCAATTTGAGCTTTTCTATCTATCTATCTATCTATCTATCTATCTATCTATCTATCTATCTATCTATCTATCTATCTATCTATCTATCTATCTATCTATCTATCTATCTATCTATCTATCTATCTATCTATCTATCTATCTATCTATCTATCTATCTATCTATCTATCTATCTATCTATCTATCTATCTATCTATCTATCTATCTATCTATCTATCTATCTATCTATCTATCTATCTATCTATCTATCTATCTATCTATCTATCTATCTATCCGCCTACGTCTAGGTGCTCTCGTGATCGCGTCTTTAACTTAGCGTTGACCAAAGTTGGCATTGGAGGGTAAGACGGTTTGACGAATATGACTGTCTGGTCATGGCGTGAATAACTTGAAAGTCCATTCACGTACGTCGTCAAAACCTTTCCTCCAGACACGTGTGGCACATATCCGTATACCACAGGCTGTGGTATACGAATATGCGCCGCAGGTGATTGATAGTTTATATCTACCCAGGAACGGCGAGAACACATATTGGTAATATGTATTCTCACCAGCAGCGTTGACCCGGAGAATGCAAAGTATAAAAATTAGAATCGCAGAAGGAATCTAACCCAAGAATTCTGCATGGCAGTCAGGTATTCTACCACAGAGGCACTCCAGGCCTAGAAACTGCTTTGGAAAAAGACACTATGCTGGCGCTATGTAGGTGCAACGTCGATTGTGGTTATAGTGCTGGCTATCTAATTTTATATCAAAGCAACAAACGCTACATATGTACTGCTATGATACAGACGTCATTTCGGGTTATAACGTCAGCTGTGATTCCAGTGTTGGCTCAGCTAAATAAACATTACATTTGTATTCCTATGATTCAACAAGCTATATTCAAGCATTGCTCTACCCCGGAGGAATACGCTAACAAAAGGTACGTATGATATTCAGATGATCGCACCGTAGCGTGCACTTCGTTTCGATAACACAGACGTCTGTGCCCTAGTGTGAGTGCTGATACTGCATCAGACCATACGTTACCATTTAAACGTCAGTGTAGTCGGCATGCCTCGTAAGCCCACGATGTGTACACAACTTCTCCATTTACAAGAACATGTCGATCCGCCTCGTAACGCTTGACTCAAAGCCAAGAAATGCAGCGTAGAACTGCTGGCTGCCTGCTTCGCATGAAACCGATTCTCACTACCTGTGGGATCTGCCGAATTTTTTTTTTTGTCTGCGAGTGCCTCACGAGGCATATGTTTATTACGCATAAATACGAGAAACTAAAATATTCTATAGTGCACGTGCTCTAATATCGTGTGAGCGAAAGCCCTAATTTACCGAGTGCGCTCTAAATTATGCCAAAAAAAAGTCGCAGCAAACACGCACATTTCCCCAAAGCGCGTAGCGTGGACGATTGGCTAGGACGAGTTAGTCAATGTGCACTTGAAGCGGTGGCACTGCATAACGCTCTGCGTCATCAGCATCGCGTACGAGATACCTGAATTTGCTAATCACTTCACCCGTACACGAAGAGCCTGCATTTTAACGCGTGAGCCATATGATCTGTAGCAAGGAAAAAATAGTCCCTTGAGTCGACCTGAAGCCGACAGCGTGTGCGCAGCTGTCAGTGGAGGCTAGACGGAAAGGTGTGAGGGGAGGAGGGGGGGGGAGGGCAGAGGAGAATGAGAGTGAAATGAGGGTTCAGGTGGAACTGAGGCATCCGGGATATTAAAGATGTTCCACTTCCTCGTTCAAAACCAGTGAAAAGAAACAATAAAACTGAAGTCCGAGGCAAGGCCATCACGGATCCAGAATACTCAAAATGTCTTAGATTTTCTTTTTATTTCGGTCAGCTACTCAAGAAGCATGTGCTTAATTCGTCGAGTTTATAAAAAATTTACCTTAAATGTGCGCCTTAATTTAGACCACCGGACTTACGTTATCACTTGAGGTGCATCGTCTTCCCGATTTGCAACACAATTTTTTTTAAATTTTATGTGAAAAAACAAGAAAATATAGGCTACGATAATAGTATTGACGAAGCACACAAAAAGGAGATAAAATATAACGAACAAAAGAATAAGGAAAGGGAAAAATAATCAGACGCACTATGTACGCATACAATACGCGGCGTATAAAGAATGAGCAGAGTCCAAGGGCAGAGTCCAATAGATACAGAGTGGTCATGCATATTACCGCGGATAGAGTCCGTTCAGATAGTTTTCTATGCACTTACATATACCATGGCCATGATGCATGTTCATTAATAAGGCAATACTGCGAAAGCGAGCAAGAATGACCATTATGAACCGTTAATTAAACTTGTGTCCATTAAAAAATCACGAAGAGCGCTCACTGCGCGTATTTGATTGTCAGACTGTGGCCAAGGTCCAAGCACTTTTCTAAATGCGTGTGATCGTCTATTGAGGCTGTTCAACTGATCACTCCGTTGAGTGCGTTGTTGTTTGTGTTGTTGTTGTTGCTGTTGTCGCCGTCGTTGTTGCAATAAAGCAATTGCGATGCACTTCTTTGATGGCGCCTGGTTGTATTCTTTTCTTTTTTCTTTTTCATGCGTCGTAATGTAACGCTTCTTTTGGGTCAGTGAACGCTAAATATTGGCACGGGCCGTTGGGCAAAGCAGCGTAGATTGTGTACAAATGAACGTCGAGTTAAAGAAAAGCGGTGCTCAGGAATATGAGCATTTTATTAGGTTTTATCCTTGGGTGACTCGGTACCCTACACTCTAAGAAAAAAAGGTGTCGTTTGACTCCTCTTTGCTACGCGTGTGACTCTCACATGTATAACTCTCTTTAGAGAGTCCCATTGACTCTCTTTAGGAGAGTCGTGGGATGCACGACTCTCCAAAAGCGAGTTATCGTGTCTTTTTAAAGAGAGGCATACATCCCCACGACTCTCCTAAAGACAGTCAACGTGACCCTCTAAAGAGAGTTGTGCATGTGAGAGTCAAATGTCTAGCAAAGAAGAGTCAGACACCTTTTTTTTCTTAGGGTGTACGGCAGCAGAAATGCCTAGTGCCGAGGAAAAAGACAAACCAAAAGAAACCAATGACAACAGTGTTTGCTTGCCGTTGTGTGTTTCACTGTTATCTTTACAACCTATGTGAAAATCTTGTTCCTAGTTTTCAGTTTGACACAGTACCTATATAAGTATACCGTACACATTCTATTGATGTTTAAAGTGGTTTTCATTAGCTTCATGTGCATCACAATAACGTTTCTTCGATTAACATCTTTCTAGGTTGGTAGGTAAACAACTTTGATTCATGAAAGAATCATGTGAGGGGTGTGTGTGCGGATGGCGCCCTCGCCGCCACTTACGTCATGTCTAGCTCGTTCTACTGTTCCTTAGTCGTTTAACTGTGTTCGTCCTCATTAAAGGGCCCCTCACCAGGTTTGACAATTTTGAGCTAACGAGCTCAATGCATACACTGGGCGTTCACGATCACGTCTGCCAAAATTTGCACCGCTACGCGCCGCAGAAATGGGTCAAATTTCAAGGTGAGCGCTGCTTGCCCTTCCTCTCGCGGGCGCGCGCTTTAGAGAATGAGGGGATGACGTACATGAGAAAATGGCCCTACGTAGATGGTAGTGCTGTGACGTCGCTCCTCTACGTAGACGACTGTATTCTGACGTCACCAACAGTAGCACGTGACACTGCGATAATTATTTGACACGACATGTGTAGTTTGCGTAATTTGTTGCCTGAATAGATTAATAAAACTTGAGACAAATAATGAGACACACAAAGGTAATGTGTGCGTCTTTTTCATTTTTTTTTTCGTGAATTGCAGCGAGATGCGGGGCTAATGTGTGCCTCTCTTTCCCATGCGTTCGTGTCCCCTCGGTTAGCGCATCGAGCAGACGCCAGCCCTGGAAACGAAAGTAATGTTCTGGGGCGTTCGAGCACTCACTATGCTCATTTATCCTACCGCGTCCAAGAGAGAGAGAGAGAATAAACTTTATTGAAGAATTAGAGTACGTGGCTAATCCCGGGTGGAGCCCTCTTGTAGAGCCCCACTGGCCACGGCGGCTCGCCGGGCCTGGTCTAGGGCCACTAGTTGACTCCCCAGTGCCAGCTCGGAAAGCCGTGCCTCCCAATGTTAATGAGGCACTGGCTCATGATACCGCCACTCTCATGCCCGTACAAATGTCTCCACATTCATGCCCGTCCCGCAGAAACAGGCAGTACACCACAGAGAACGCCGACGAAACGCCCACGGCCGCTACATAAAAAAAAGGTAGCGGCCGTGCAACGCCGCTCGCGTGCTCGGGCTGGCTCGGCCACGTCATGCGCACGTGGCCATGCATGCGCATGACGTGTTCATGCGTATGTGTCAAGTGAAGAGGGCAGGGAAGGAATTTGGCTTGCGAAGGCTACACGGGGCGAGTGGCAAGGGTTTGAAACTCGCCTCCTCGCATCATGGTTTCGCGCCACAAATTATTGTTTCTCTCAGCTCGTAATGAACCGATTTGAAAAATTCTTGCGGCATACTGCTCTTCATTCGGCACACAGCAACTTCCAGCGTCTAACTAAAATTTGCTATGTGGCCTGGTGAGGGGCCCTTTAATGCTAATTTATTTTTGCTGATGCCACATTTATGGTATTGCGCAACTTCGGCTATCGGATATCACTCAGTCATTTTCATCTCAAGTAGCAAGGCTTCCGTATAGTAAAGCACGTTATACTTTGCATTGCTTGCTTGCTTGTACACCTATGTACTGGCTCTTATCCACTACGGGGTTTGGCCAAGAAGCCGGCGGTTATTGTAAATGAAAGATTAAGGCCTATGCAGGGTAAAAGGAAACGTGATTTTTTGTAAAAAATAAAATAGGAAAATTTTTGATACGTAGTAAAATTTAAAAAGAAAAAAAAGGGAAAAAATGGTATGATTTTTCCAATCATTTTAAAATTATTCATAAGGGCGATTCCACGAGAGATCGAACATGCCTGTCCGGTCGCATTTTTTGTTTTGCCTGGGTTTTTTATATGTTGTGTGGGCACATTCAAAGTGCACGGAACTGAAAATTTTATTTCCAAGAAACGCTCCCAGCGCGCCAAAAAAATATTTGAAGGTGGCGGCGCGTGCCTCCTGTTTTTGCTCACTACAGTGTTTTCGGATTTCACGGCCGAATTTAGCGCGAACTATAAATGATGGGTCGAAAATTTCTTTTGCTGGTTTTAATACGCATTACTGTGAATTACATCCGTGCTTTTTTTATGCCGTCCTCAAAAAGAAGAAAATGTAAAAAAATGGCAAACACGGCCGAAATCAAAAAAGGGTCCTAAGTTTGAGGCGCCTTGGCGCCTTTACTATTTCAAACAGAAAGTTGAAAACAGTGTCAACTATAGAAAAGAACCTTTGCAACATTTATGCGGAAGATCATTTTCCTACGCACAGCGCAAAAAAAGAAAAAAATTGTTTAAAAAGCGAGTTTTTTCAAAAAAGTACATTTTCAAAAATAAAATAAAAAAAACTCCGGTCTCAATTTTGACGGCATTTTTTTATCGAAGAGCGCTTGTGTCAATGAACATACGGTTTTAATATCATATGTCCTCATTTGCTTTGTTTACGAGATATAACTGGCCAAAGTGACCCTTGCTGTGAGTGCTCACTTCAGTGCGACTGATGGTTGTTAATAGCTTGCATTGTGCGTAAATCGCAGTTTTAATTATTCTGCTGCAGCAAAACCTTGCTCTGGTGGCTTATCGTCACGAAAAATGTGTTTTCAGATTTTATTTGGTTCTACCGTGTGCGAACGTGGGCTGCTGCCGCCCTCTAAAGGGCGATTCCATCGAACATGCCTGTCCGGTCGATATTTTTGTTTTACCTGGGTTTTTTATACGTTATGTGGGCACATTCAAAGTGCACGGAAACCAAAATTTTATTTCCAAGAAATGCTCCCAGCGTGCCAAAAAAGTATTTGAAGGTGGCGGCGCAGACCTCCTGTTTTTGTTCACTGCAATGTTTTGGGATTTCACGGCTGAATTTAACGCGAACTATAAACGATGTGTCGAAAATTTTCTTGTTGGTTTTAATACGCATTACTGTGAATTACATCCATGCTTTTTTCCAAGTATTTCAAGGAGCCTTTGAAACATTTATGCGGAAGATCGTTTTCCTACAGGCAGCGCGATATAAGAAGAAAATAGTTAAAGAAGCGAGTTTTTTTCAAAAAAGTACATTTTCAAAAAATAAAACTCAGGCCTCAATTTTGACATTTTTTTGTCGAAGAGCGCTTATGTCAGTGAAAACACCGTGTTAATATGTATGTCCTCATTTGCTTTGTTCACGAGATTTAACGGGCCAAAATTACCCTTGCTGTGTGTGCTCACTTCAGTGCGATCGATAGTTGTCATCAGCTTGCATTGCACTTAAATCTAGTTTTAATTATTTTCCTGCAGTAAAACCTTGCTCTGGTGTCTTGTTGTCAAGAGAAATGCATTCTCAAACTTTAATTGTGTCTAGCGTGTGTGGGGGTGGGCTGCTGCCGCTCTCTAAAGGCCGAACGCGTACGCAGTTTGCAGCTTACAACCTCAACTTACCCGCCAGTATTCGTTAATCAGAAGCACACGAGACACCACAAACACATGGTGTAGGTCACTTTGTCAAAACTCTCCTTGCACACAGAATAAAACATTTGTATGCAGCGAAGGCCAACTTAATCTGTAACTAAATGCCACAATCAGCAGGCGCGCTGTTATGCAGTTGTTTTCTCACTGCCTGCTTGCTTCCCTTCCATTACATGGATTGTACGCTCTATCTTCCCCATTCGACGCACACTGTGCCTAAACAACATTTGTAAAAAAGTTAGCTCAATGATTTCCGAGCCGTTTATTCCACTTCCCGCTATCACATGTTTTCGGCGTTGCAGAACGTCTTCCTGTATCATCTCGACCTTTACCTCAGCGTTTCAGCAGCCAGAAAACGTGCGGTGCGGCATGATTAAGCCGTGAGTGGCCGAAGCTGCCCAATTTATGATGTTTTGTTGCCACTTTACTAAAGTGCTTTCCCACGTCGAGGACAGCAAAGGTCATTGGTGGCACCAGACGGACATTGCCCTTAGTTTTGACAATGAGTGCGGCCTACAAATTAAATATTACAGCCCAAAGCGCTTAGACACCCCTAGTCATAAAATGTTAAACCGTAAGCAGTTCTGGAAAGGCATTCATGACAGCTGTGCAGATGTGAGATAATTTGTGCGGCGCCGTTCAGTATAAACGTTTCGGCTTGCTGTAGGTCTAGCTGTTCACTACACGCGATGCGCGCGGCCCATGGCTACGTACGATTGTTCTGTGCCGATTATTTACGCATTTACAAAAAGAAGATTGCTGAGAAAAACGTTTTCGTTGCGCAAATTTTTTTTCTTTGCTCTTTTTGTTGTTGCCTACCTCCAGAAGCTACTGTCATAGGCCGAGGATCTTCGCGACACCTGCGAGGTCTGCTTGCATTGCTTTAGGCTCCTCAAGGAAAACCTGTCTACACCTAACCGCGATGAGGTAGACCAGGCATTCCTTCAGGAAGAAGAAGCGATTGATATCTTGAACAGGCGCGCCCATCTTTCCTCTGATGATTGTAGGCGAGGTTGTAGGCTGCAAACTGTTTACACGTTAGCCGTTTAGAGGGCGGCAGCAGCCCACTTTTGCACACGCTAGACACAAATAAAATCTGAGAACACATTTTTCTTGACGAAAAGCCACCAGAGCAAGGTTTTGCTGCAGCAGAACAAATAAAACTGCGATTTACGCACAATGCAAGCTATTAACAACCATCAGTCACACTGAAGTGAGCACTCACAGCAAGGGTCACTTTGGCCAGTTATATCTCGTAAACGAAGCAAATGAGGACATATCATATTAAAACCGTGTGTTCATTGACATAAGCGCTCTTCGATAAAAAATTGCCGTCAAAATTGAGACCGGAGTTTTTTTTATTTTATTTTTTGAAAATGTACTTTTTTGAAAAAACTCGCTTCTTTAACTATTTTTTTCTTTTTTTGCACTACCCGTAGGAAAATGATCTTCCGTATAAATGTTGCAAAGGCTCTTTTCTATAGTTGACACTGTTTTCAAGTTTCTGTTTGAAATAGTAAAGGCGCCAAGGCGCCTCAAACTTAGGACCCTTTTTTGATTTCGGCCGTGTTTGCCATTTTTTCACATTTTCTTCTTTTTGAGAACGGCATAAAAAAAGCACGGATGTAATTCACAGTAATGCGTATTAAAACCAGCAAAAGAAATTTTCGACACATCGTTTATAGTTCGCGCTAAATTCGGCCGTGAAATCCGAAAACACTGCAGCGAGCAAAAACAGGAGGCACGCGCCGCCACCTTCAAATATTTTTTTGGCGCGCTGGGAGCGTTTCTTGGAAATAAAATTTTCAGTTCCGTGCACTTTGAATGTGCCCACACAACATATAAAAAACCCAGGCAAAACAAAAAATGCGACCGGACAGGCATGTTCGATCTCTCGTGGAATCACCCATAATACATTATTCTTAAGTAGGTTAAAATAATTTTTATTAATGAAATGTTGAATTTAAGCTTGGTTTGGGAAGAGAGCTGATTAAAGACTTAGCAAGGTAATCTCCTTGTATCTCCCAAGAATTTGCAGAGGGCCCCGCAGACGTTCCTGTCGCTAAATTCAAATGAAGCAGCCCCAAAGGACAGAATATTCGGAGTACTAAATGGGATTCCTCATTTTTTAAATAATATTTAAAAACACATTTTCCTTTGATTTTTGAAACGGCGATATCTCAGTAGGCCGATATTTTCAGGTTCATTACAGTTGGAGCATAAAGGCAGGCGATGGCACCAGACCAGACCTGCTTAAGTAGAAATTAAGCGGTGGTATACGGCATCTTAACTTAGTTATATAGACTTCCAGTTTACGCGTTAGACACCATTTATTATCCCATGCGAAGTGCAAATGCGAAAATTCTGGATTTGGTATTGTAATCTTTAATGAATCCTCAAAAAGACAAAATATCCTGAACCTCGCCGCTGTAACATAAGCTGTTAGAGGCATGACTGACAAAATAGGACCATCAAGGGATGCTCGCGCGAGTGAGTCAGCCATCTCATTTATAAAAATACCACGATGACCTGGTGCCCATATCAGTCGCACTAGATCGTGACTACTACATTTCAAGCTCATCGTCTTTTTCAAGTACGATTATCAGTGGGTCAGAAAATTCGTATACATGCTCTAGCATGCGAACGAATTCGCCACGCAGTTTACAGGCTCTCTTTTTTGCTGCCGTTGATCTTCAGTACAAAAATAAAAAGATTCATTTCTCAGCCAATCACCCATTCTTTCATAACTTCAGCTCTGGCATTCGCATTAATCCTAGGGGTGTACCATATGCGATTTCCTGTCTAACCCAGGGAATTTCGAGCTCAGTTTGTTAGTTCTTCTTTATTTGCTCATTTATTTGCAATTTCTTGCAAATTTGAGGCGAACATCGATTTTCATATAATTGTTTGTTGTTACCCTTCATTTTCTTCTCAAGTTCCCCTAATATAATTTTCCACTTTTTATAGTACGGTAGACTGCTGAAATACGCGTAGTTGTTGTTCCTCTGTTACAAATGAAATAGAATGTGCAACGTTTTAACTCAAATGTGCAACGTTTTAACTAAACCTTTCTGGCCTGTTTTTTTAAATGTTTGTTCTGCCGCTTGGTACACGTAAAATTGAGTCCCTTTTTATGGAATATGTCAGTATCTTAAAGTAACGTCATTTTAATATTTCCCACCATTGTCATCGTCATCGTCACCATCGGCATATGATCATAATCACCCCTATCATCATTATCACGAATTGGCCAGGTATCTGTCATCCTTCTTCAGCCACTCTTAGCGCGCTCCAGGTAGGCCCACTCGCACCACACAGTCATCGTGGCATTCCAAACTGCTAGCGTGTATTTATCGAGCTTATTATTTCTATTTCTTCCTGTAGCCGGACCTCTGAATAATTCGGCAACAGCTGTCAGCGGTCGAAAGGAGCACCTATGACAGAAAGAAGCGAAAGCTCTCCCAGGCGTCTCTCCCTGGTCAACCCTTTCTCAGGTAACATTCGCCTATCTCAAATTATCTCATATAATGTTTGCCATGTTTGGTCGACTGTCGCGTGGTGCTGTGCGCGTTCTGGAACAGGCCTCCAATTGTCTGTCGACCAAGCTGAAAGCAAAGGGCTCTAGAGAGCTCAAAACAAACGACCAAACCTGGCAGATGCACTGTAGAGCCTCCTTGATGTTCCAGTCACGTAATCACGTGTTATGACTATCATGCAGTCGAAGATCTTAGATGGTTTTGGCGATTCAAAGAGGTATATTGATTTGGTTTATGGTAACATTAACGCAATCTGTATAACTTTCATTGTGACACAACACACAGATACTACATGCAGAATTCATTTGCATCTTTTCTGCGCACCTTTTACTGAGAGACTGTCGCGTTCACTGTCCGCTGAGTCGTCTTCCTCTCTGCAAACGTGCCGCATATCAACACTGAACGGAGTCGTGTGGTACCAAGAAAGCGTATCGGCGTAGCATGGGCGTCGGCAGGATTTTGTCTTGGGGAGTGCAAACCCTAGTTTTATCGCGAGGGGGGTGGGGTGGGGGCTTGTGTGGTTTTGGTGAGGAGGGGGGGGGGGCAAATGCCCCTTTGCCTCCCCCCCCCCCTTGCGAAGCCCACACAGCGTAGCCATGAACACCCGCATCGTTGCGGTATGTTCCTGCCGGCCTGGTGCTCCCATAACCCTTTCATTGACTATTTCCTTCCTTGTTGCCAGCTCTCTCTGCGCTCACTCAATGTGTGAAATGTAGAGTCTGATGTAAAAGACAAGACATGAAGACAAGATCAACCGCCTTCGTTTTCTCTCCTAAAGGGGTAGCTGCGGCTCGAACACCGACGCCGACACCGCCGTACTCTCGGAGTGTATCTCCACCAGTCTACGGCGTCTTCGCCCCACATACAATAGCGGCTCCAAACACGTGTGCCGTCGTGCCGCCTGCGTTGTCCACGTCCTACCACTACGTTCCAGTTCCGTGTGGCGGCGTGTGGCCGCAGCAGCAACAGCAGCCCGTCGGCACGCCACTCGTGGCACCCGTTGAGTTAGCTGGGCTGTACCGACCGTGTTCGCCTCCCGCTGCCCAGCCATTGCCACCGTCCGTGTTCGTACGCAAGGAGACGCTGGCCGAGGTGGCCCGAAGCAACAGCTCCTCTCCTAGGAGGCGGTCCACACGGCGATCCGATAAGCCGTGAGAAATGATTTTCTAGCCATTTATATAATCAAACCCACCACCACCACCACCGCCATCATCATCCTCCTGAGGCCACTGCAAGGCAAAAGCGTCTCTCATGTTTCGCCAGTCAGCTCATGTGGCCACCTAAATTTCTACCTTCCCCTCGTGCACTTGCCTTCTTTTGGAATCCAGTCTGTTACTCTAGATTGAACCTCGGTTATCTCGGCTTCTCACTACATGTCCTGCCCATGCCAATTTCTTCTTGATTTCGACTAGGATGTCCTTAACACCCGTTTGTTCTCTGCGCAACTATGCTCATCTCCTTGTCTCTTAAGGTTACACCTATCATTTTTCTTTCCTTGGCTCGCTGCGTCCTCCTATACATGTAAACGGCGTATAGGATGACGCAGCGTCCATTTCCATGCATCTAAAAAAGTACTTGTGTTTACGATGTACTTTGGGAACCGTAGAGCCCGCTGATATCTTGACTGTCGTAGCGGGCTTTAAAACCCCAAAAAACGTACTGGATATGGCTACTGACTGTATCTGAAAGCACGTGGTACAAAATTTCTCGCATAATTTTACTTCATACAACCAAAGCACCACGGTGCATGTCTTCTACACAATATGCGCCTATAGGCATAGCTTCTTTGGCGAAGTACCGGCACCAAATCGGGTGCAGCAGCGTTGCTGATGACACCTGGTAGGAGTGGGCTCGACCAAAGCCACGAGAGCATCTCGTAGTTTCCTATAGCTGTTAAATTTTAGCTTCTAATCCTGTAGTTACGGCACGAACTTTTTCGTATAACGAAGACTGTCGGAGAGCGCAAGAACCTATCAACACGTTCTGGGTAGTTATTTCTCAGCGCACCTATTTCCGGTGTCGCTGCGTTTTCGCGCTTGGGCAGTGGTCAGCCCACATTACTGGCAGATCCTGGCGACCGTGAGTGGTTTATGATAAGACTCAGGGGCGTAGCCAAGGGGGGGGAGGGGGGGTTGGGGGGTTCAAACCCCCCCCCCCCCCCGGAATTTTTCAGTTTTGCTGTGTATATATACACGCACACATACAAACGCACGCACGAACATACATAAAGTATGGTTGAACCCCCCCCCCCCGAAAAAAATTTTTGGCTACGCCCCTGATAAGACTAGCATAGAATCGAGCGGAAGGCATCGCTACAAAATACTATCCTAGTTTGAACTCATGCGTCAAGAAATGTCGCCAGCGCGGCTGTTGAGAGTCTTTGCCTGCAGACGTTCCTCTAAAATGCTCACGCCAAGAAGTATACGAAGAAGTCAGAACACTGCATTGCCTACTAGGTATGTACTGCTGTCTTCAGTCAGCAATGCTGCTCATATGCACATGGCCATGCAACCGTGTATGCCTATCCAGCCATGTGCAATCAGAACGCTCGCTTTCTTCAAAAGCTTATGTGAGCGCTGAGAAATCCTCTAGGAGCAAACATAGTACACTCCACAAGAAAAAAAAATTACTTGTTACTATTTCTGCTGGGTCCTGATTTGCCACATATATAACTCTCTTTAAAAATGCACGTCAACTGTCTTTAGGAGATCATCATGCTCTCTTCGGAGAGTCGTGGGAGGCGTGACTCCCAAAAGAGAGTTAAAGTGTATCTTTAAAGAGAGTTATATGCATGCCAAGTGAGGAGTCTTCAAAAATAGTGACAGTTAATTTTTTGCTTCTTCTTACAGTGTTTAAGTTGTTTTAACTATATTTCTCGTGCGTGCACAGCTAAGCAGTCGAGGCATTCAAGAGACAGCCACTTACGAATATCAAGAGCTGGTGCCTTGCGGCAATAATTTTCCGGCTATCTTTTCTTTCCTTCTAAAGTACGTCGCAGTTAGTTCGTAGGTTAAGGAAACAAAGAAAATAATCAGACCGATGTGCTAAGCGCGGCAAATATCATCGTGGTAGCCCACGTGCAGCTCTTATCACGATTTGGAAAGTTAATGCGCGTTTTTCTTAGAGCTCGAGAAGCAAGAATCCCTTCATAATTAAACGCTAGTTATACACGGACTATATAATGGTTTCGCCGCCATTAACGGAGAATCGCAGACGGCTTACGACACTTACTGGTATAGGCGGAACGTGTGGTGCACGGCTCATTGCCATTTTTTCGCTTTCCTTCACGTTCAGTCCAGTTCTTTCTTTTCAGAATGAGGTAAAAGAGGCAGAAACGTTAAGCTCTTCGAGACTGCTGTCGCGATTTCACGGCATACCTAATCTGAACTCGTCAATCCAAACGCGACGCTCGGACGACAGAAATCTTCATTTAAATGGGATGTGTGGCCATCCGGTATTAGTCAGCTTGTCGCCATCCCTGGCTCAAGAAAAAGAAACGTATGGCGCTTAGAATGCTTCAATAAAGTATGTAGTGTGGCTGTATCCATTCAGACGGCTAAATTGAAATCACAATATTCGCAATTCAGACGGATAAATTGAAATCACAATATTCGCAATATTCAATGTTTCGCAGACTGCCATGAAAGGAGAATCCGGTTCATCTGCCAAGTCTGCGTTTGCTTAGTGTGAATATATGGAAACGCATTGTTCTGTGCTAGAGAATCTATTTCGGTTTTTCAATCTAGTGTACAAATCGCACCTGGGCAGTTAAATAGCGTGAGGGTAATTTTGAATTTCCTCTGCCCGCGCAAAACCGTTTCTAAGTGTGTTTTTTGTTTCTTTAAGCGAGCAAGAAAACCGATCTAGAACAGTTAAAGAAACGCTGAAAATGGAGCTTAAGAGAAATTCATAAGCTAGCAGCGTCGACATTGCGAGGTAAATCTGACAACTTGCTCGTTCAGGTACATGCTCCAAAAGTGTGGCCCGTTCTTCACCTGGCAGCTGCTGATCATGTGGATGGCGGTACTGGGAACCGTGGTTTTCGTCTGCAGCTTCGGAGCGTTTCGACACTGTAAGAACATCCCACGTTTGTTATATGCGCGTTTCGTAAACACCCTCGCATTGTTGCAATAGCGCTACAAATATACAGTTGCAGTGGCCGCTCTTTGTGGCAACTATATGTAGATCATCGTAAAAGTACCGAAAACGGGACGAGTTGGCAGGAATTCGTTATGGAAAGTTTTGAGCGCACACACAACAAACAATCACGTAAGGAAACAAGCGCTTATTTGTCTTCTTCCCTCAAGTTTTTGTTGAGTGTGCGCTGAAAACTTTCCATAATGCAGATAATTCCTTCGGAAGTTCTGATACGATTGCAATTTAGTCGCAGTGCACCTGATGTGAGACTACCTTGAGAAAGTGGGATCGGCTTCGTAGTGTATGACGTAAAGCACGAAGTCATAAATTAAACAGTCCGAGCAGGTTGCGTGACTGAATAAAGCGCTCTTGACATGCTTCAGATGAAAAGAAATGTCTGTACCCCAGCGCACGCGCAAGAGTTAGCTGCCCTAGACGAGGAAAAATGTGCGCTAATGAAGCACATTGCCAATACGGCTTAGCAATACGTTTTGTTGGGCTAGTTGGTTCATGACTTCTGAAGGACAAAAATTGTAGCGCAAAGCAACACACGGACAGACAGAGAGGACGGGACTGTAGTGCCAGTCCCGTCCTCTCTGTCTGTCCGTGTGTTGCTTTGCGCTACAATTTTTGTCCTTCAGAACACATTGCCAATGTTTTCTTTCTTAATATTTCAACAGGGATTGAGTGCGTTGAAGTTCTAGCGTACACCCTTAGGCTTCGCGACTATAGTTCATCATGACTGTGCAGAGGATATGTACGGATGAAAGCGATGGAAAACGCTTGGACGATAACTGTTTCTATAGGTCCACTCTGTTCGCACAGTAAAATGAGTAGGCGGATGAAAAAAAGAATTGCAGGCAGTTTGCACGAGGTGACACGTCTAGCTTTCAGATGCACTGCTTTTTCCTCGGGAGTAGGCAACCAGGCTATGCACTATAGTGTAAAGGTTGCGCGCGATGTCTCCGTCGGTGGGCGTGGCTTAGATACTGTGCACGCACGGCTTAGCCAGGTGGCGCTGTATCTGGTCGCTAGACGACGTGATGCTTGCGTCCTCTTTCTTTCTATATATATTTTTTTCTCTCTAACTCTTTCTCCCTCTTTCGTTGATGTTCTCTCTTTCTTTTTCTTTCTGCATTTCCTTGTCTCTGTTTCTCTCTTTCTCATTTTTTCTGGGCTACACTTTACTCTCTCCCTTCTCCTATCCCTCCTCCTCATCATGACATATCTCCTCCTCACGCTCACCTCCCTTTCCTTTTGCTACACCATACTGTACAAGGCTATATGCTATGCTCTGCTAGTGTGCCTGGACAGCCGAGTGGTTAGGACGCTCGCCTTTGGATCGAGGGTGCGCGGGTTCGAATCCCACGTCGGGAACAATTTTTTTCGGCAAGAATTTTTTCTCTTTATATCTTTCTTTCTGTCTCTCGATTTGTTCCTCTGTTTCTTTCTTTCTCTCTCTTTTTCGCTCTCGCTCTCTCTGTACCCTTGTACACGTAACTTACAGCCCAACTATGATTACATATTGTCGCAGGAATGTTGCGTAAGTGGAACGTGACCCGTGTTAGACGCGTTCTCATAAGAGTAAAAAGAGTAAAGAGTAAAAAAGACGAATAGTGCAGACGCTCGTATTATCGGCGCCAATATTTGTTATTCACCGCTCTCAATAGCGTGTCACGTATGCAGCATCAGCTTATTACTCATTGACGTCACTGCAGGCGTTGCTTTTGGCAATCCTATTTCTCCATTCAGTAACAATACGATGCGAAAACGACAGCACTCACGACGAATGTGACCGCCCATATGTCTTTCGCAACTTTCTACCCTTCTGAGCAAAGCGTCTTTCGTCGGACGAAGAAAGGGATGTCCTAAAATGGGTCGACAGGGTCAGCGCGACCAATTTGCGATAATCTTGACACGAGCTCGAAAAAAAGCTAAGATTCACAAGTTTCCGGCGAAAGGCTCATTGCATTTATAAAGCTGACAGCGCCAGATCCCACCGAATGCCAGCTTAATGAGCAAAGCTCTCTCGTTGCGAAATTGGGCAGTGATCGAGACCATTGACCTAATTCGCATACTCTTCAGCACTTATCTTCCTTAAGACGGCACATTTCGCATTCGTTATCTGGACAGTCGAGAACACTCCTTGTCGGCTGTACCGCTCATTTAAATCAGTATCAACTGAAAATGAGCTTAGAGCCTTCGGTCCCATCCTCAGGCAATTAACTCTCACGAAATTGGTTTTTCTTTTCGAAAAGCGAAAAAAAATTAAAAGCAGTGCATCCCAGAGGGGCTGCTTGTTTTAGGAACTAAGTCAGGCGGGAATATAAATTTGTGATACTGAACGAATACGATCGCCACCTTGATACACTTCTGATGAGATATTACTTTTAATATACCCCGAAACGCAAGTACAGAACAATTATATGTTTCAGCTTTACGTGCGTAGTCAGCCTACTGTAACTGAATTTGAATTGGTGGCGCAAATGCTCGGACAGGGTCGAAGAACACACAAGACAAGCGCACTTGTCCTGTGCTCTTCGTCCCTGTCCGAGCATTTGCGCCATCAATTCAACTTCAGCCATGTACCAACTAGCCAGACAGTAGACGCTACTAAACATAGTGTAAATTACAAATACTTGGTTGGTGCTTCCTCAGCTAATATATTTGCACGTGCGACATGATAATTGGCTGGCGTTTCTTCCTTCGTCGAGTTTTCAAAATATAACCGGAGTGCCAAAAAAAAAATTAAGAAGGAACAACGGCACACTAGAGAAAGCACACGTGACACAGTCCTTGCAGGTAACATTATGTAACAAAAATAATAATTTCGTTTTCCATTGAAAACAATACACTTGCAGCCGTTTGCGTAACGAGGACATAGATATTTCAAAGTGCTGCAAGATCCAGAAAAATTTATTCCTTGGAGTCTCTTTCCGGGCTTTGCATAAATTGCCCTCTTGGCTCAAAGTCACGAAAAGCCTTTTGATATATCTGTCAACAAGATGTAAGGATACAAAAAAAAGAAAGGAGTACTTGCGCAACGGTTATCTTGGAACCGGACAAAGAGCCGAATTGATATATTCACGCATTATTATATTTTTTTGTAACGCGGTCTCTATAAATTGACTTTCGAATGCCTATACGCAATTTTACTTGACTTATACGAACACGCAAAAGGGAAACCATATTTCACATCACACATTCGTAGATAATTCGTCTGCGTTACCAGACACCACGCAGCTTGTTACCGCTAGACGATAGACATATGTACAGGGGGATGGAAAGAAACGCGAACAGCGAGGCGTGCTGTTTTCATCACGCTCTGACCTTGGTGGCGATAAAAAGATGCCAGATGGTTCTTGATTGTATCATGGATTACTCTAGTGGCTTTTTTTCACCATCCAGGCTACAAGCGCTTGAAAATAAATGCGAAATGGCTGAGGATGTAGATGCCGCGTGTTTGCGTTTCTTTCCATCTACATATGTCAAGAGACTTATTTTGTCCCTTTCTTTTTTGTGGCATATAAGCCAACGAAGAAGCCGATGAAGTTTGCCTGAGGCGATGCAAGCTTTCAGACTATACCTTCATCGCTATAGTGGATGAAACTCAACGTTGACTTGTGCAAAAGTACGTTTACAAGCACGTTTGCAAAAACTGTAATTAAAAATTCCGGCAGATCCCACGCATTGTGGGAATCGATTTTATGCGAAGCAGTGAGTAGCTACCGTGGCCACTAATTTTTTTCTTTTTCTTTTTTTGAGTCAAGCGTTATGAACTAGATCGACGTTTTTGTGCAAATTGAGTATATAGTTGAGGGCAGATTGAAGGCTTACCAGGCACGTCGAGACTACTGGCGCCTAAAGGGTAGTTCTTGATCCAATGTAAGATCGCTACACACCTTCAAGCATATACGCCAATTTTATCGAAACGAAGCGCGCGCTACGGTGCGGTGAGGTGCGTATCGTTATAGCAGTCTGTAGCGTACTCCTCCGGGATCGAGCAATGCTCGACTATAGCTTGTTGAATCATTGTAGTACATATGTAACGTTTAACCTTTTATCAAAGTGGTTAGCCAAGACTGCAACCACAATTGGCGTTGCACCGGCATGTGCGGCAGTTTCAAACGCTGGTTTGGCTCTGTGGCAGGATACTCGACTGCCACGAAGAATCCCTGGGCTCTATCCCGGCTGGAGCCGTAATTATTTTTTTTATTCCTTGCGGCTATCGGTATTTTAAGGTAAAAACCTTTAATGACTCATACTCGCGGCTTCCGACCGTCCATCCGTCCGTGCCCTGGAAAGTGCCAGCTGTGGCTCCTCCCCCTCACACTCTCTCAGCAATCAAGTGACGGCACAGCGGCGCATAGCAACAGTTGCGCCGCCACAGCTGTGGCCTCTCCCCCTTACACTCTCTGAGAAATCACGTGATGGCACAGCCGCGGCGTCCGTCCGTCCGTGCCCCCTCACACGTTCTCAGCAATCACGTGATAGCACAGCGGCGCGCGCGGCAACGCTCCTTCGTCAAACGTCTCGTTGCAGCAGTCGAGTTAGTCGGATGGCTCCCAAGCGCCCCTGTGATGATTCCACGGTAAGCGGTTCAGAGAAGTGCCCCAAGAATGTGGATTTCCCCGACACCATGGCATAGTCAGTCGAATGGCCACAGGCTTTTGCCGAACACACATTGGAATTTACAAAGTGTCCTTCAATTTTTCTGCGACACGAGCTCCTTAATGCTTTGGTATAAACACCTCCGAGGTCTGTTTTCGCCGTTGCTGGGTTGATATAGCCTCTAAATCACATGTGGCCCATACCCGCATTCCATGGGCCGTTGTAGGCGGGCATGTGCCACACATGACTGAGGGAAAGGGTTTCATGACATACGCGACAAGCATGCCATGTTATTCATGTCATGACCTGTTAATCGTATTCGTCATGCACCCAATTTCCTCCTATGCCCATCTCGGTATACACCAAGTTAAGGAGACGACCACGGGAGCACCCATAGATAGATAGATAGATAGATAGATAGATAGATAGATAGATAGATAGATAGATAGATAGATAGATAGATAGATAGATAGATAGATAGATAGATAGATAGATAGATAGATAGATAGATAGATAGATAGATAGATAGATAGATAGATAGATAGATAGATAGATAGATAGATAGATAGATAGATAGATAGATAGATAGATAGATAGATAGATAGATAGATAAGATAGATAGATAGAGATAGATAGATAGATAGATAGATAGATAGATAGATAGATAGATAGATAGATAGATAGATAGATAGATAGATAGATAGATAGATAGATAGATAGATAGATAGATAGAATGCGCGAGGCGCCTAAACCTTGGCGCAGAGAATAGGGGTCGGCAACGGCGGAATGTTGCGGGCAGAAGGCAGGGCCGCGCAAACTCGCTCTTGGATCACCTGGCAAATGTTTGCTGGCAAAGGCGGCGGTGGTTGCCCAGCTGGTGATAGCAGAGAAAACTGACGAGCAGACTCAGCACGTACGAAATCCTTGATCTCGGACAGCAGGGACTCAATTTCAGGAACGGTAGCCACGCTCGAAATGGTTTCATCCGAAACGTGCTGGCGCCGCGTGAGAAGACGCTGTCTGCGGAGCTCGTCTAAACTCTGGCAAAGCTCGGTAAGTTCAGAGACAGTGGCAGGGTTCTTCGAGAGCAGCATTTGAAAGGCATCATCGGAAATGCCTTTCAAGATGTGGTGTACCTTGTCCGCTTCCGCCATGGTCGGGTTGACACGCCGGCAGGGGCCGAAGATGTCCTCGATGTAGCTGGTGAATGTTTCACCAGTTTTCTGGGGCCGGCTTCGGAGTCGTCGTTCTGCCCGAAGTTTCCGGACACCAGGGCGTCCGAAAACAGCTGCGACGCTGGTTTTAAAAGTCGTCCAAGTGGGCATATCGGCTTCGTGGTTTTTGTACCATAGCTTGGCGACATCCGTTAAGTAAAACACCATGATGCCGAGCTTCATGGGGTCGTCCCGCTTGTTGCTAGCGCTCGCGCGTTCATAGGATTCAAGCCAATCCTCAACGCCTTTTTTATCGGTGCCGCTGAAGATCTCGGGCTCTCGCAGACGCTGGGCACCGGGACACATGGGCGGGAAGCAGGTGGGTATGTCGAGACGGCGTCGTCAGGCATGACGGACGGAAGCTTTCGGCTACGAAATTCCAGGGCCGGGGAAAACCGCAGCAGCCTCCACCAAATTATAATGAAAACACGGGGCTACAAGCGGTGGTGCGTCGTAACAGTAGCAGAGGAACTGGACGGGCGCGGGCAGCGTTGCTGGCGATGTGGCTGCAGCGCTGGGCATTCCTCTTCACTACAATATATATATATATATATATATATATATATATATATATATATATATATTATATATATATATATATATATATATATATATATATATATATATATATATATATTCCTTCAATGTAAGCAGGTGAATTCGTTAGCTACTTCTAGAAGCCGTGTTTACTCTCCATATAATGCTTCGAATTAAAGATGGCGCGTAACACTCAGGCATAGAAACACAAAAAGTCAATACAGTCAGTGCAGTGTGCTACAGCTGTTGTCGTATGGAACATTGTCCTCACCCTTCGCGCGGTTAATTTTCTTTCTTGTTTTATCTCAAGTCAAGGATTCACGCCAAACATCACAGCATATAGCTCAGCCTTTCTAAGATAAACCGTCGTGGTCTTCATTTTATAGCGCTGAAAAATTAGTAGGCGGCAACTTCTTTCATGATTTATTGTCCTCCTTACGGAAGCCGGCCTAACGCACCTCGCTAACCGCGTCGGATAAAACGATGCAACACATTTAGCCGCATAAACCGAGCTTCACTGGTACGATCCTTCAGCGTGCAGCGCGAAGGTTTTCAAACGCATGGGCTGGGCTTTATATGGAGCACTACCGAGGACAACTATAAAGGCCTTGTAGGTTTTACAACACTGCACGATATTATAGAAAGCTTCGCGGCGGGCCAGTATAAAGTGGTGCTTGAGCGCTAAAGTGCCCCCCCCCCCTCCCCAATCTTCTTTCGTCCTGATGGTTTGGAAGGCTACATTAATCCAAACTTCCTCGTCGGATGCAGATGTAATTTACGGCGCGGCTGCGTGCCGCGTGTCAGCGGTGGCCTAAGTCTATCAAGAATGTGCGAAACGGGATCGAGGCGTCAGTGCTGTATCTCTCACCTTTCTCTGTATAACAGAGGCGAGCGTGCATTCGTGGCAAGGGTGCTGCGTTTTACAGCTGCTCGGGCGTGTGATTAATGGTCGTTGTGTCTGGTCCTTGCATAGGTGCTCGCTCACGCAATAATACCCACTTCTTTTCTTTGATTTTGTTTTTTTTGCCTGTCTTTTCTTTCATGCAGATTTAGTGGAGCGGACGGGTGAAGGTGAGCGCTGCAAAACATGATCATCGTGCTTCAAAGCATGCCCGCTTGCCGCCCTGTTGCACGCGTCTAAGGTTTCCTTTTTTTTTCTTTGCTTTCAAAAGTTGCAAAGTACAATTTCTCCTTGTCTGCCACGTTCTAACGTACAGTGTAACTCAAAAGCTGCATTTTTTAATTTTTTTCTTGTCACACTGCCTGCTTCTGTTCTGGAAAGTGTGGCAGCACCTTTTCAGGCTTGTGTTAACGCAAACACCGAGCTCTGTACATCGCATAATACACGTTGTTCCTCGTTTCATTTTTTTAAAACACCGTTACTACGTATCACTTGCAGGACCTGACAAGGCAAAGGAACGATCCTGGAAAAATATACGCGCTGCGAGGAACCACCGACCACGTTAGTATAAGTAGTTAAGCTATCCATTAATTGTTACGCTGTTACTCTACAGTCACCTTCTTAATTTTATTAAAAGGAGGATTTAAAGTAGCACAATCTCGAAATACCTTGTTAATTTAAATTTAAAGAGCGAAAAATGTGTCTACGCGACAGCCAGTAAAGCAATTTCAATAACATTTCCCGCATATGAAAGGCAGTTAGATTATAACAAAAACGACGAATGTCATTTTAGAAGAAAAATAACGTTCGTAAGCTTTAAAAACGTAGGAACTGGGATTCTTCAATATCGCATTTCAGCCAAGCTCACCTGCTATTGCAATTATTCGCGCATATGTAATACATGCAGATTGCTGTAGTGTTTGCCGAGAAAAAAAAAATATTTTTCCGAACACCCTATAGTTATGTGTAGTGAAAAGTTAAGTTACAATAACGCTGAAAGAGTTCAAGATCTTGAAATCGAGAGTGTGCTGTGATTGAAACCGTACAGTCGAGAAATCCTTCACGTGATTCAGTATACGCACTGTTCTTCAATGCGCCCAAGTCTACATAGTACACACGCACGATTGCGTTCAGTGGTTGTCGTCGCAACGTGGTTGCCGCTGAGGGGTATCGAACCTACGACTTTAAGCTCCACACAAGAGTGCCATGTCTGCAGAGTAACCGAGAAGGGTTGGCGAAACCTGAGCAAACAAAACAAAAGAACAGGAAATAAAAACATAATAATTGTATAACTGGTGCATGCATATCTTTTCTCCGTATGCGTGTTGGATTTTAATCTTTGAGCATTTAGATTAGACTATTCTTGCGTCTTGTCCCTATCATTCGTTCATGAATTGAGTCTTCAGTGTCTAATCAACCTTCCCTAAATTAGCCTCTACATTTCGCCTTCAATTTCATTCTTAATACTACGTGTAAGTCAAACAAAATGAACCAATAGCGCGAAGAGATCCTTTTTTATATATATTGACCTTTTAATCTTTCGTGAAAATACGTACCCCTAGAAGTTCCCATTGGGCGACATTGAGATCCTGGCATATTAAGCTTGAAGCTTAATAAGGAAAAATACGAGAACTTGGGCAAATGACTTCTTTAGTTCATCGAAGAAACACTTCAATGCCACTTTGGCACCCGTAACTTCAACTTTTTCTTATCTTTGGTCAGTAGGCCCTGTGTTACTACACAGCTAATTAGTGCGCGCGACTAATGAGAGCGTCAATTAGGCAAAACAGAGAGTTCGCGCGAGATGCTTACGTCAATAATTACGAAGCTGCGTACTTCAGGCTGGACACCAGAGAGCACTGCCCTCAAAGTACTGTTGGCAGGAAAAGCGGGACATATCGTGTTTAACAGGGCAGCGCCTCTTCAATATCTTTAAAGGTCACGGTTGTCAGTGATGATATTGAGGTGACGTCATTTCTAAGAGGGGGCACTCACCGAGCTGTGGTGCTGATAGCATGACAGGCCACATAAGATTAAGCCCAAAACAACTGTCAGATTAACACAATGCGTTGACGGGCTAGTTGGTGCTTGTCCATCGTGAGCAACAGAGCGACACCGTCGTCAAAACGACCTTTCATCCTTCTTGGGTCGTTTTGTTGCGCTAAAAGGTAATAAATGCGGGATGTAGACCTTCCCACAGATACTCAACCTTTAACATATTGTCAATGTTTGTCTTTGCCGACCAGTGTAAAAAGGACGATATTTTTACATAGGTTACGTGCGCCTACAACTCGTCTAGGCAGGCGGCAATCGGCTATTCGCTTGGTTATCTGGTACAGTGAGTCTGCATCCTGCCTCCCCCAGGCCTTTCGTTTTATTTTGCCTTAATTATACCATTGGCATTCTTTATGTTCTTTTATTCTAGCTTAATGTGCGGTAATGCATCGTTGATAGAGTAGTAGCTGACTGCACTTAACACCGCATCATTACATTCGCTATTAATGCAAGATAATTACTTGGCTCATTGTGCGACCTCACTGTCATCAGAAAGCCGTAACAGAAAAGCGGCACACAAATTGCGTCAGTTAAGGCTGAGGATAAAGAAAAATAGTCGTACCAGTCTATTAGTCCGTTTGTGCAGTTGAAAGGAAGCTATACTAGAGGTAATCATTTACCCTTTACTTTCCTAGAGCATTAATTGATCAATGTAATCAATTACAATGTCAAACGAAGCAAATGGAATTGTATTCGGTTACTTTTCCTTGTCTAGGACTCTCGAATTTCTAGCAAGGTAAAGAATCGCAGCCTTTTCTTCATGCAGATCAAGGTCCCCTTTCTGATCTTACGCACAAGAACCCGTATCACTGTCTCGGACGGTGAAACCGATAAGCTCCTGACTCATGCAGCGCCTGAGTGTGCATTGTTTCGGGCCTGCATAATGTACAAAATTGAGCTAATCCTGACGCCTCTTTGAGCTGGTCCGGTGCTCAAACATGTGCGGCGCGCATGCTTCATCCATCAGTCTGGTACATTTGTGTGCAGATAATGTGCTAAAAGAAAAAAATGGAACGGAGTTTCAATCTATGCTTCCTCATCCGCTGTTTGGCCACAATGCCTACACCCTTCTGTATTTTTTTTTGTTTTTATTATATCATTTGCGAGATGCGCTTCCTATCTGACGTTCTCGCCTCCCGTATTCTTGTAAGCGTTGCAGCGCGGCTTATTCCACTAAGTGATAGCTTTATTTCTCGAATCAAGTCTTGTTCTGAAGAAGGCAGCTCCGGGGTTCTCCTTGCAGCAGCAGCAGCTCTTAATGAAATTTTCACTGTTTCGAAACGAGGTAGCGCAACCATTAGCGTTAAAAACGTTAAACAAGACCAGCTCACCGACTAGGCCATCACAAGATCATCACATCGTTCCGCAAGCGATTCACGACAATAAACGTTGGTGTACAGTCAATAAGCATAGTAGTGCGTTTTTTTTTCATCCTTTTTTTTTAGTTTGCACACACATAGTTACGCAAGCACCCAGACAGTTCTTACAATGCGTGCAAGGACGGGACATATTTACGTGTTGTGGCTATTTGTGAGGCCACATGACCGCTCACCCCGGCAAGTTCGACGAGGAATAAAGAGATCCGTTTATCACTGAGCAGTAGTTTTCTTCAAAAAGGTAGAATCCCGTGGCGTGTGTTATTTCCTACTCCTTTTTTTTAATTTTGTTTCTTTTTTTAGCAAACGGTACCCGTAAAATCTGACTGTAAAAAGCATAACTTCACATTAAAAAAACTAACAAAGGGCTGTACAATTTCACGTTACCCATTCTAAGTCTCTGGAGCTGACGGTTTGACAAGCGGACTCGTCTTCTCCAAGGCTTCAGGGCTGAGTTGCAGCCTTGAAGAAGACAAGTCCGCTTGCCGAAACGCCGGCTGTACAGCGGACACCCAGTAGTCACGAATTTTTCATCCCTCAAGCCTCCATCTTGCCCTGAACTTCATTCTTCTAAGTCTGTTAGACGCAACCACATCAATCCGACAGATAATTAGGCCAAAGAAAGCACAGGCGACATTGCCTTTTCTGAACTGTATTGTAGTAATTATGACCTAAATTGAAGTTAATTAAAGTGGACGAAGAAACTCCCTTTCCGTCGGTGGAATACGAATCCGCAACCTTCGAATGTGTCTAACGAAGAAATGAGCCCCTCGAAAAAGCTTCATTTCTTTCATTGATTCTAAATGTGACGTCACGTTGCGCATATTTCCTTCCTGCAAGCTTCGCCCATGACTGTGCACCTTTTCAGCCGTCTACTTGAACGCCAGTTGCAACTTCCGCAACCCATGCCGAGGCGTCGGCTTATTCTGCGTCGGTGGCCGTTGCGTCTGCGGGCCAGACTACGAAGTGCAGGGCGAACTGTGCGGCCTCAAAAGAAACGTGGTCACCGAGGAGCCAGTCATAACAGTGACGGATGTGACGGTGCCGCCGACATTTACCCGTGGAGCACGAAGCGCCAATCACTCCGTCCGCCCAGACCCGCGGAAAGGCATTCATAAGTAAGATAAGCGGCCATAAAAAGTATTATAAGATAAAGCTGTAGCCAGAGCTCAACTCCTGTTTCCCCATTCAAATGTGCGAAGTGCCATCTTTGAACAGTCGCCTAACAATTTTAACTGACGTCCGTCGTGTTTGAAGAAGTGTCTAAATGCCCGACAGAATGTCATTGATTGATTGATTGATTGATTGATTGATTGATTGATTGATTGATTGATTGATTGATTGATTGATTGATTGATTGATTGATTGATTGATTGATTGATTGATTGATTGATTGATTGATTGATTGATTGCACGACGTCGCACAAAACATTTGTTATATGTTTGATGCCGCATGGATGGTGGGTTTTCCTTACTGCTCTTTAACATCATTATGGGACACCTAAAAGGATATAAAAGAAAACGCTACAATACACATCTATTTATGCTAATACAACATTCTTCGGTAGTAACTTTGCTAATGTAGGTGTTATGCAATAATAATGGTAGAACATTAGGATAAAGATTTTATCTCCTGAATTTCCTGTCATAACTGCATATTTTCTATATTCAGTGTATGCTGCGTATACAATAACATGCAGCCTCTTGTTTACCGATAAAAATATAACCAGGCCCGAACAGATGCCGTTGAAATCAATGACGTCAAACGTGATGCCCTTCCGGTGTTTTTGAGGAAATAAGAGAACAGAGAAACAAAATAGGCAAAAGGGCAGGGAGCACGCTATCTTGCTGTGTATTTTCTCTTTCTCTATTTCTTTTTTTTCCTCCAAAGAGCTCGAAATGCATCAAGTTTCACGTATCCAACTAGCTCAGTTTTACGCCACAATGACGTCATGGCGAGCTGGTGCTCCTTTCTCTTTTGCATTTCTTCTGGCTTACGAATCGACCACTTACCGTAGTAGCACTTTTTTTAATGCTTAAGCACTGCCTAGCTTCTCAGAACATCTCTGTCTGTGTGTCGCAAAAATCCCTGACAAGTCGGGCCCGTCTCGAAGACTGTGCAGTTTGGAGGTAACGCAGGTTCGGCGCTTTAGTGCGCGAACATATTACGCTCCCAGAATAGTCTAAGTCTGTGTCTGTCACTGAAAACCCCGCTACGCACGCGTGCAGCTGAATGGCAAGACTGTACGTACAGTGATTCCTTCATGATGTGGAACAACGAAAATCACAAGGCACGGTTGAAAAGAGAAAAGGACGGGCGTTGTCCCTCATAGGCGTGCGCTCGATAGGGGCAGGGCAGTCCCCCCCCCCCCTACCTAATTACCGTTGAGAGGGACGTGAGCACTGCTCCTGATGTTGCATTCCAAAGACTGTGTATTTCCAATCTTTACGTCAGGAAAGCCAGGGACCAAAGGCAAGCCATTGTGACAGGCTTGTCATCGCTTCATTTTCATTTTTCTTATCAATTGTGAGGCAGGCTGTGCTTTGCACTGCGATAAAACTTGCCCCCCCCCCCCCCCCCCCAATGGGGAACCCTGCGCATACTTATGCTGTCCCTTGTCCCTTATCTGCGCTGTTCAACATCATGAATCAGTACCAACTTGCCCAACTTTCCACTATAACTCAGTGAATTCTGACCGGCTGACAATACAATCGCCAGGGAATTACTCTGCCACACTAAGGAGCTGGTTAGCGGAGCAATGAACGTGCAAAGTAAACCTGATAGGGAGAACTTAACGCTTAAGGTCATAAAACGGGGGGATGTCATTACACGTCCTCGTAAACCTTCCGTTAGCGTCTAAGGAAGGCAACGTGGGTACAGGGAACGCCAACGCTAACGACCGGCACGACTCACGAAATACAAGCCTGCAGTGACACGCCAGCAAGATGCTGCGAGTAAGGTGAAGCAACGGGGTACAATAGGAATATTTATTACCCAGCTGAACGTTTATCACACAAAAAACATCAACAAATCATATATGTACACATGAATTACATGAAGTATGGAGGTTGTGGCCTATAGGGCTCATAAACAACATATGCCACCGCAACATAACTCTCCTATACAAACAAACAACCCCTCCTCCCTCCCCCCCTACGTACCAACCAACAGCGATAGCACTAAATTCTTACGCGCTAAAGGCATCGTGGATTGGCCAAAAGGCACTACGAGCCTCTCGTTTATCACCCCATTGTCACCTACATCAGCCGCCAGGAGTACGAAGAAGATGAGACATTGAAAACGACATGCGCATACTCTTCATCATTCACTGTACTTAGCGAATCGCACATGCGCGCTCGGGCACGTTCAGATTACGGACACACTTGCCTCGTCGTGAAAAATTGCATATGTGAAGGCGAATGTTTATTACGTCCTCCCTATTTTGCTCAGGGACGACGTCAGTATTTTTATTTTTACTGGTGTGGCACTCACGACCAGCGAGTTCGTACGGGGGCTAAGGGAGGCTGGGAATTAACTTACGCGTTGCGTATTGACCATGTTTGATTTCGGAAGGGGAGGGAAGGGTGCATAGGGAGGTAGGGGGCACTGGCCCCCTGGCCTTCCGCTGGCGCCGCCGTTGATTTTGCTACCCTCGTTCGCTAGGCTTCGCTTTCTAGCTCTTCTGTCGGGTGAGGAAAGCACCCGCGCAGGGTGCCTTTACCACAGCATGAGTACCAGCTTGATTACGATCATTTTGTACTGCAGTGTGATAACTTGGTAATACAGCCTAAATTAATATTTTTACTTTCTTTGTTGTCTCTTTAGCATACGCGTAAGTGTATGTGCACGCGCAGAGATGTTTTGTACAGCTGCTGTAGACTATTTTACGGGCACGTTTGGATGACGTTACTTTGGGTTTAGTGCTAACATCGCGGTTTCGTATCTGAACAGCTAAATGAACGGTACCACAGTATTCTAACACGCATAGAAATGGTGTACGGATGTATTCGTCAAATGATGGGCTTATTAATCGCAGATAGCGATATACAAAATTGAGAAACCATCCGTGTAAAAGCCCAAGATGGCGGCACCCATGAATCTGAATGAAATCGTCTATCGTCTACGCGAAACTATCATGAGGATGCGCCAGTGGATTTTGCTCAGCCGTACGATTGCAAGGTCCTGAGAAAAAAAATTCACGTAATCGCAGCTGTGGTTTAGGTCATCTTCCTAAGAGAGTTCAGCGAGGCTCTGACGAATTCTACTCGAGCGTTGCCGAATGCGATAATACCACCAGTGCTGCGGGGACAGCGCTAAGCCGCGAGACCAGGACGACAAAAGAAGGAAAATGCACGTGATTTGGGCCTCGAAATCTATTATGCAGTGAAGCTTATTCATGATGACAGGGCACGCGCACAGAATTCCAGCCCGGACAAACATCATGAGACGTATGTCAGCGCTTGCGCTGATGCAGCTTTCCCAAACGGCCAGCATCGTGTATGAATGTCTGTTTGGATGTACGCATACCCGATTTCCTACAAATTTCCAAACCAAACAAGGCCTTCCGCGTACTACGCTCTCCTAAGACATTTGCAGTATTTTCAAGAAAGCTAACGTGAACCAGTTTTCAGCTACTGTGACACGGCACCAGTGGGCAGGTTACTTCGAGGACGCAAAGAGAGCCGACATTGCCTCACTAACAGGCGTTCGAGCGCGTGTGCGACTCAGCGTTCTCAGCGAACATTCTCAATTATTCGCTTAATCGCGTGAAGGTTATCTATGGTAGAATACCCTTTCATGAAGCCAGCTGCTTCTCTAGGTTGACTGAAGTCAAGTATAGACCTTATCCTATTGGAAATTATCCTCGTGAATATTTTGTAGAGTACTGAAAGAATGCTGATCGGCCTGTACTTCTTCAGGTCTTTCACGTCTCCCTTTTTGGGTTAGTAAAATAGTCGGCGATTATCCAACACTCTGGTACATTAAAAAATATTAAAATATAATATGCAGTGCAAATCAAACTTCTTAAAGGGGTCATGAAGCACCCCTTGGGCTGATTGAAAAAACACATCCTGCGGAAAGCTGACACGGCTATGAACTGCTCTGCCAAATATTACAGCCGTGCGCGCCGCGTAATGGCCACAAGCGGAGCGCGAAGTTGCCGTTTCCCCAGGCACCCTCTTTTCAAACAGAGGCCGGTTCTCACTCTCGTCGGTGGGCGGGGCGTCTGTCCGCTGTACGTCGCAAGAGACATAGCATGCTTATTGGCCGATAGCCGACGTAAATCGAAAGCGGCGTTCGCATCAGATGCGCTTCTTGCCGCGAGGTGCCGCCACTTGCCGGCGCCGCACTCCTCAGTACACGGTAGCCGCACTCGCGCAAGCGAATCACAGCGGGAGAGCGATCGCGTTTCATGACGCGCGCTGGCGTAACTTCTTTCCCCCATGCCATCCCTCCCTGTCTAGCTTCCAGTGCGCTCGCCGGCACGAGAAAAGAGAGAAAGCGCTGGGAGCGTGCGCCAAACCCCCGTAACTCCGCTAATTCTTGACGGATTCGAGAAATTTTTGCGGCAATCGATTTTGGAGGCAGTACACTCCGATACTGAGGCCATTAGATCATTACTTGGAAAAGTGGTTCATGACCCCTTTAAATGTAGTCTCCACCGTACGTACGTAAATACATACATACATACATACATACATACATACATACATACATACATACATACATACATACATACATACATACATACATACATACATACATACATACATACATACATACATACATACATACATACATACATGTGCGCAAGCACACACACTGACGCATTTAAGCGACGCATTCTCGCTGCGCTACTGCTCACATCGACGAGAGCCGTTACGACACAAACGCAAGCCGCCGAATACGTGGAACTTTGAAGAAAGCCTTTGCGGGTTTCTTTTCTGTTGAGGCTCTACATTATTCTTTTTTTTTTTGCACCGCAAGGCAAGCCCTAAATGGAACGATGGTTTGCTTTGATTTCGATAAGGATTCTTACGCACACACCCGAGGGGCATCGAAGGAGCACGTTCAAGGAGCGTCAACCTCCAAGTTTACTCTTGTCCCCTTTTCTTTTGAAAGCAGCATTGTGTTCTTCTTTATATACGTATTTCCGAAGGTCGTAGCACTTAGTGTGCCCGATTTCGAGTCCAATACAAAGACACTGTATTGATAACTTTATTTCTATTTGCGCTTCGCTTCTATTTGGGGCCCGTCTCAACAATCGCTTTTCTGCTAACTTTATTTTTTTAGCTGCCTGTTTTCGGCATTGAAAGTAAGCACGGCTGCGTCAATTGCCAGTAAAGCTGTTTGCACTCCATTAGTGAAAAATGTGAAGCGATGAGGTCACGCCCTTAAGAGGCAGCTTCAGCTTGTTTGCAACTTCGCTTTTTCTATTGAAATTCATTTAACACACACATGAATTTTCAGAGGACCGCTTGAATTATTTCAATGAAATCGATTGAAAGAACTTTATTGTAAGGGTCCTAAGAAGGATTTGTATAATGGCGAAAAGCCATTGACACGTGCAATAAATAAAGCTGTTGCTTGCGGCTGCTACTTGTGCTACGCAAGGAAAATTAGACTCTAAAGCTTTGTTTAATCTTCATTGTTTGAACTTAGAAGAGTGCGGGTGTTCGCCTGTTGGTGATTAATGAAGTTTGCTCTGTGTTGTCTTGTTTTGTATCCCGTGTGTTACTTGCGGTTACTTTTCCTAATTATTCACTGCTTGCTTGATACCTAGCCTTCTTTTTCTGCGCACACTTTTTTTCTGAATGCATTTCTTCGAAAATACTTTTTTCTTCTTCCCAAAGCTTAATCATTTATTATATGGGAATGACTTGTCTGATACAGATTATGTATGTATGTATGTATGTATGTATGTATGTATGTTGTATGTATGTATGTATGTATGTATGTATGTATGTATGTATGTATGTATGTATGTATGTATGTATGTATGTATGTATGTATGTATGTATGTATGTATGTATGTATGTATGTATGTATGTATGTATGTAAGCACGTACGTACGTACGTACTTAAACCAAGCTCAGTAATAAAATCATGTTTATGCCAATAATCGCCAACACTTGTGCATACACGTCCGTATTGTTCTTCAACGTAATCAATAATATTGATTTTCGAGAGAGCAACTGTTGTAGAATGACTGCTCACTGATAACTACACTCTAAAAAACAAGCGAGTAAAAAATCACAGCATATCCACGGAGTGAATGATGATGACTGGGCGAAGCTGCGGAGGTTCATCGGTAAACCGTGAATCTTCCGTGAATTCTGCCCAGTACATCATCACCGACGTGAGATCGGGCACGTTTATACTAAAGGTTCGATGAGTTATGACGACTTGCAGCGCACTTTAATTTTACATGTACGCTGTGAATTTTCATTGTTTAGAAAACCATTGCTTAGAAAACATCTGGCGTCTTTCGTTAAGCAGCTGGCGTCTTTTCGTTTTGCTTTAGAAACATCTGGCGTTCTTTCGTTTTGCTTTTACAAAACATCTGGCGTCTTTTGTTGGTTTATTTCATCAATCAACGGCGTTTTGAACAAAATTTTTATTGTTTAATCACGCACAGGAGAAATCTCACCAGGCACTACCTTGGAGGTAAAGAATGGCTGCTAATGGGAATGAGAGACAGAAAAAGTCGGCTTTTAGCTAACGCTGCGAATTTTTTATTGTTCAACAACGCACAGGAAAAATCTCCCACCGGCACCACCTTGCAGGTCAAAGCGTAAGACTGGTTACATACTACGCTACGAGGGACGAACGGGTGCCGCTATAAGGAGTTTCGCCCCTAAAAATTGTCCCGCAACAATAATCGTCATCTGTGTTGCGTGTCTTTCCTTGCATTATCACTGGGCGCGCGGTACTGTAAGTTCACGAGCGGCATGCGCGTTATCAGCGTGACATAACGTTCAACAGCACCGTCTTTCAGCCTGATAACGGCGAGCTATTTATATACACCACATACATCAGCATGCTTTCTTAGTTACCACATAGATGGCGCGATGTGCACGCGTGGCGCGCTTTAAACATCGTCGCACCGTTCCTGCGAACGCCGTGTCTCTTCGCCCTACAGGGCGTGGTCGCCTTCGTGCGCTTATCTCGAGGAAAGGAGGAGGCGGCTGGTGGGGGGGTGGGGTGGTATGCTTTGTGCTTTCCCCGCGATGTCCGCGCTGAAGTCACAGAGCGTATGAGGGTCACTTCGCTCGCTGCAGCGGCCGCGTTTGCGAAAGGAGCGCGCTGTTCAAAGAGAAATAAGTAACAACTGGGACAGTTCGCGCTCGTCCTGTGTGTACCTGTTCGTTCGTTTCGTGCGTCCTGCTTTATGTTTGAGCAGTGCGCTTCAAGTGTCGAGCTGTGACGCATGATTGTTCGCGCTTGTCCTGTATGCGTTCTTTTCGTGCGTCCTTTGGGCTTGAGCGACGCGCTGGCAATTTCGAGCTTCTTTCCGTTCTTCGCGTTACATTCCAATTTCTTTTATCGCATTCATTGCTTCGCCGTTGGGGCGAAACTGTGACTTTTCTTAGTGTGTATGAGTTTACATCACACAGTTTCTTCCACATTAGAGAGCAGAGCTTTCTCTAGCACGCTATGCTTTTCCCCTAATATCGTTATCGTAATGCTTGCTACTAGCAATAACATTAGAAGCCACGGTATAGTTTTCATTTTGTTCGCTTGGAAGTTTATATTGTCGACTCACTAGTTTTCCAGTCAGGCATTTTCCGCGCAAATTTCGTTATATCGCAAAGGCGCATTTAGAAGTAGTTTTTTTTTCTTTATAAAAATTGATGACGTACTTTCTTTTTGGATCTGACGCAGACATCAATCCTTGAACAAGGAGTCAGTTCACCACCAGACAACGTGGACTGTGGAAGATTTTACGTTTGTCTTCGCTACCTTCGAGTACGAAGACCGTGTCCACAAGCACGTCGCACCGATCCGTCGCACTGCCGTGGCCCGGAGCAACGCCACCCGTCACCCGCTTCGAAAACGCTCCACTAAAACGCGGACGCGCAAGAGATTCGAGACGACGAATTAAACGCACAATTCGCCTTATGTGTATTTGATAACGACAATCAAGCCTCACGGCCTGAAGATGACGATGAAAACTTTGATTCACGCTTTTTTTTAGTGTTGTGGTCGGGGAGTCCCGACTCCATTGGCGGAGGTGCTTGGCTTGCCCAATGAGCTCTAGCTTGTTGTCTATTGAAGTCCGAGATGGAGAAAACTGCCTCCCAGCTCCCAGTTGTTGGCAGACTTACATTAAAGACATTTGCTGAAAAATTCCGGATTTATCCCACGTATTAGAGATTTGAGTTGGGCTAGTTGGTGCGAATCGACTTCAGGCTTAACTAGTTAGGGCAAAAAGAATAAACGACAAGGTGAGGAATGTATTTTGCGCGAGTTATCGTGAGACAGTGTCTGCAACTTTACCAACTGTATTTCTTGCGACTTGTTAAGACAATTTCAGGACAGAACTTGCGAACGCGGTAGTAACAAGGCCGGAATGAAATTCTGCAAGTCCCTGACAAATGTGGTTATTCTTTAAACATGGCTTGCCTAACACATTGCTCGCGTTCAAAAGCGCAGCAGTGCTCTACTTTGGCGAGCCTTGTCGTCACTGAAACGACCCGACTCATCCAGTGTCTGTGCAGTCGGCAGTTATAGGGATAGCATAATACAGAACGCAGGAACACAGTGTTGATGTTGCTTCTTCTTTAGTACGTAAACGGCATTTTATTTGCCTCGTTTACGGAATTGCAGTTTGCCCTGAAGGAGACTTCGATTGTAACGGTTGTCTTTCTGGGAATGATGGGTCGTCAGCGCTGATTGCTTTCTCTGCATTATCGTGATAAATTTGTATATTTACCGGGGATACCGCGAAACATAAATGCTGCAGCCATGCGATGTTATTGCGTCTTTTTTTGTTATTGTTTCCCTCCCAAAATCCCATAGCACTCACTCTTCCCGCGAGGCAGGAAATAAACAGCGGTGTCTGGACGATCTCGAAAGAAGGTTCTATCGCTTTTTTATGTTCTGAGTGTACGTGATGATAATATCAGTCCACCGAAGAAAACACTGATGAAACCAGACCAGGGAAAAGGAAGGTGCGGAGAGGTGACAAAACATAAAGCGTCATGCGGCACTGATTAACTCAGTAATCTCGTCCTCGGGCACTATCAAAGAAATAAAAAATAAATAAAGCCTCTTGCCCAGGCGCAACAATTGAACGTACGACGGGGGAGGGGGTCGACCAGGACAGGAAAACTCCACAACTTCGGTCGAGAGATTGCCGGCAGGTACGCTCCAGCCCAGCAATTTTCTTCCCTCACCTGTTCGGCAGGTGGCTTTGCCGTCGGGCCTCTACGCGCACCACGAAGCATCAGCGACGCGGCAGGAGTGAATTTTTTTCTTTTCTCTTTTCCTTCGCACCTCGAGGATCGCGCAGGCGAAGAGGAGAAAGAACCGGTGCGAGCGCGAGCGGCGACGGCGGCCGTGCAGCAATACAAAATCGTGCAAAAAGTGCGCTGGTGCTGGAAAAAAGAAAAAAAGAAGAAGCGGCGCGCTCATTGGACGCGCGCGCTGTCACGTGGTAGTTCACGTGACCACGCGAACCGCGCGGCGCGCGCCAGCGCGCGCGGGACCGACTCGGAGTTTAACTCTTGCGCGCGGGTTAGAACCCTGCGTGGAACCGAGCGGAGAGCTTGTACGCTGAAGCGCGCCTCCGATGCGCCCGTGTGGCCTTCGCTGCTACAGCCCGATAGCGCCCCACTGATTGACAACCGGTGACGTTCGCAGATCTCTTATCTGCCTGAAAGAAACAAGCAAAAGAAAAAAATTTCTAACTGAAAGTCAGTAACATATTTTTAGATCCTCGACATTTACGATCCTGTCGTTAGAGGTTGAAGCGAGTACCAGAGAAGTGAGAGTCATGGTGAGATCGATGAAGATACCCGACGACTTTGACTTTTCAACTTCTGGGACGAGTGACGCGAGTGCCGAGGTGACAAGTGAAAGCACGGCTGCTGCATCAACGCCGACACAGCTGTTGTGGGACGTGGCCACCACGATAGTTCACTACCAACTGACCGAAGAAGAATGCGTCCGGCTAGAGAAGGATGAAAACGATGAAGGTAGGACTCTTTATTAAACGTAAGGTTACTTAGCTGCGTCTTGTTTTTTTAAGCCCACGTAAAGGCGGCGTGGTATGTCATTGCTTTGGTTTTTAACAGCGCCTGCAATGCTCATTCGCGAGCTACACGTGAATAGAAAGACGCCAGTCTTCGATGTTTTGTATTGTCGCGTGCATTGTGACGGTGAAGAAAGCAAAACGCAGCCGGTAAAGATTAAACGCTTTATTGGGTGAACTTGTGCCCAGTAAACGAAGCAACACTCTAAGTGCAGCGAAAGCGACAAGCACAGACGTCGGTAGTCGGTAATCTGATCATTGGCGGAACGTGTCGTCTTTTATACATTAATGACCGAACCTTCCAGCTTTATCGCTAGCGCTCGCGTAAGCTCTCGAATAAACGTGAGTAGTCGCGTACTGCGCTTAATCTTAACGGAACAATCTGAAACATTCGCGAAGCTTCCCAAACATTGCTGCGCGGCTTGCGCCGAGCGATGCTAACATTTTTTGTGGTTGAAACGCGATCACCTCAAAATAAACAATTAGAGGCACGTAGCAATATTGATGCAATGCATTACAACCCCCCGTTTATTATTTCAAGGTAGCATGTACTTGTGTTCGAACTAAAAACAAAAAACCAAAACAAATTGTGAGGAGATTATTCTATAATTTTTTTTTCGCGTTGAGTGCCACCTCATCGCGAGAAATATGTCCTAAATTTATTTACTATCGTTATAGCTTCAAAGTTTTATATTGTTGCGGTCAAGTCGGGGAAGAAAAGGGAAACGCAGAAGGCGGAAAGATAGCATTATTATTATGCGCGATCTTACTAGCGGATGTTTTGGATAAGAAATTGAAGACTTTGTTCGCTGATCTAGAGAAGCGCTGGACGCGTAGGTAGCGCATACTTTTTATTCGTATAGTTGGGAAATGCTGTCAACATTTTAATCAATTGTACAATTTTATCTTTTACGACTAAAACCAATTGTAGGCTCGCTTCTTTGCACTTTGCATCCTCTTTGCATATAATCCGTGCAAAATATTTATGCGCTCAATATGCATCTTTTGCAGTGAAGCAGTGACAAGCTGCTCTCTGATTTTTCTTCTTTTGGATCTAACTACAAATACCTTAACAAAGGCGAGAAAGATCAGCAAGTATATCGTAGTAAATAAGGCTGTGGCCAAAATGACATTTGAAGCTTAATGACATAATTACTTCTTATATTACAAATGACGAGGTGTGTAAATTTATGTCAAAATAATATGCAGCGCAAATCAGATGAGAATTGACCGCTACTTTAAATACTGAGCGCTCCCGTTTTGTGAGGAATATCTGTAAATTAGCCGCCAGCCATTAGGCCGTTGCGTAGATGCCATGATATTCTCCAAAGTCAGAAAAAAAGAGAGAGTTGAAAAATACATTGATTTATATATGGGTTCGCAATTCAGTAAATGTCGTAGTAACGGTAACATTTCAGCTGTTCATTTCTTATGTTTGCATTCTGCGGTACGAAACGCAAGGGCTTAACGGTAAATAAAATCCAATGGTCAATCAACTTCTAAAGAGTCGGCTAGTTCTTATTTTCTTTTGCTTATTTCGCAGCGGCTGTCCGCATAAAGCTGTCTTAACAAAATCCTCAATGTAAAATGACAAAACTGCGTTAATCCTCCATCATGTTTGGAGAAAAAGACGGGTGTTCTTTTCTGCTTCTCCTGTTCCAGCATATTTTTCCTGCTACATTACACTAGGTTTTGTACGCACACTTTAGTGCTTCCTTAAGTGCTGTACATTCACGTTTGATAGGTTTTACAGGTGCCTGTTCCCGCATATTTTTCACACCAAGATTATGGACTTTGTACTCTCAATTTAGTGCGTCCTTAAGTGCTATGCACAGACGTTAGGTAGGCTTTATAGGTGGCCACATTGATGGCATTTTTATGGGTCATTATTATACTGGACCGCCATAGATAATAACAACCTTTGTATTGTCACGCCAGCGATAAAGTGAAACAATCTACAAAACTGATAATTAGAGAAAAGCCACACCCGCGCTTAGACCGAGATAATTTGACAAGCACCCCCCCTCCCCTCTTCGTTTTCATTATATACTTTTTTTACTCAGTCCTTCGTGCCTATAAACTGAGATGTGTATTACTAGCGTTATCACTTCCGTCGGCAGGTCGTGAACGATTAAAACAGGTATAAATATAGAAGCCATACATTATAACCCGATCCAGTATCTCTGGGTATTAGGTCCGGAAGTTCCATACGTTAACAACGCTACCACCGCCCAATACTCGCGAAAATCTTGAAAAAGCACCTCAACAAGGACTGAACGCAAGATTTGAAAGCAGCAGTTGCGTGCCCGGTGGTGCACTTGGTCATGATAACACAATTTCAAATAAAGCGCCTACTGGAAGGGGTGATGACAACACAATTTACCCGCCGTGGTGGTCTAGTGGTCTGGCGCTTGACTACTGACCCGAACGTCGCGGGGTCGACTCCCGGCCGTGGAGGTGGCATTTTCGATGGAGGCCAAAGTAATAGAGGCCTCTGTACTTAGATTTAGGTGCATGTTAAAGAACCCCAGGTGGTTGAAATTCTTCATAATCATAACGTGATTTTGGGACGTAAAACCCCAACAAGTATTATAATTATTTCTGGTAACACAATTTAGAGTAAAGCGGCAAGTTAAGAAGCCTCTGCGAACGTTTGCAATGTCCAATACGATTACCGGCGTTCTTTTACGGCAAGTCTCAAATTTTTTTTAAAGGAAAAGCTGACTTTGCACTGTCGCACTGTACCTGTAACTACTGTGCGAATAAAAGCGATGAGAAATAAATAAATAAATATCAGCGTATAACGAATTGTTAATGATGAAATACTCCAGTGCGTACCTTTTAAAGAGGTCATACATATGCCTTCCGTGTTCTCCTTTTGTTAATTTAGTGGGGAAAGTGCGCGAGCCTATGTTTTTTTCCCTGTTGGTTTTACTTCGTCCGCAGAAGCGCTAGAGGAAGTAAGACATCCCCGCCAATGAAGTGTCGCGTTCAGCGTCGGGGGACTACATCGCGAAGCTGATTAACACTCCGCGCTCTTCCGCGGCAGTCGCCTCAGCGCAGATGGAAGTCGCCGTTGCGTGATACGAAGACTCCCATGAAAAGCAGCAGGCACAAAAAGAAAAGGAAAGTAAAGAACGAGAACTGGTGGCCCGGACGGGGCCGAATGAAGAGATGGCGGAAGTAGTTTCGTAGCGTTCGTAGCGCTACCTATAGGAGACTGCACTGCGGCGGCATGTGACGCTGGCCGGAAGTTATTGCGAAGTAAATTTAGCGAGGACACTATATTGTCGGACGCGATCCGGGGAGATATTGCTACAGCGTCGTCTCTTCGCATTTCTTCAGCATAACCTGTTCGTTCTTGTTCATTTTCGTGCTGCCCAGATGACAAGGTAGCGAGAGATAAGAAAAAAGGAATAATTCCTAAGGCGCGCTTGGCCTTCAAGGACGACAGTCACAGCGCAAAACAGTAGCGGTATTTCAGTATAGCGTAGCGAGAAATTTTTTCCCGGGAGGGGTTCAACCATATGTTATGCATGTTCGTGCATGCGTATATATATACACATGCAAAATTGATAAATTTCGAGGGGTGGCGGGGGGTGAACCCCCAACCTCCACTCCAAACATTTTTGCTGCATGAAACTGCTCTGTCGCTTTTCCTGGCGGAATGTGGCACTTCGAGCACCTCGTAAAACGGTGTAGTGCTTTTTCAATGGTGTATACTAAAACCCCGCAGACTTGAGTAAAATGGAGGAACGTCGCGTAAGCAGTGGGTTCATTTTACCCGCAGTTAGTGGGTTTCTCTTACCATTTGATTGTTTTTTACTCCTTTACAGAACAGGCAACACCAAGTCAGCTACGCAAATGTGTACACAGCAACTCGAATGTTATGTAAAGAAAAGAGGTTCGCACGGAAACGGTGTTCATTCGCACATTCCTGCCCTGCACTGCCGTATGGTGTTTCTCCCGCCAAAAGCTTTTGACACCCGTGACAACACCCACGCGATGTACCGGCTTGCACCCAGCAGAGAGAAATAAACAGCCGGAGCAAAGTTGAGCCACGTTCTCTTTATTTATTGTTTCTCGTCCTACTTAGAAAACAGAGACGTTGCCCCTCGCGTAGAAAAGAAGCGAACGCGCCGTAAGCAATGCGTCCAAAGTCCTCAAACGGACCACCGCGAAAGCTCCGAAAAAATACTGAGCGCATTCCTCCACGAGTGACTGTCCGGCCATGCTGAAAATAGGCTCTCACATGCGTCTTCAGCTCAGCTCTTCATTCTTCCTTAAACAGCGCTGTGTTTTTTTCTTTCTCTCTTCCTTCTCTACTTTTTCTCTACATCTCAATTTTTGAGCTCTGTTCTGTTTTCCTTTTCACTTCGAACGGCGTGGTCTTATCTCATCCCCAAAAATTCAGGCTCGTGTCTCCGATGCGAAAAACCGCGCCCTCAAAAGTGCCCCGAGCTTCGAAGGACTGATGTCAGGGAAAAAAAAAAGAGAATCGTTTGGCGAAGGTTCTCAACGCGAACAAAGAGGCTACCCCACACCCGCTGTCTTGTGGAATCAAAGTGAAATCTTTCAATATGCAAATTCGAAACAGAACCGTCTGTGGCGAAGAGAACGCCCACGTGATTCCTGCTTATCATATAGAACAGGTGTCTAGCCGCACCTGCCGATATTTCTCCCCTTCCGGCTTTCGAGATCTTCTCGAGAATTTCGCGACTTAAACAACCACATAAACTAGGACGAATGCAGTGAAAATACGCCGTGCATTTGTTCGTTTCTATTTCTTTCCTTGTCTCTTTCTTTCTCACACAGTTATGACGTGTTATAGGACAGCTCTCACTAGTCAAAATTCAAAGGAAATGTGGCAGTGAGGCGTCTAAAAAATTGTGTACGCGAGGCACCAGTTATGAGATTATTCATAGAGAAAAAAAACAATAACGTAAAACACTTAAGGACATAGCTACGCTCAGTTTTAGATTGGCGCTTTCACCAGCGATCACGTTATTTTTGCAGCAGGATACAGCTTATACTCCAAAGGATGCCAAATACTGCATTGTTCAATCGTAGCAGGTAGTACATAATTTTTATTTTATTTTATTTTTAATCACTTTTTACATGTCATAATGCCGTTAGGGACCCTTTAACAATTTTTTGGGTCCCTAAAAGTGTAAATACATGTACCACACAAATAATGCAATGAACTTCAAACTTCAAACCCGTCTTAGCGAAAACGCCGCATTTGTAACAATATACGGGCATCTCGTTTGTACTTGATGCCTATAAGACGCGCAAATAATTTGCTCATCCGTTCTATATTTAATTAATTAGTGCGCTTGCAAAAACTACAAAGCTGACATGTTAACTGAGGGGTGAGATGTCTGGGAAATTTTACTCCTTAACTTGTGAATAAATTTTTAACAGTGTGTCGAAGGCATTCTGTCGTAAGAAAAGACAGCGCTACTTATATTGTCGGTTTCACTATTCTAACGCTGTTTTTATAGTAAGTGGGTAGGTCGAGGGTGGGAAGGGTGGGGAATGAGCTATAGTTGCTTCATTCCGCCATGCAGGTGTACTTAATTTGGGGATGCTTTATTTTGTTGCAATAATAATAAAATGTGATTGCGGTATAATGACTGAGCATCGTGCCGTTGAGGTTAAACCGGGGCGAGTGTTTCGTTTCTTTTTTTTTTCTTTCAACATAATAATGGACGCTCTTCTTTTGATTGCTGCTATGTTTTTTTTTTCTTTTTTTCTTGTTTTTTTTTCACGGCAAGTGACGGGGTGGCACAAGAAACCACTTATCGGTAAATAGAGTTAAACGAGCCAAGGACTACATCGTAGTACAATTAAGATTCTAGAGAAAAAAGCGGAACAGTTGCGCGTGTCTGGCCGGTCCTCATCAAGCACTTTTCGTTATTCATTTCAGAGAGTCAACGAGCGAAGAGCTCAAAAAAAAAATCCTTCGCAGACGAGAATCGTTGCGAAGTCCTTCTAATAAGGAGCCCTTTCATTATTGATCCGTAACACAGAAAGTTTGCCAGCAACAAAAGGGAATTGAAATCTTGCTTAAACGTGCAACAATGTATTCTGCTTGCGTCATAATGCGTTAATCTAAAGCGTCACATTTTCGAAATCAAAATTTCCAGTAGAAGCGCTGAAAGAAGGGAAAATGCTTAACGAGAAGTGAAAGTGTCCTGCTTTGTCTCAAAATAAGTTCCACCTCACTAAAGGCTCTATTAATCATTCTATTGCAAAGACTTTGCTCTTACAGGACCCATTGAATGCTGCCATATCGCTACGTTATTTCAGCTCTGGTGATGAAAAACGCTAATAATTCACGGCGTCACAAAGGGCTCACGTATGTTGAACAAACAGTACGCGTGCACTAGAATTTCAAAAGCGCTCCTGAGTATATTAGAAGAAAACGTACATACCTTACTATCGAAGCCTTTTTCTGAGCATGCCTAATTAATGATCACCTTCTGATGATTGTTGCGTGCTGCCTAAATAGTTTGAACTCTTCGAACACTTTTTTTTTAATTTGGACTTAGTAACGTTTGTATATTATTCTCATGCATGTCGTGCCAGTTGCTGCGCTCACAAAAGATTGCTCTAAGAAGCATCGTAGATTAATGTTCATAAACATCCCACACAACCCAGTACGATTTCCCCGAGTTCTTACCTGTAATGTATTGGTGGAAATCTGCGAGTGCGTAACATATAATTTTGTTGAAAGAAATCAGCATCTCTGTTGCACACGTTAATTTATCAGGACACCCGCTAGCTCCTAAAACTAAGCAAGAACTAAAAAATTGATTTTTTGTTGGAAATGATGATCATAAGCCCAGTTGATGAATTTCCTTTGAGATTTTTATTCGCAAGGTTTCAGTTTCGTCATTTCACACCCCCACTTATAACGTCGTTTTTTTTTCATCTGTCCACCTTGAGTTTCTCTCATAGATAATACGAATTATTCGTCTTCATTTTACCTGCGCTGTCACATGGCGTGACCAATGACGACCTAATTGCAGCAGTCGTCGTAACAGCTTCTCGAGTATGAATTTCAAAATCTCACTTACTAACTCTCGGACAGTCACTGTTGTTGAGCGCACCTGTTTTTTTCTCGTTACAGTTACTAACATCGCACTACGCCTTCAGTATCCCACTAGGGCTTTTGTTCAACGTTCTTTTGCAAGAAAAAAAAAAGGAGCTTGCAGTTATTACGACACGGCATGTTGCTCTAAGTCCGAGCGGGGTGTACATGAGTAATAAATGGAGACGGCGCACGAACGCGAACGGTTGGGCAATACCACCGACTAACCTGTACATAACAGCGCAAGAATCTTCACACCTAGGCATAGTTTTCGTAACGAAAGCTTTGTCTCGTACCTCGGACCACCTGTCCTAGAATTGAAAGCGCTCGCTCCTTTGCTTGCCCATCGTTCATTTATCTTTAATTTTCTTCTTCAGCATGTGCAATACGTAGAGCTCCCCATATTATTAGATTCTCAGGAACTGTTCTCTTTGTTTCACATACGTTGTACACTGCATCATCGAGCATTTCGACAGTGTTACCTCTGTTGCCTTCTCCACAGTGTTTTACCTGCTCTCTATCGTCCTTTCTGCCTCCTTTTCTTGTCGGCAGCAGGCAAACGTTGCAGCACTTCTATGTGAAACTGTCAACACGTGTCCCCCAGTCTTGCTTACACGATACCGAGCTTTTTCTTGTACCGATCATTTCTTGTCTTAGAGCCCCGCGTGTTCCTTTCCTCGCGCATTCACTCGTGAGTTCTTACGCTCTTTGTCATGTTGCAGCACATAAACTTTCTCCGGCTTCTTTTAGTATATGCTTAGCGCGTTCTTGACATGTTCAAGGTCTTTTTGTTGCTTGGTTTCTGTATTACCAAGAACAGATTCGGCGTACCGTTCTTGGGTGCTTCATGACGTAAGCGGGGCACACGCGTAGGACATTCCATGGAAGCATTTATTTCGAGGGGCTCACATTGCGGCTGTCGAGAACAGCTGCTGTGCTCAAGCTGGGCGTATTTTCACTTTGACCCACCTCTCCACGCTCACGGGGCTCTGGTCGACCTGGTCGTTTATTGGCGCTGCTACGCTCGCGTAAGGATCTAATAAGAGTAAAAAAAAATCGCCAATTCTTCTTCTATATTGCTTCGTGCGTGCAGAAACTAAATACAATGATCCCAATGAAGAATCTGCTAACGTGCAGTAATTATTTGAATAGCAGCACTTCTTGAGAGCGCAATTGTTCTACGACCGTAAAGACGTAGAATGGTGCATAATTAAACGTACAAAATGGTTTCACAGGCAGCGTAATGATACGTGAGCTCGCATCGTGGCATGTTTTACAAGCAATGACAACCAATGAGAACGGCAAATATTTCTGTCTTATAAATGGTGTACTGGCCTTGGCCCGAATTGCAAATGTTAAAGGTGCTTACCGTCTCGTTGAAACATACGAACACATTGCACTTGTTTAATATGTAATAGAAAGCAATAGGGGATTATCGACTGCATTGGGAATAGGTGATTTATACAATGAACGCTGACTTCTTTCGCACATAAACACTGCAAGAAATTACAAGAGATAGAAGCTTTGAATGGTTTTCAAGAAGAACTTGTATTTTTCTGTACCATAAAAACTACAAAAGTACTGGATGAAGTTGACAAACACATATTAACTATCTTCTGTGCATAATCGACTTAAATATGTCTGTAAAAACACTGGAACGCCGGATTTGTTACAAATCTTAAGGAATGAACTGACGGTTTATACTAGCGACAACAGACGGAAGATGTGCATATTTTTAATTACTCGAAAACTAGACCTTGTAAATCGATGTTCTTCGGGGACAGATGCAGAAGCAAAATTAACTTTCAACTTCAGAACGTTCTCGGTAATTGTGCAGGGCACCGATAACCAGCGCACGGCTTTGATTATCGTACACTATTTGGTTTCAAAACATTGCTCCGGCAAAATAATAATAATAATAATAATAATAATAATAATAATAATAATAATAATAATAATAATATAATAATAATAATAATAATAATAATAATAATAATAATAATAATTTAGCACACAGAGAGTGATGAAATTTAATACGACACACCTTATATAAGCAGTCCGCTATATTCAATGTAAGGGCTAAACAGGTTAAAGCCCAGAACACTTTAAGGAATAAGATATACAAATGTTTTAGTTGTTCTGGGGTCATTCCGGATGATTCTACAGCACGATATGTTTATCACACGGTGTCAAAATTACCCTCGCTAATTTATTGAGCACCTTTTTCAAGCGGGTAAACAAATGGGCAGTAGGCCTGACCCTTTTTCCCTATTTCATATTTATTTCGTCTTGACGCTCCAAAACCCGACACGTTCTTTCTTTTTTTTTTTTTTTGAATGGCTTTGCCTCAGTACAGAAATGTCTAACAGGCAAAGCACGCTTTACAGGAGACCATTTGGCTCAGTTAAAGGGTTTGTTCGCTGTTCATCCTCAATAAACAGTTTTAGTTTAACGGGCTTAGCGGAATAACAAGATCAAAATGCGCATGCGCAGAAGGCTGAACGATCCATCACGTTCAACATAGGCACGCAATTTCTTGGAACGTGCGTTACCACGTTTGCGCGCTTTACGAAGTCTTTGTTAAACGATTCTGCAACGCATAAATTGTCGCATTTCGTGCGGGATTCATATTTGTTTTTTTTTTATTATTCTAAAAAATCTGACATATCGCTGCATGCGGGAAGACAGGCGAGCTTTTTGGTTTGTTTGCTTGTTTTGAACGCACTCATTTTCTATTAGACAGCAGTCACAACTCGGGCACGTAAACGCTATCCCACCATACTAAAACCGCTTTCCGCAACGAACGTTCGCAGTACTGCAACGCTATTCCCTTAACCCCCGCTATCACGCAAACGCTAAACTAAAGCTGCCTAATAGCACGTTTCCGCCCTCATGCATGTCCAACAACCGTTCCATTCGTCTGACGCATTCGCGGAGACGCGTATGCAGCGGAGCATCTGTCTTCGACGTGGTAACCGACGCTACGGCTGTGGCATTGTAGAAGGACACGCTAGACAGAGGTTGATGAATGCCTCGCGGAGAAAAGAGCTTCTTTCCCGCAAGCCCCTATACACCTGGCAGCTCTGAAATTGCCTCCAATGGCTGATGTCTGCCCGGGAAGACGGTGCTCCGCGATACAATTCATTCCTCACCACAATTCCTTTCTTTCGTGCCCTCCTGCCGTTCCAGCGTTCTTTTATCTTTTTTACCCTGACTCCTCGCCTCTTTGTCTTCTACTTTGGCTTCCGTACAGTAAAAGGGGGTTCACGGCAGGAGGCATAGTAGGGAGCGATGGTAGGGAGCGCGGAAGTCTTTATTGAGAGCCCGCCGGGCGCATTCAGGTAGATGGCAGCGCAATAAAGATGCGTACCAAACCAGTCCTTTGTCTGCGTGCAGAACAGTACGCCTGCGGCGATACCTGCGGGGCAAGAAGATGATGCCGCGTGCTGCCTGAGAACGTTATCATCCCAGGGCCATTCCGCGAGCTTCTTGCGCGCTTGACCACGTCCCTGAGAGGGGAGCTGAAGAGAAAGCGGGTTTCCCGAAAGCGTCAGGCGCGAACTTCTGGTTTTTTCCTCTTTTTTTGTGTGTGTGTGCTTGCGCTTAGCTGATGCCAATGAATAAACAAGGGAAGCAAGTAAATCGGCGCTGAAAGCCGGTGCGCCGGAAGCGTGTTTTAGCAAAATTGAACGACGGAAACGGGAACTATAAATCGAGGAAGAGTAAACACAAAGCACAAAAATGTGAAAGAGAATAGTGAGATTCATCGCAGAGACGTTGGCGCGAACGATGAAAATCTGAGGCGAATAGCGGCTTATATTTCGCGAGTGTGCGCGGTCTATCATTTTGAACGTCCACCTGACGCCATTTATGACTCTCTATGGCTCTGAACAAGGCTATCTGAAGATTTTCTTGTCTTTCTTCATAACTAAAGCAGCAGTTAGTTTCAACCTTCTCTTGTATTTACCGCTTCATTTGGAACCGTGTACGTTTCACTTTTTTTTCTAATGCGTGAGAGTTTTAAAGCTAAAGTGCACGGGTGCCAAAACGCGCAACGTCTCATAAAAATTCGAAAGGAGCCTCAAGGCCGAGAAGAATATGGTTCTGTGAAATATGAGGCAGGATATGGACCAGTAGCGCCGCTTGTGCACCATATTTATTCAATGTGCTATCTTCTCGTCCAGACATAGCGTGATCATGCCAAATGGCAGAGCTTATTAACACGACAGCGTTAAAAGGCTCGTTTCGAAAAAAATCCGGCGTCGGCGTCGGCGTCGTTGGTTGTGAGCGAAAAATAGGCTTTTTCTGTGAGTGAAAATTCGAGATAGATGCAAATAAATAAACAATAAAATATCTTTGGCCCGAGCGAGGATAGGCCTTCTGCATGGCAAGCAGGTGTTTTACCACGGAGCCATGCCAGCACTTGCAGCTGCTTCGTAAAAAACGCTATAAGAATGGCATGGGCTGGGAGGAGTCTCCTTAACGCATGTAATATTGCGTGGCAGAATCGTAGAATCCCACCAGGCTTCAAAACATGGGAATTGGGCAACGAGTGGGTGGTGTAATGTTCCCGCCCATTACAAAGTGTGTAGCTGCGCAGGTGCGCGTGGCACCTTACGAACGCGTAGTGGCTACTAAGGAAATTTGCAAAAAGGAAGAATTATGGCGTAGTGGGCACTTCGCAACTGTACTTGAAGTAAACATTGCAGGATAGTTTGAAACGGCTCCTGTTACGGTCGTTCGTTTCCTTACGGCACGGTTGAGGCATGCACCGAGAACCGAAGCGAGGCTAGCAATTGAGAAAGCGACGCGCATGGGGCCCTATTACGCTATCGCGTTTTACTCTTGAAGGCGAAGCTCGAGAGCCCTCCAAATTGTAGAGCTAATGTAAGTGGCGTGCCGATTTTCATGCACTTTTGTTTCTACATACATTTACACGCATACTTTTACACGCATGTTTATGTAAACTGAAGCACTGACATAAATGCAAATGGTTCCGGCTTCGTGTTTTGAGAAAGAGGATCGTTTCTAAATAAGATTATGGAAATGCTTCCCCCGCCTGGCGCAGAAGCGTTGTTCCTAACTAGTGGAAAAACAGAAGAACGTGCCGCAGGTGTGCGTTCGATGCTGGCACGCGCGGAGGCGAACGAAAGCGTGCGTGTGCACTTACTACAGCTTGCGATGGCACGTTACTGCGACAGCAGGTTTCCCAACCTGGGATGATATTGAAATTTACCGCCGAGGTAAGCACCCCGCGGCTGATGACGTTTTTCTTTTCTTTTTTTGCGCTTTGTGTAGTTGGCTATTGGCCCCGAAACAAGCCGCCATAAGTAAAGGAAAGTAAGAAAAATATTGTGCTGTATTCTTACACTTTGCTTCCAAATATAGAGGCCTCTGTTTTCGAGGTGTCATAAACTTACGGAGCGACATGCATTTTTTTCATGTGTTATGCGTAGCGATCGATAATAAAATACTACGCGTAAAAACGATTCTCTGACGGAATGAGTGCGCTTGCCGTTTCTTTTTTTCTCTGTATCCTGTTTCCTTTATCTTATCGTTGTTGCTCGGCAGATATTTACAATCCGCGATTTGCCACAGACATTGTACTCTAATCGGAGAGTCGTGGGACCAGAAAGGGAGTGAACGTTACCCTTTAAAGAGAGTCATACAAGTGGCAAGTCAGTACTCGCTGGAAAGAGTAGCATATGCTCTTTTTTTTTCTTGGAGGGTACGGACAACGTCCCCAATTCTATTGCTTCCCTTATGATTACTTTGTATGTTGCATACACCACGCTAGAAATTTTAATGAAACCGTGTATGTTCTGCTCTTTTCCAGCAGATTTGCATAAAATTAGTTTGCATACACAATTAACCTTTATTCTTTATAATTAACGTGCTCTCAAAAGTTTCCAAAATCTGGATATCCAACTCTCGACCTAACTTACTCATCAAAAGAGTGATCTGCACGACACTTGAATTTGAGTTTCTGCTGCTTCTCAGGTGTCGTGTTTGATCACGTCGCGTTAAATGTTTTAGAAACGTCATAACTTCAGCTTCGTAGAAGCGTCAAGGTGCAACAAATGAAACGAAGCCCGAAGTGGCTAACAATAATTTAATATCTAATGTAAACGCTAATAAAGGAAAACGCATTAGGCGCGAATTGCCTCCAGACCATTACTCGTGGGGCCGTTTGTTCGATCGTAATGTCGTCGAGTACGCAAAACGTCGCTGTTAAACAAGCCCTCGTTACAGAGGAGTATCGTAATGCCTTCCTCTCGCTTTGCTTGCTCCTTCTAAAGAGAACAGGCTCCTTAAGTAGCGCCTATTTACTGCAAACTGCAGCTTTATCTCTGACTAACAGCGGGACACAGTTGTGCTTGCATCCGGGGATCTAGCTCTCTGTTGCGCACTCCGGGGCGTCTCTGGAAGAAGAAAGGAAAGAATAATAAAAGAAGCAATTACTAATAGCGCGAAGCACGCGAGTGATCCTGACACGCACGGCAAGCTGTGTGCTCGAAGCGTCACTCGCTCGCAGCTTGCGTCTCTTTGGTGGGTGTCGCCGGCCGCCGTGTGTGGGTGTGGCCGCGTCGGCGTGCTTTCGTGGCCATTTTGGGGGACGCTGAGCCTAAAGCATTGCAAAACATTGCGACCTGCAGGGAGTCGGAAGATTTACGACGAGGGAATTAGGAGGGGTTGGAGAGACGCACGCAGTGATTACTCTGTAGTTGCGTGGTGGTGGTTGTCGTAGCTGCTGAATTGTTATTATCATTGCTGTTGTTTCGGTACTGCCATAGTTATTGTTATCCTTGTCCTCGTTGTTGTTGTCGCTTCGGTCGTCCAGCCTCGGTCACGTCCACCAGCGCAACTTCCTGCTCCAATTGTTTGCCTGCGGCTGGAGAAACCAGCTCTTGTTTCGAAGACAATGGGGCACGTTGGGGTCAAGAGAGAAACCGCGCAAACATTGTAGAAAGTATCCAGCCAGGCTACCCTTTCTCACCGCTTTGATACTCTAACCGAGAACGCTGCAAGGCTGGTGTTTGGCGCTTAGGCCTTCTTTATATGGCGACTGTGTTGTATCATAAGCAGGCAACAAAACAAGTTTCCAGCAGCCCCTCTCTGTGTACCGTTGTGGCTGGGAACGCGAGTGGTTTCGAAATGTTTGTGCTTTTGTTGGGAGGTGAGTGGGCTTGACAGCCTCGGTGATGGAGGAGAAACTTGTGGCAGCCAGCACTTTGTCAGAAGAGCTGTGAACGATCGCTTCTGAGCCTTTGGCATGGCTGGTGATAGTAGTGGCGCGGAAACTAGGTTAGTTATAGATAGCTCGCTCGAAGCAGCGCGCGCATCTTCCATCACGGTAGAACTGCGAAGAGCTAAAACTGAAGCCCACTGGGATAACTATGAACACGTTACTGCGGCAGGACACGGCAAGGCTTAGTTAGGACCACGCACTAGGTGTCAACGTGTGCGACGCTTGTTACCGTATACGAAGTCTGCAGAGAAGGGTAAGATTGAAACAGATTGAAGTGCCATAATGACACACTTCGCTCCGACAAAGGTCTTGCTGCTTATATGTGGTGAAAATTGAACGTATTATCTTTGATGCAACTCAGTGCATGAAGAATCACAGTCTTTGTCTAAGTGGGTGTTGTAAACGAAACATGGATAACGATCACGCGAGTCGATTTTTGACAAACATATTGGATCCTAAAAATAAAATTTGAGCAGTACATTTTCAATGAGCATTGCACGTAATGCCTTGTAAGCAACATAAATATTTGCTCTGCTAAGGACAAGTGCTAAGGACTCTCCAGCACCGCACCTGGGTCACTGCGGAAGGCCTAGTAGGTTGACGAATTTCGTAAGACGGGTGCTGTCGCAACTTCTTTCGTCTAAGCACTAATCGTGCACTCATTTCTGTCGTCAAAATTAATTACCTCAGAGAACGGAAGTGAGCACGTCAAACAATAGGCAACGTTCAAGAGAATTGTTTTCTGCGCATGTTCCCTTACATTACGTGTTTGCAACCGTCAGCTACTTTTCAGAAAAAAAAAATCTTTTTCACATCCGGTCAGAAACGAGCCTCAAAAACATACGAAGTGAAACCAACTAACCTGTTTCGTTCGAACACCTTGACTAAAATATAAAAAATCACGAAGAGTCAAGGCAGAAAAAGAAAAAAAATGTATAACAAGCAAATTAAGAAAATTCAAATGCTTTTAGTTACGCTCAAAGATAATAGTCACGTAACGACGCTGAAAAGATCACGTGCAAAAAGGGTACACAGTGTTCTGTCTGTCATTAATTGAAATGGTGGCTTAAGATCTGCACTTTTTTTTCTCAACCTTGTGCTCACCACTGCCTCCGTGGTTTCATATTGTGACATTAACAATATTATCGTAGCGCACAGCAAGTAGCTTATGAAAGGAGCTTTCTCTTCCGTCGGGGGCCCCTTTCCCTCTTGATAATTATTATTCCCAGAGCTTGAACATCAATACTGCGCGGGCATGATGTAACCCGCAGTTCGCGTGTGCCAGCGAGTCTCCATGTTAATCCATCCTAGTTATAACATCGATGCACTCTGCGTGACATCACCGTCGTTACTACTGTGCTACCTGTGCGAGCGATCTATCTATTCCAGGCGTATGTTCGAAACTATGAATCAATGTTTTTAATAAGAAATGTAGCAATTCAACTAACTTCAGCCTCGGTGTTGGTGATGCTTGAGGAGTAGCGCCTAAGCGCCGTACTTTTTAAGTACAGATAAATCAAAACAACCACCTAGAACAATAACGCCTTGTTGTCAGCAACTCCCGCTACTCGCCTTTGTCGCCCTAATCGCGAGTAAACTAAAGCCCCTATACCTAAGTATAGGGGCTTTAGAGCAAACCCATGGCCCCCTTTTCCAAGCACACACGCACACCCACACGCACGCATTCACACGCACACACACACATACCGGTCTGTTGTTTTATTGCGATAGCAATTATATGGACAGTCTCGGCTGAAAAATGTCCGTCCCCGTCGCCGTCATTCACCGTATATGTATAAGTATGTATATATATAGACAGGCCACAAAGAAAAATAATTAAGAAATTCTTTCTGACGCGCGGAATCGAACGGGCGACCTCTCGCTTTGCAGACCGCCGCGTTAGACGTTAGGCCACGACAGCACCGTCTCTCAGCCTGCTAACGGCGAGCTATTTATATACACCATGTAATTCAGCATGCTTTCTTCGTGGCCACATAGATGGCGCGACGTGCGCGCGTGTTGCGCGCTTTAAAGATCGTCGCCCCGCCCCTGCGAACGCCGTTACTGTTCGCTCTACAGGGCGTCGTCGCTTTCGTGCGCTTATCTCGAGGAAAGAAGGGGCGGCCCGTGGGGTGCTTCGCTTCGCTCGCTGCACCGGCCGCGTTTGCGAAAGCAGCGCGCTGTTCAAACAGAAATAAGTAACAACTGTGACAATTAGTTCGCGCTCGTCTTGTGTGTACCTGTTCGTTTGTTTCGTGCGTCCTGCTTTATGTTTGAGCAGTGCGCTTCAAGTGTCGAGCTGTGACGCATTAGTTCACGCTCGTCCTGTGTGCGTTCTTTTCGTGCGTCCTTTGGGCTCGAGCGATGCGCTGGCAATTTCGAGCTGCTTTCCGTTCTTCGCGTTACATTACAATTTATTGCTATCGCAATCATTGCTTCGCCGTTGCGGAGAAACTGTGACTTTTTTTATTTGGCCTGAAGAATTAAATGGCGCCCTCACAACGCACACCATTCTCGTGACACTTACTTGACTTTCGACCAGGCGATCTTCCAGCTACGGCATCTATATCCTGAGCTTCCCCTGCTCATATAGTCCCAAACGGCCGGGGATTCATCTTCGAAACTAATCCTTGTTAATAGCATCAATCCACCCTAGCCGAGGGAACGCTTAATCGGCTTGCTTGCACGCAAGCATCAAATTTGCGTGTTCCGCTACGGATAGCTCGAGATGGCGCGTAAGTAGACGAGGTGGAGGGGCCAGATGTGGCGGCTGCAGTGTAAGCTGGGCGCGGTTTAGACTTCGCATTCACGCTGTCCTGATGGAATAAACTGAGTTGAAGCTAGTGGGCATCGAGCCGAACATAATTAATACAAGTTAACTTCCGAAAGCATTTGCTAAGCTTACTTTTAGCAGCTTTCTGCGTGACTCCAGAGAGGCAATATTCTCTGACAGTCTGATGCAGAATTGAATTTGAAGCAGCATGCACATCACTCACAGCCATGCCTCTCTGCGTCATAGGTTGCGCGTGACGTGACAGGTTACATTTGATGACGTGGTAGTCGTATTCGCATAAGGATGGAAGGCAAAACTCAGTCACAGATGGTTAAAAGGAGATTTTATTTGTTTATTAGAGAAGGCTCTGACCAGCCTAAACTAGTTTTTTTTTATGTAGCTGGGCTTTGTTGCCATTGTATATTTGCATGACATCGTTACTGTAAAGGGACCCTGCAACACTTTTCCAAGTAGCCATGGAATGGTTTCACTAAATGAACCTATTGCCCCACGAATCGAACGCTGCAATTTTTTTTTAAATCTGTCCAGTACGAGCGGAGTTACAAAGATTTGTCGCACGCTGTAATTGCTTTCTCTCTTCTCTCGCCCCGATGAAAGAGCTGGAAGCTAAGCAAGGAGGCATGGCACGGGGGAAGAAGGTACGACACGCGCGCCTCCTGACCTTGGGCCACGGAGCAAGAATTCTTGAGGAGGCGAAACTACGCTCGCTCGGGCGCCCTAATAAAGTCACGAAATCGGGCACAGCGCTCACGCGCCCTCTGTCGTGAGAGTCCGCTAGCGGAGAAGGAAAAATGCGCGCGTCCCTCTCACCACGCTCTCCAACGAAGCTCGTCGGTTCAAGGCTACTCGTCGCCGATTGGCCGTTCGCGCTTCACGCCCGAATGGATCTCTTTTTGTGCGTCCTCGACGGCTCCATATTTCAACGCGACAGCGTTAAAGCGCCCGTTTCGCAGAAATACCGGTGTCGGCGTCCGTGTCAGTGAGGCTAGCAACTGAGAAGGCGATGCGCACGGGGCCCGATTACGCTATTGCGTTCTACTCTTAAAGGCAAAGCTCAAGTGCACTCCAAGTTTTTTCGGTAAATTAACGAGAAAAATGGCGTCACATGCAGGAAAATTACCACCGTGATATTTTTTGTACAACGTGAAATCTATAATTTTTGATAACGTGAACTCATAGTTAGGTATATTTATTTCAACGAATGATGGGACTTACCCTATATGCCATCAATTCAGATTTAGGTTGTTGCGGCGGCCGCATTTAGATGGAGGCGAAATGCTAAAGGCCCGTGTGCTTACATTTAGGTGCACGTTACAAAACCCCAGGTGGTTGAAATTTCACATTGTCTTTTTTTTGAGAACAGCAGACAAGTATCCGGAACAGCGCGCGGAAAGATTGAAGGCACGGCGTCTCGTAACAACACTGGCCGTTTCGGTTTGTCAAGGAGAACTTCGCCACCAAGTTCGCCATAATAGCGCCGCCTGTCTATGTCACTGTCCGAGAAGTGCTTCTCGCAAACGTCAGCTGTCGGTCTTTTCCATGGTATGGCGCGAAACCACGCTTCCAACCTCACTGGGTCACTAGGAACTTCGAAGGTAATTACCTTCTCCTTGCAGGACGCGTACCCACTGCTGCAGTTCGGCACGACACATTTCCGCCCCATCCTGAAGAAGCACTGGTCGAAATCTGCAAAGCACTCTCCTTTGTCGCGGCGTGAAAAGCGCGCGCAAACATCGCGGACTCGGCGCCGCCGGCGCAACGCGCGGAAGCCACGGAAGCCACTGAGAGCGCTAAAGAGAAAGAAACTAGCAAAAGCGAAGGGAACTTTCCGTCCCAAGGCCACCTGCGCATGCGCGCGCACAACATGCGAGAGAGGAGCGAGGATCGCGTGCATGCGGCGGCAGACGTCGTCTGCTCAGGGGCCGCTACTAGCAGTTCGTTCCAAGCGCTGTACGGCCTATAATTCTGGCAGTATCGATTAGGAACTGCAGCTAAAATATCTGCCATATCTACCGATTGATGTTACAGACAGAAATCTTAGAAATTTTACATTTTGCGAGACGCTATCACGATTTTTATGCGTCGCGTCCATAGAAGAGCATGTAAAAGATGGCAACAGGCCGAAAGCGTCATCTGTCGTGCTTCGGCGTAACCGCATTCCGCCGTGACGCTATCGCGCCGCCCTCGCGCGCTGCCGCGGCCGAGAGATTCTCCTCCTCAAATACTTCTTTCTCCGTGCCTTGGGCACATTTTTTTTTTTTTCTTCGAACGCGTGGTGTATTTTCAGTGCGATCGCGCGGGGGGGGGGTGCGGGGGGGGGGGGGGGGGGGGGGGGGGAAGGGGGGCTAGTGGTGGCCGCAGTAAGTACCGAGCGTGCCGTGTTCAAATCAGCCAATGGCGTGGAACCTGCCTGTGACGCCGTAAGCATCATTTTTTGTCGAGAGAAGAGGAAGCGCTTTTTAGCTGAATTTGCGAATTTATTCTAAATCCCAGGCTGAGTTTTGCGCTATAATGTTTGGCTCGCGTGTTCTCGGGAGCCTCGACTACCCATCGGCAGCGTTTTCGGACCATGCTGAAAAAGTGTTGCAGGACCCCTTTAAGATGGAAGCCGATCAGACGATAGAAGCTGACAGACCCTTTTATTGCATTGATACTGCCAAATCTCAAGCAGAAAAACAAAAGATCGGGAGGGTGATTGCTATAGACAAAATATAACGACGAAGTACGTTTATAGTGCTTATTTTGTTTAATTAAATGCGATACCTCAACATTTGCGAATATTTGACAGCGTTACGTAATTAGTTTGCCCAAATGGAGTCCGTAGGGCCGTGTGGAACAAGTGCCTGTTTCCGCGGCTGTTAGTGTGCCAACATTCCACTGTTCTCTTATCTGCTGTCGGCTTTCCTGACATTATTACGTACAGGGCACCAACGTTGCATAGAATCTACTGCAGCCTGGACTTGCATAGTGTGCTTACATTCGAAAGATGCAGCAATGACGTAGGAAAGGAAAACAAAGATACCGTGGGAACCAGAACCATGCACGAGAGGATACCCAGCAGGTGGTATAGAGCTCTGTTGAAGCCCAATTTGGCGTTTGTCGCTCCCAGGTATAATGCTCGGACACCTACTAGCTCAAAGACGCAGGCGGTTGCGTTACTGGCAAAAAAGGATTTCGTAACTAGGATTTTTCCGGGCGAAACATGACACAGCTTGTACGAGCATCATTCGTTCGGCAGATAACGAATTGATATAAAAATACGTTGCATGCGGTTGGCACATGAGTGACCGAGTGCTGTTGCTATTGGGCGGCCGCACATGGCCAGCACTCCCAAGGCCGTTTGTTATGACAGGAGCCGTGGGGCAAGCAGACAGGAGCGGTTGCGTTAATAGTGGCGTTTCAGGCAGGCACCCTTTAGCGCGCCCTTGCAACATACAGCACCTGAAATGTTTCCATGAAGTAGAACACGGCTCAGAAGTTAACAGATGTTCGCATGCACTGTAGTCCACACCTCACATGATGTTCGTATAGGGTGCTTTTCTGCTAAGAGTAATACCGCGTATGTGGTTCCCGGTTGCACTAAGTGTGAAGGTTGAAGTTTGAAGTTTAAAACTTAAAACTTAAAACTTAAAATCTAAAGCTTAAAACTTAGTTTGGTTTCACAATATGTAAACTCATACGACGGGATATCTTCCCAATATGCCTGTAGAAGAGGAGTGTCTGTCTCGCCTTTATTTACTAAATCAAGCACTTTTGGCCCTGAAAGCTTGTGGCGCAAACTTTGTTTACATGAAATGAAAGTATCGTTATTCTTTGTACGTTGTTACTTTCTGTATGCTTTGCATACACAATGCAAAAAAAAAAAAAAAAAGAAATCCGTTTTGCAATCGGGCATCCTTTCTGTCTGTAGCCGCTGTGTGTCGTTTCTTTTACGTGTACACCTCGAGTAGGCCACGACGCATTACAATATTAGAAACAGCTCCGTGTTTTTTAAAAGATCACAGATATATAAACGAAAGGAGATGGATTTACTGTTTGGTTACGACGTACCTCACAAATTACGCAACGGCTACGTCCTCGGCAGTTACGCGCGCATAGTTCCCGCACAGACAGTGGGGTCGGCAAAGGACATGCCTGCAAAAGCGAGCGTCATTTCAACTTCGAATAAAAAAAGACATGGAACAGAGAAAGTTTACAATTGCTCGATTCCTTTCAAACGCGTTTACGCAAAACCTAGTTTACGCGGTGATACTTATTGCATACAAAAGCCAACACTCTCGAATATTGCGAAGGAACCCGGTTTATAAAACGAGGGAAATAGCCATCCTAGGTCCCTCGAATGAAAATGAAAAATGATGGTCCACACTTTCAGAGAAGGAAAAAAATCGAAATTACCGGTATACAAGGGGACGAAGGATTGGTTTCGTAATGTCAAAGTGGTTGTTTCGTAAACCACGCCCCCTTCTTTCTGGTATACCGCGTACAACTGCGAGTGCATGACCCCGACGCCTCGCTCATCTCTTTTACGTTTCGCTTGGCATTATATAGAAAGGGTGACGACCGAGGCTCTCGACTGAGGCGGGTGAGGTTGACGCGCCCAATAACGCAGCAGCTTCCATGCAGCCAGGACTGCGTACGAAGACTGTCCAGTCTCGCCAAGTCAATATAGAGCCATGCACAACCCACGTTTCCACGCAACTCTCATTCCAATAGATTGCGGGGCTGGACTGAGAGGGAACAGCATTGGACAAAGGGAGGGAGGAAGGAAATTCTTTCGTCGGAGCACTCTATATACTGCATCTAATGACGGACCGTGGCATCAACAAGCCCGAGGCGGGGCCGTCCCTTGTCCCCCGTCTTTATCCCGACTTCGGATTCGCAGTCGCGGGTCATGCATCGCCGCTATAGTATAGAGGTTCCCATATTGATCCCAGCCCGAACGTGTGAGTATTAGGCGATGCAGACAGGCTGAGCGGCGCAAGCACGACGACTGGTCGGTCGCACTGTGCCCTTCGCCCGCTCCTCGTTAACTTTACTGTTTGATGCCTTTAACGTCGGGCACCCGAAAGCCGGCCCGCAAAAGCAAACAGCCTTATTTCTATGACGCACGTCAAATCAAGGTCACCGAAAGAAACAAACTCCGCGCTTGGACGCAAGGTTGTCAGCCACTCCTGTGTTTTGGCGACGGCCGTAATTGTGTTTGTTCAAGACTGCAGTGACAAAGAGGACGAAGCCGCGCTGTTTCTGTACCAGCAAAGGAAAACGACGCAAAGCGAAACTATAGCCGCGGCATTCACTATCGACTTGGTCTATTGCCTGCAGCTGGCACGTGTCGCATTGGGCCAGCGCCGTCATCGTAACTGGAACAAAGCGTAGAGCCTAGTGCATTCGCAATCAATAGAGCTGCCTTCTTGACCGCGTGTCAAAGCAACAACGGTGAGAATTTATAAGTAAGGGTGGCCTGTTATTAGGAGAACGCAGCGTATATATCATTAGCCACGAACTGAGCTGTTTCGATTTCGTTGCTGGCGCTAGGATCACAGCCTGGGTGCACATGAATATCGGTGGCGATCTCCTTTATTTGCTGGAAGAAAAGAGATTGACCATACACTAGCATTCTGCTTCTCTCTCTCTCTCTCGCTCTCCTACACTCCCTCCCTCCTTGCCTCCTCTTTCTCTCCCACGGGATACGGCAATTGTTTCTCGTTTCATTGTCCTTTTCCGACCTTCAACATCAGTGTGCACTTCACAGGCACCGTGCTCATTTGTGGAAGTAGAGGATAGCGTGGATCGACAGCGTGTATGACCCCACCACCCTAAGGGGATACCGATGGAAACTATTTCGTTGAACCGCATTATTGGATCAAGCTCATTACAATATCAAATATGGTCGTTTTCTTTATCCTGAAATGAGGCTTGCCAAACAAGGCAAGTAGGAACGGTGCCATGAATTTTTCGGATCATCTCGCACTGACGTCACTAGTTATAAAGCGAATCATTTCAAGCAGATGTGGACCGAGGTTTCAAAAGAAGTGTTTGGATCAGAATAAAAAGAAATAAACAGTTTTTCAACTATAACTTCGAGGTATATCTGTATCGATGTAATGTTGGACATGCAAACTATCATACAAAACTACAATCAAGACGAAATACACATGAGAACAATGCATAATTCCAAATGTGCAATCTGCGTTAAGCCTGACGTATGTAGTCGCATAATACCAGCTTTACCTATTGTTCGCTGACTATTGGTTAATGTTGACGAGCGCTTTCTAACTGCTGGCTAAAGCTTATACTTCGCAAGTCTCAGCATCATTTTCTGCTCAAAAATGAGCGAAATTAACGCAAATACGCCGAAATTTGTGCCACTGCAACTGAGACAACAGCTCTGACATATTGGTGAGAATACGGCATGATCCAAGCGTACAACGCAATGAGGCGCCAAAAAAAAAAGGAAAAAAGGAAACAAAGCAGGAAAACGACCTGGTGAACTTCATGCCTTCGAAAAAGCCAGTGAGCGCATTTGACAGAAGAGCTTGTCGCACAACATAAGCACATAACGGTTTCACGTGGAGAGAAATAAGCCTGGTTGGCGGATTGAGTTAAATGGACAATTTGCTGCACCGTATTTGTTAATATCAAGATGCAGACTTCCATATAGTGCATGTATAAATTGCAGCGTAGATACAGCGGCTTTGTGCGCCGCGGCAATAAACCAGCAAAATGTGCGCGATGAAAAACTACTATTTCGTTCAGGCGATACGACTTAACTGCCAATTTCATTTTTCTTTACTCGTTCTCTCCGAATATTCATCCAACTTTATTCTGTCCGCGACAGACGGTCGATACGCGCAACACTACATCGCGCCGGCTTTTGTACTTACGCCCTCGGCCTACTCAATCGCGGTAACTGGTGCACCGCTTTTCATACAGCACGCGTTGTCGTCAACAGGCGTTCGGTCAGACTCGCGCAATGATGAGTGAGTTGTCGAGAAAGCGCAAACAAAATAATAATAAATCCGATACAAGTTACCAAATAGGTGTAGAAGTGCTTCTCGAGCTGTCAGGCTCGAACAGCTGCGAGTGATGGACAGGTTACTCGTAGACCCACTTTCACGGCGCCCCTTCATTTTTTCTTTTTTTTTTAATCACGCACCGAGTGTGATCTCAGCGCTAGCATTTGCTATACTGGGAAAGACTCGAGCTAGTCGTGGTCGATATATGCTAATCAATAACCTTGAGCCGTAATTTATTTTTCTACAGCCCCGACACTACCGAGCGAGTGGCCGCTCGCGCTTGATATTGACAAACATAATGACGTCAACGGGAACTAAAGGAGGGGTCTCGGGCGCCGCGCACGCATCGGGATGCCGACTTAAAAGGTCAATAAACGAAGTAAAATAAAGCGCGGACACCACTCCTCGAAGCTTTCTCGAAGAACGCTCGTCATATCTACCATCCCGCCCTTTTCCCTCCCCCACTTTTTCTCGCTTTCGATCGAATAGAACGATCTCGCCCGTTAATTAGATCGTCTATCACCGGCACGCTCTATTTATGTATACGCTTGGAATTTTTTTAGATAGTTGCAGTATCTAGATTTATGTCCCAGTTCATTTAACGCGATAGCGCTAAATAGCTCGTTTCGCAGAAATTCCGTTGTCGGTGTCGGCGGCGGCGTCGTTGGTCGTGAGCGAAAAATTGGCGTTGTCCGTGATCGAAAATTCGAGATAGATGCAAATAAATAAACAATAAAATATCTTTGGCCCAAGCGAGAATCGAACCCAGGCCTCCTGCGTGGCAAGCAGGTGTTCCACCACGGAGCCACGCCAATGCTTGAAACTGCTTCGTAAAAAACGCTATAAGGATGTCATGTACTAGGAGAACTCTCCTAAACCCATGCAATACTGCGTGACAGAATCGTAGAATAGCGCCAGGCGTCAAAACATGTAAATTGCGCAACGAGTGGGTGGTGTAAAGTTGCCCACCAACAAACAAAGTCTGCAGCTGCGCAGGTGCGCGTGGCACCTTACGGACGCGCAGTTGGTACTTCACCTGTTTGTAAAGGGAAGAATTATGGCGTAGTGGGCTCTTCGCAACTGCACCTGTATTCAAGGATAGTTTGGAAAGACCAATGTTGCGCGCACAAGCGTTCCTTTGCTTTCGGCACGGTTGAAGGCAATGCGCACGGGGGCCGATTACGCTATCGCGCTCTACTCTTGAAGGCGAAGCTCAAGTGTCCACCAAGTTTGTCTTAAGAATGGCTACTTTAATAAATTGGTCCTCAACTACTTTTCCATATAATCATCGAATGACCTCAGTATCGGAGTTTATTCCGTCACGAATCGATTGCCGCAAAAAATTCTCGAATCCGTCAAGAATGAGCCGAGTTATAGGTGGTTGTGGCGCGTTGCTTTAAGCGTTTGCTCTCTTCTCTCGTCACGACGAGCGCGTTGGAAGCTACACAGGAAGGGATGGCACGGGGGAAAAGTTGCGTCAGCGCGCTTGAGCGCGTGTCATGAAACGCGATCGCTCTCTCCCGTTGTTATTCCTGTTTGCGCAAGTGTGGCTACTCTGTAATGTTAGCAGACTGTGGAGCGCTGAGCCGGAACGTGGCGACACCCCGCGGCAAGAAGCGCATATCTAAACGCCGCTCTTGATTTATGTCGGCTGTTGGCCAATGGCATGCTGTCCTGTTCGTCGTCAAACAGCAGGCGCCCCGCCCATTGAAGAGAGTGAAGACGGGCCTCTGTATGAAGAGAGCGTGCCTGATAGAATGGCAACTTCGCGCTCCGCTTCTTAACTCTCGTTGCCACACTCGACTGCAAGATTTGGCTAAGCCATTCATAGCAATGTCTGCTTTCCGCGGGATGGGTTATCTCACCAAGCCCGAGGCATGGTTCATGATCCCTTTAAAATAGGAGGTCAGGGATTTCTGATATCCAAATACAAATTGTGTACTTACATTGCGTTGACGATTTCCCGAGCGTCACGCGAACCAACTGAGGTATAACAACCCGCAAAACTTGTTCCGAGTGGCCGTGTCTTCAATGCCAGAAGTTTGCATTAGTTGCGCGCAGCCTGTTTGTAGAATGAAGCAAATCAAGTATTGGGCATGAATGCTCAAATTTACACGAAGCCCCTATACTGCAAGTATTAGATATTCATGAAAGTATCAGAAGTTCAGGACAAATACATAGGTCTTGCTTTCGAAAGAATTTAACATGCGCAATAAGAAAGGCAAGATGCATGCCACTTCTAACGCACAAAAAAAAATTATTCGGAAGTACTGTTGGCGGATTACTATGGTATTCTCCCCGCCAACAGCCACAGACTCTATATATCACCAGCATTATGCGATGACTCACGCGCTTTGCGATTGTTCGTGTTCTGCACACACCATCTTTGAACGCAACTAAAAGCAAGAGAACTTTACTTTCCTGCACCTTCAGATTACGATGTCGGGCACGTTCAGATATCTGGTAGTTTGTCTAGCGCACTTCTGACGACGAAGTATACGAATGCTCTAGACCGTTCTTCGGGCAGTCAATAAACCGGTTGTAGTGCACATTGTGTTTGGTCTTTCGTGGCTTCATTGTTGACCTAACATGTGGAACCACATAAATGCGGAAGCTTGTAAGGAAGGGTAAAAAATTGACAGAAAACCCGCACTCGTACGGCCTATTGTTTCTCGGCTTGCGCTTACGTGATGTGCGTGCGAAACGACCCACAACTGCTTGCCTGCAGTCCATTCACGACCGGTATTGAGCCTTGGATCTTTATGGCGGCGTTTCAATTTCAGATCAAAGAGTTTCGTAAGTACAGGTTATGCATACCTCGATTTTTTTCCACCTGCGCCCTCAAGGTCATCGCGAACGAATTTCTTACACAACAGCGAGTTATGCAGAGTAACTGAGCAAGAACATGCTCAACGAATTTTTCTCAGTCAGCTGAAAAACACGAGAAAAGCGAACATGAATACGCCATCTTTCTGTTTATTGGAGATCGTTTGTATTGGTATAGCGCACGCGGCTTTATATGCAGGCATTTTTGCGAGCTTATACAAAAAAAAACTGTTGTTACCCAAGAGGCGCCCAGGTAAGCCGTCGTTCGGGCGCTTGCCGCTGTTATGATGGTGATCGGTGTGATAAAAACACGATCTCCACGGCAGATGCTCGCCCCCGACTGGTCCTTGCGCAACCAACTTTTGTAAGCACGGCACCTGCTTTTTTTTTTTTCACTAGATAAACGCCTCTGCCACAGGGGCTGGAAGACTTTTGTCCCTTTATTGCGTTCGTTGAAGGTCACTGACCTGCAAACATTTTTAAGAATGCAGCCGAGCACCATACTGGTAAAATTGGCTCAACAATTTTGTTTACGAACAACGAACCCCGCATTCACAAAAACCTCTTGCAGAACTTCTTTTTTTTTTTTGTGGCGGTGAATTTGGGTCAATTGATTCGATTCGAGACTGACAGAATTAAATCGATTATTTGTTTTTCCTTTTCTCTTGCAAAGCTGCTGATGTATGGGAAATAATAATTGCAGAGTAAATAAATTTCACTCGACATATCTAAGAACACAAACTGTTCATTTAGTTAATGCAACGAATTTTTGGGATATTAAGGTAACTGTTTCATTACTACTTCAAATATCGCGGGGCATGCGGTCACTTTCTTTATGAATGTAGGCTCTAACGTGGCAGTGAAATCGTATATCCCTACGTGTTGTTCCTGCGTGCCGTGGTTGACTAGAGATAATAAGAATAACTATGATAAATCTGAATTTCGATGCGGTCCGCCCTGAATATCTACAGTGACCGCAAGGGGAGCGCAGCCGGTGTAATCACCGCTTAAGGAACAAATATCTTGCGAAAATTTGTTGAAGCCTCATCGCAAGGGTAGCTGAAGACTGTAAGGAAAGAACCTTTCCGGGGAAATGTGCGCGTAACCTTGTTTTATAATTCACACCTAGAGCAGGACTTCAACTAACCTGAACCTTTGACGCCGTTTAACGCCCTTAACTGAATATTTTATTCGCGTTCACGTCCCGGACAGCTTGAGCAAAAGCCCCGACGAAATATTTTATTAAATGCTCGAAAAAATGTTCTGTGGTTGAACGATCTTCTACAATCACGCCTACGAGATATGGAGGACAATCTTTACTGCATTGTTAGATGAAAGGCCGAAGCTTCGCGAAAGTGACTTCCACCACACTGCCTTTGCAACTATTTCCGAGTTGTTCTTTTGGCAGGTTCATATTCTGCGACCAGCCTTGTGCGGTGCGACTCGCGCGAACAGCTATTCCGTTTTAGCGGTCATCGGGAATCGCGTGTTGAATATTCATCGATCCTCCACGATTCGTCTGACGCGTATCGATAGTTGTACACATGTAATATTCAGTCGTCTCTTCTTTGCGAAGCAACCAATCATGGTGATGCGCCCTACTTTGACTATCAGCAGGCCGTGCAACAGTGTCAGTGGGCTCTATGTAATCAAATAGCGCAATAGAGAATCGACATAAAAAAAAGAGGGATAGAGAAAAAAAATAACAGTACGACCAACGGCGCGACGTCGACAGGACGAGGTTTTGGAAGAACACTGTAGAGATACTGCGAGAGTCGCTGCAATGCTATTCGTGAAGCCGTGACTCTGTCATACTCTGGGATTTAAGTTGCTCAATACACGTACAAATTTAAGTCACAAACACACACGCACACACACGCACACACACACACACACACACACACACACACACACACACACACACACACACACACACACACACACACACACACACACACACACACACACACACACACACACACGCACGCGCGCACGCACGCACGCACACACACACACACACACACACACGCGCGCACACACACACACACACTCGCGCGCGCGCGCGCGCGCGCTTGATTTTACACTGGGTCACGAAACTGTGAATTCGATTTAACTATATTTTGCCATTTGCATTGCGCAGCACTTTTCAGCATAAAAGCCTAGGTCTGAAAATGAAGGTGGGGCCCTGCACTAAGGCATTACTCCTAGCCCACTGAACATGTTGGAAACATTAGGCGTCGTCATTCAAACAAGCTGCGTCTGCACTGATACTCAAGGTCTGATGTTTCTTAACAAGTAGGCTCGATACGCGAGCCCGGCATACTGATGTTCTAGTTTCGCCAAGCACGTCCTCTTAACGTAAAGTCGTGCTCATAATTACAGGCACCAATGCAAAAGGCGGGGTGGTACGGAGCGAACGCCGGCACTGGAATCGCCTTGTCATAAAACGAAGTCAAACCGGACAGAAATGACCGCACGACAAGAAGTACTGGCGCACTGGCGCGATCCATTCCGTAAATAGGTCGGATCATCAGACGGGCGGTGTCGGAGTTGGTCGCCGGGGCTGGGGGCGAATGGCGCGCCGCCGTCTGCAATTCACCGATCCTGCCCACGAAATCTTGGTGGGTAGCCTCAATTACATTATCCGCAGAGAGAGCCAACGCCCAGTCCAGATGGAAACACTAAAAACAAGATGTACGAAGATTGAAGCCGTTCTTTGGACGTAATGGCGGGGAGTCGTCGCGAAATTACTTTCCCTATGCATCCGGCAACACTGTGCCACTGAAACAGCGGGATACAGTGAAAGCTGTAGCGCTTCAGCGTCAGTTGCTCTGGAGAGCCGAGGCGTACTGTGTTTGTATGCAGTGTCGTTTTGTCACGTTTACCGTAACGGCAGACGATACGGTCATCCGAAGCGTAAGTTAACTTTTCCCATCTAAAGAAACGACACTCACGGTGAAACAACATGCCACGAGCACAGTCGTCGGTCGTCGAAACTTCGATCCGCAGATCTAACGCATCGGCTGAGTCGCGGTACATAAAAAAAAAATCAGAAAAAAAGATAAGAAAAGAAATCACGGGGGCTAGCGCACGTTCCAAACCATGCTCCATTAGGGTGTCGTGGTCGGCACACAGCTTTTTGAAACGTTTTACCCGCGCGAGATGATAGATATATGAGGCTAATAGATGTAACATACTAAGAAAGCCACGTGCCGACCATGACGGCACGGCACTGCCGCACTTACAGTACGGTAAAGCGGCGCTACTAAAACATCCTACTATTATTTGCGTCGTGCACGCATTCTCTACATAAAAAAGTCCTGCTATGTTCAGGTGTGGCTTGAGATAACACTTGTAGCTGTTTTAGGCTGTAAAAGCCTGGCACATTAAAAAAAAGAACTCACAGCTTATCCACGGGGTGAATGATGATGAGTGGGGCGAAGCTCCGGAGGGAATCATCGGTAAACCGTGAAACTCTCCCGTGAAATTCGTCCAGTACATCATATAAAGAGTGTGAAACACCGTGCAAATATTAAACATCAAACTTTTATTGTACTGTTGGTTTACGTGGTCCCTTCATTATCACCGCTTTGTGATCGGTGAAATGCAGGGAAAGTGGTTCTTGTATGGGTGTTGAACGGCTGGATCTTTGCTACGCTGCCGTGCCGCTTCGGCCTCTCGTTCTCGAACGGTTGGATCTTGGCGACGCTGCCGTGCAGATTCGGCCTCTCGTTCTAGCACTGGGGGGTTTTCCCGGCGTCGCCGAGCAGCCTGACGACACGCTTCGGCCTCTCTTTCACGTACGACCGGATCTGGTTCCAATGACATGCGCCATTCGCATTATACAAGCGCCATCTGTCATCTTTAAACAGCTACTCTAAGAAATACATGAAACGCCATCTAGTGAGTAATTCATTAAACTAGAGCGGGCTACATACATACTACTACAGAGGAGGGAACGACCAACACCCTAAGGAGCTTCGCCCCTAAAAGACCAGTACGGGCGTCAGTACTTAGCAGAGAACAGCTAAATAGGTGATGGCGTTTAAAAACGGGTGATATGACATTGAAGTGCTGCGTTCCATGTTACGGTGAGCATGAGCATAGCGTGCACTGAAACTTGAACATGGAGCCTCTCGTAGAGAAATTGAGGAAACAGAAACACAAAATATGGAAATAAACACAGGAAAGTAAGCTAGCCACTCGTTCGGTTTGCTACCCTGCGTAGAGAAAAACGAGAGAAGTGATACGCTGAACGAAATATATGAGAACACATGGGTTTTGTTGGCGTTCCACGTCGCCAGAAATACTCTACAGGAAGGAGCCATTTCGAAATCATGACAGGCAGTCAGCAGCTGCCCCTAAAAGGAAAATAATACAATTGTTGCATACCGGTAGTTCTGACATATGGGGTGAAAACTTGGAGGATAACAAGGAAAGAGAGAGAGAGAGAAACTTTATTTGCGTATAACGCGGAGCAAAGCAAATGGTCGGGCCCCTATTCCAGGGCTCCGCTGGCCCTTGCCATCTTCTCTGCCCGTTGGATCAGACAAAGCTGATCATCAAAGGCCGAACTCGAGAAAAAAACTGAGCGCGCAATGGAACGGCCAATGGAAGACGTAACATTGAGAGGTCGCAAGACAGCAGGTCATACAGGTCGTACAATAAACAGGGATAGCTGATATTCTAGGCACACTGCGCAGACATAAACAGGGGCGACCAGAAGAAAGAAACAAGCGCAGCCTTTCGTCGCTCCTGTATTCGTCTGCACAGTATACCAAGATCATGAATCACCACCGCACCCAATCTCCCACTGCAATATTCCAGTTGGCTTTAGGCGAAATAAATGTGCCCGGGTCAGAACTGGAGGTCACTTAGAGCAACGGAATGGATACAAAAAAAAAAACGAAAAGAAGCTGAGGATGACAGCGAGTTAGAAGAAGCGACGAAATTAAGTTCGCAGGGATAATATGGAACCAGCTCGCGCAAAATAGGAACACTGGAGATCATTGGAAGAGGCCTTCTTCCTGCAATGAACATAAACATGGGCTCAGAATTATGATTATGACAGGAAGGAAGTGGTGCGAGATGAGAATAGTGCAAAAGATTGTCAGTATAAGAAATATATTCCTTCAACATATTTCCGTTTTTCTTTTTACGAGTGACAAGCCCACTATAGTTATGCACGAGCGTTTTCAGCCTAACGGTGCCTGTACTTGTATAAACTTGCACAATCTCCAGCTGGCGCCGCCGGCACTCCTTTTGTCCAGTTCATTAAACAAGCGCTTCCTAATTCACTCCGTGACTTATATAGCCTCACTAACGAGGAACCATCCAACATGATCCCGAGTTTGGAATAGGGACGAGCTAGTCGAACGAATTCTCTCAATCCCCCAACCCGTCGCCGGCTGCATTCGTGGTTCGCAAGTTCCATTCTTCCAGAGAAGCGGTGCTCAGAACACACGCAACCAATGAGCCGGCACAGATGTCCAGGCTTCCACGCGAGGCCAGCGGGTGACGATTGGAACCGCGACTATAGGGCCGTCCCACACGCACATATACCGCACAGAGGCTGCGTCGAACTTATAGCGTCGCGCTTATTTGATGGGCTTCGCATTCGGCCTTCGCAGTTGATCGCCTGATTGAGGCACCGGCGACCGCTGCTGCCTACGCGCCTGCATTGTGCACTCGGCACACATCCCGTAGGCAATCATTTCGCCGGCCACGCAAACAGATGTCTTGCGAATACGCGGGTGCCATCTCATTGTGCTCCCCCGTCACTGTATATGGAAAACGCGCTGCAGGCTTAGGCCGAGGCGGCCGTGGCGCCAGCAACATCGGTTGCTGTTGAACCGCACTGCGACACGTGTCGTGTACCATGAAGCGAGATGCTATTGGCAATACGTTAGGTGGGCTTACTTGAAGGTTTCTTACGTGACAGTTTCTGTGAACGGTCGAGGCCTTATTACCGTTTTGCGCGCGTTGTGCGCTCCGAATTCTGTTTTGGTTGTTGTCGTAGCTCCATTTCTGTACTTAACGCATCCCTCAGGGTAGATCGTAGTCAGCCGTACTTTGTTAACATCGTTAACCTCTCGGCCTTTCTTCATTATTTTCTCTATCTCTCGCTCTCTTTCATAGTCTCATATTAACTGCCGCTAATCTCCATAGTAATATACAATTTTGAGAAACTTACAGAACTAAAGCTTTCGTCATGCCACTGCGTATGAATATACGTCCGGTCTTTTATTTCTTGCCTCTGTAGTAACACTCCAGTCACTTACGTCGTAAGCCAAAAATCGCGTAATGCCATAATGTACTTTTTTTAAAACAGTGCCTTCTATAAACGGTAAAATGCTCGAAGACAAAAAGCAATCCATATCAAGCACAAAAAAAATCACAAAACATTTCGCGGACGTCACGGACATAACCCCGTTATACAGCTGCCGCATTTAGAATGGCGCGAAATGGAAAAGAGCTCGCGTTTGCTTACTCATATATGAGCTTGTTGAACAACCCGAGGCCGCCGAAATTAATTTGAAGTCCCCCTTACTACGCCGTATCTGATAAAAAGCTAGCGGTTATGGCAATGAAACCTCAAGTAAAAAAGACGCCTATGAATTGCGTGGTTTGGTATCTGATTTCATGGACGTGCCTGGAAAAGGCGTGTTCGTGCATTCATTCAACCGCATACATTGTACCTCGTTTCTGTCCACTTTCGGCCCGAGGAGGCGAGTAAAGCTTTTTCAAGTACGCATAGACCAATGAAAGCTAATTACTATCAAACCGCGTTTTGAATGCGCGTCGATTTGCAGAAGGGTAAGTATTGTTGAAACGAGCCTCATAACCTAGAAGCCCCTTCACGCTGATCTGGCGCTTGCAACATAAATCTAAGACGCGAAAGTGCCTCATCCAAGTTTCTGATGGAGAATCGATTGTTGTCGTGCGCTAATGGCCTCCCAGCGCGGGTGTGGCTATTCTCACCACGCCACACACGTTGAGCCTATATAGCTTGCAGAGGCGTCAGTGGGGATTATCGCAGTTTGTGTACACGAGGCGCTGAAGATGGCGTGCGTTTGACAGTCGGGTTTAGCACGTATCGTGCCATTCGAAACCGCAAGAGTTCAAGGAGAATGGTCCGTTCCATTAATAGAGCTGCACTTAAGACGTGTGCGCTGCTAATGGCGGGCGCACCTACGTGTGTTGACAGACCACGGTATACCATGAGCGTCACGCGCGTGTGTTGGCGTGCGTTTGCTTACTGACGTGTGCATAGCGCACTGAAAAAAATATATGTAAGCTTAAAGGAGCCAATGCTCCGCCTTTCTCACTCCTCGCAGATTTAGTAGCTCCATTATTACCGTGTCGCAATATATTGAACCAAACAAATAAAAATATATACAGAGAGGGCGACTCGGCGGTCTTAATTTTAGGATGTATATATGTCCTCTAGACTCCAATATTCATTTTGAGAGAGAGAGCAAGAAGGCGAGAAGCTTTAGCATGATAAAGGGAAACCGCAGGTTCCTTTTATGGGTCCTGGACGTGGGTGGGGTCATATGCCCAAGGCCCCACGAGAAATGACCACCCCGTGCGCTATCCTGATCAGATCTAGCTGGTCCCGGGAGATTACGCTAGACATCGAGGCTTCCCACTGTTGTGAGGTGGTGTATGATTACAGTCTGGTCATTGCTGCGGATATTGCATGACATACACGTTATATATTGTGCATTGCTGAAAGGTGCACGTCAGGAACTGCCTCCACGAGGAGCAGGGGAAAGAAATAGACGAAAACACAGGGAGGTTAGCCAGTTCTCAGACTGGCTGGCTACCCTGTGCTGGTGAAAGGGACAAGGGGAATAAGAGGCGATAGAAAATAGATGTTACAAAACGGAAAATAAGAGCAATAAAAAGGAAAAGAGAAAGGAAAGGAGAATGAGAAACTGCCTAAAATCTTTCCCTAGGACCAGCTGTCTGCAAGAAACGCAACAACGCTCTCGAAGCCATCTGTGCTAAGGACTCACTCGGCCAGTGTCCTAAGACCCTTTCCTCTGACAATGGGCGATTGTCAAGTTCATCTAACACTTTTGAAAGTTCTTTTCTGGACGCAATGAAGTGAGGACATTCACAAAGAAGACGGGTGACTGTTGCCTCACAGCTACAGTTATCGCATGTCGGGCTGTTGGCCACTCCGATCCGAAATGAGTACGAATTCGTGAAGGCCACGGGCGGCACAGGAACGTCTCCTCAGCTCTAGATTTTCCCGGCGGAAGACAGAGCTGTAGATTCGGACCCAAATTGTGGAGACGAGCGTTGATAATTTCCGTCGAGTGCCACGAAAATGCTTTAAGGGAACCTGCAACACTTTTTCAGCATGGTCACAAAACGCTGCCGATCGGTAGTCGAGGCTCCTGAGAACAAGCGAGCCAAACATTATAGCGCAGTAAGCGGCCTGGAATTTAAAATTAATTCTCAAGGTCAGCTAGAAATCGTTCCTTCTTTCCACAAATGATGCCTTATACCCAATCTAACGGTTATTGGCCTATTTGAGCATTGTGAGCTGCATATAGTTACGGCAGCCGCTGCGGGAGGCGCGTTCAAAAAAAATGAAGTGCTCAAGGTCACGACGCGCGTGTGACCTAACTTTTTTTGCCCCTGCCTATAGTTTCCAGCGCTCTCGTCGGGACGAGAGAAGAGAGAAAGCAATTACAGCGTGCGACAAATCTCTGTGACTCCGCTCGTAGTTGGTGGATGCTAAACATTTTTGCGGCGGTCGATTCGCGAGGCAATGAACCCCTTTAACGAAGCCATTCGATGGCTACTTGGAAAAGTGTTGCAAAGTCCCTTAAAGCGCGTTGTGTGGGATTTGTGTGAGACATTTCATTTGCATATGCTCGCAGTTCGATACGGAAAGAGAAGCGATGGTACGCAGTCTGCGTAGGGGTGCTCTTAGGCTCGAGACATTTGAAGACGTGGTTTTTCCCGGAGGGCCCTCGGCAATCGGGAGCAAGGCGCAACGACTGGTGTTTGCCTTCCTGCAGAACAAGGGGTTGTTTGGGGCTGCAGAACAGGGCGACACACCTCTGACATGCGCATCCCAGGCTCATGTGGAACACTTGCCGGCTGAGTATGCCAGGCTAATATTTATGTAGCCATTACGCCCGTATTTGCAGATAAGTAAATAGTGCCCCTCTAACTCTTGATCTCTTCCTAATCCTCACTCCCCCCTCATCCTCCGGCGTCCGCCTTTCAGGTCTCAGGTGCTCGAGCTAGACAGTTACAGTGAGACCATCATTGAGCAAAGCTTCACTTTGGGCTAGTTGGTACGGCATAGCAATGTAGATGCGCTGAGTGAAGCACAAACGAGAAACGTAACAAGGGACAGGACTAGTGGTGCGCAAACTTTCAACTGTTTATTTTCGCAAAAGCACGTCAAAGATATACACAAAAAACACTGAAGATAACAAGGACTATATTGCAACGTGTTGTTCATGGAATCAGGTCATTTTGGTGCTATCATGCTGCGCATGTGTATTCCTAACTAATCTGGCGGTTGTCAATTGAAAGTTTGCGCACCACTGGTCCTGTCCCTTGTTACGTTTCTCGTTTGTGCTTCACTCAGCGCATCTACATTGCTAGACCATCATTGCTTCCTTCTTCCTTTCCCCCTCCTCCTCTTTGTTTTTTAAACAGCGTAGCTGTTTAAGCCGCCGTTCATATGCAGCTCGTGCGCAGAAGCTATCATCAGAAACGAGTATGTGCCACCGAAATTGGGCGAGCACCATTGAGTAATATGTAGAGGAGGAAATGGCTCGCTGAAGTGTACAGGAGGAAAGAAAGAAGTAGGAGAGGAGATGAGAAGTGGAGAGGAGGAGGATAAAAATACGTAAAGCAAAATAGAATTACTTGCCTAGGCAGGATTCGAACGCGGGTACCCACGGCCCGAAGGCGAGCGTCGTAACCATTCGGCTATGCAGGCACGGTAGCAGAACAAGTATTGATGGGAACCATATGATTGCGTTGCTATGGGCGATAGAACGAGAAAAAGATAGAGCGAAAGAAAAAGAAAAATAGAAAGAACCAAATACAGAAAGAAAGAAAACATAGAGAGGGGGGGGGGATAAAGAGATAGAAAGAAAGAGAGTGAAAGAAAGCACAGCATAGCATAGCCATATATGGTATATAAAAGTAAGGAATGGGAAAGGCAAGTGAGCGTGAGGAGGAGGGGAAGGCCACCAGATCCGCTGTTTCTACCGTCTTCGCACAACCAGTGCGCAGCTGCCCTATTTTTTTTTTTTCGTAAGCATTTTTTACAATAAACAACCACTTACTACCACTACCTCACCCGCTACTACATCATTACCACCAGCACCGCCCACCACCGATAGCAAAGCATCGTTTTGTCGCTTCATTTGTACTGACGCGAATACGTTGTGCCAAGCGCCACTAATGAAAGGCCTGCATTTCTGAAAGGCCTGCATTTGAATGTATTCAATGCATTCAATGAAAGGCCTTTCTGAAAGGCCGGCATTTGAATCTTCACGAAACGTACTCCGTGCGCCTTATACGCCTCGGTTATTCCTTCGCGCTCACCCGTGCTCAATTCTAAGAATACAAATGAACAAAATCGATCGCGTAGTTTGCTGCATGGAGTTCAAGATGGATACTTCGCTACATGGAGTTGATGGCGGCTGGCCAGAAGGCTGTATTTACCGTCAAAGTACGAGACTGAAGAAAAGGAATAGACAAACCGGCATAGTATTCATTTTTAATCATCAGCTTCCTTCATCAGATCCTGTGCGGGGCCGCTATTCGCTCTTTTTTTTTGTTTTTCCATCAACCCCTGCAAAGCCGTTTCCTTGCGGTAGACGGATGTGCTGCCAATCCGGCAAAAGAATTTTCTATCTTTCAGTAACGCGTAGATGCCGAGGATTTAATCACTCACTGCGCTTGTTTTTTCCTTCTCATTCGAAGGCAAGGGCCTATTCCCAATTCTTTACTTCCAGAGAAGCGCAGATGGCGGAAAACTTTAGGAGCCAGCGAGAAAAAGAGTGTTGCACCGTATTAAGACGGCCCAGATAACGTGCTGGGAATAAACCTTGAGGTAAAACCCTGGCCTTCCCGGAACGCGTCAACAAAATAGTGTGCTTGTTTTCTGGCATTTTTTTAAATCTTGAGATTGTACGAAAAGTACGGTTGGGGAAATCTGTTGTGACGGCCTCACTTTGATTACGATCTGGTAAGATTTATTTTTTGCATCTGGCTTTTTTCTTTCCATTTTTCAATAGTTCAAGTCGTTGGTGGTTGGTGCTCACTCGAAGAAAAGAAAGAGTATGTGTTACTCTTTTCGGGCAGTCCTGACTTGCCACTATATTACTCTTTAAAGAGACACGCTAACACTCTTTTGGGTCAAACCACTCTCCGACGAGAGTATAATAATCTCTAAAGAAAGTTCACACGTCTCTTAAATGAGAGTCATATACGTTGCAAGTCAGGATTCTTAAAAAAGGGTCAAAGGACTGTTTTATTTCTTAGGGTTCATGGAGTTTAACGTCCAAGCGACTCAGGTTATGAGAGATGCCCTATAGTGCATTACTCCGGAAATTTCGACCACCTGGTGTTCTTTAACTTGCATTGACACAGGTCACTACAGGTAAGGTACGTGGACCTCTAGCATTTCGTTTCCATCTAAATGAGGTCGGCATGGCAGGAGTCGAACCCGCGTCTTTCGGTTTAGCATCCGAGCACCGTAACAGTTAATCCTATTTGGCGGCGAGTCGAAGTCGTCAGCGCAGACATCAGCTGATGATAAAGTCACGTGGTGTTCATCGAGAGGCGACGGTTATCGACACAACTTAATTCATTGTCACACACTCTTACTCTCAATCAATACGGGTTCTCACTTGTTATAAACATGATGAACGAGTGATGGGAGGCTCCAAGATGGGAGGACGTTTAGTTTACCAATCAAGAAGGAAAGCAGGATAAAAAGAAACTGCACTCGGTTTCTTGAATTAAAAAAAAGGGAATCTTTCCTCGGGTGATTCTTAACGCTTTCCTTTACGAAGGTTTTACAGCGGGCCTCCAATTCGCACGTTTCACAGTGCGATAGAAAAATAAATCCGGCACAATTTTATTACTAGTTGCGCACTAGTACTCCTGCCTTTATTAAAAGAACTCACAGAGTTCCTTAATAATTCGCCTAAGACGACTCGAAGGCGAGAGATATCGTCATCATCATCAACATGGTCATCAAGTTTTCAAGAAAAATGGTATGTATGCTTCTAGAAGGAAGTAATCTTCGGACGCGAGAAAGTACTTACGATTAACTTCCATCTCTTTACAAAAAGGAGAAAGTAAAAAAAAGAACAGTTCTCGCTTAGGTGAATGCAAGATTAAAATCAGTCAAGCATGAGAAATGCAAATTCTGGACAGGAGCGAGTTCTACCGTGCACTTCCATTTCCCGTTCTTTTCCTGTGGAATTACGGATGATTTTCAAGCGAAGCGTTCAGCCCAGTACGCCAGGCACGATCTCATGGAAAGTAGGAACACCGCTCATTTAAGAGAACAAAACAAATTGAGCTCTATGCGTGGGGAGCTGTCTTTTCTTGTCATGGTTAAACAAGTTATCTCCTTCGAAAGAACACAAAAAAAGAATGAAAATGTGGGTTACGGAAACTGCTGCAGTAGAAAGCGGCTTCGTAGAAACAGTTTCTTTTTGCTTTACTGTGTAGGAATAATTGGTTATTGCCTGTCGTAACTCCACCGGAAATAGTCGAAGCTGCAGCAGAATCTGCGCAATTGCTTCTACAAAGGTAACGTGTGCGGGTGATGCTTCAGTGCTCTTTATTACGAGCTAAAACTGGGCTCTCGGCGTTCAAGAATAGTAAAGGGCCATAAATAGCGTGTTATACTGTGCCAGCAGCAGCAACATTTGACTGTCTGAACTTCTTTAAAGGAGTCCTGACACAAAAATTTTCGCCCCGCGTTTTTTTTGCTGCAATGTGTTGCTGGGGGCCTGTTAGTCATAACACGGCACATCGTTTGCTGCAGCGCGCGACAGATAATTAATTACAAGCTCCTCATTACCGACACAGCCTCAGTTTCGGTTTGACAGAGCTCCAAAAACGACAAGCCGCCAGATGCAACTATCACCACCTAGCGAGTGAAACGTACGGTCACGAGAGCACACAAAACAGTGACGCATTTCCGCGCGTCAAGGAAACAGTGCAGAAGGATTTCGGCATTGTGGCCTGTCACTGCAGCCCAGCCAGCACAGGGAAATCAAGAAGTCATTGGGAGCAGGAAACGGGAAAGCGGTAGTGTCGCCAAACACAAAACTTTCAACGCGTGCGCCGCGGCCACACACTCACGAGCAGCCACTGAGTAGACATCAACAGCGCAGCGGCGAGCGCGTCAAAACAGAAATGGCGGTTACGACGCCATCATAACTTGTTGTACCGGCTGCAACGGTTACGTAGGGAAAGTAGGGGGGTCACCTCGGGTCAACTCCGAGGGTGTCAATGCAACAGGTGCGGCCTATAATGCCGGATCGCGCACGCGAACTTCAAAATTCGTATAAAATACCTTCCAAGGTTTATTCGCTGTTGATATTTGTTGATATTCGCTGTTGACATGCACGTACACGGAAATAGATCCAGCAGGCTATCACGGCCGCGAAAAATTGTGTCAGTACCCCTTTAAGGTGGCGGTCCCACTCCGGCGAACCCCCCTCCGCATTTTACGCATTGTTTGCGGACACACTGTGCTCGCTGCGCTTGACAAATATATATTAATTGTAATAATTCAGAAAGCTTATGATCTCCGCTTTCTAATGACACCTGGTGTTAATGCCTGTTCGAAAGCGTTACCTAATAGCAATGAAAATAGTGTGAGCAACAAAAGGCATTTTCATTGTACAAGCCTCCGTTGTACGGCCAGTACGGCGAAACTGTTCAACATAACAAGACCAAATTTACCGTACCTTTAGAAGAAGTGCTATTTAAGGTTTCTATGAAGAGATATTAGCCATAAATAATTAGTAATTTTTTACGCTCCATTGAAAATGGGCAAAATATTAAAAGTTTTTGTGAGAATATCTTTTTTTACTTTTCAAAGCAGAACAATATTATGTAGTGGCTACGTAGACTACATTACAATTATTTTCCATGCGAAGTTGCTTTGTGTTCTGACGAAAACTTGATGAATTATTATTGTGTCAATGCGGCAGTTTATGGCTGTACTTGGTCACGCATTACCGATGAAACGACAAAACTATACAAGCTGCTACTGTGAACTTCTACATAATGAAGAAGCAAGGCCCTTTCTATGATTCTATGAAGAGAAAATTCCTTTATCTTTATTAGGGAACCTGCAAGACAGCAGTGAATTTACGTAATTTTCCTGCTGACCAGTCCCGTAGAAACTCGCTTTTTTTTTTTCTTTTAGACGCGAATTGCCAACGAGTATTGCACATTAGTAGATGCATATTGTGTCTTTTATCTACTTGTGCTCACTAACTTGACCACTCAGTGCATCAAACAAAATATTTTCAGTGAATCATAAGTCTCACAGGCGTTTTTTGGTAGTAGCTTCATCTATGAAATGAAACATCAAGTTGATTTATGCGAGTTCGAGCGTTCGCCAAAAGTGGCGCAATTAAACATAATAAAACGGGTAGAACAGGCATGAATTATATCTCCAGGCCTCATAGTTTGCTTCACTAGCTAAGTCTAGTCGCCGCGCGTAACAAACATCAACCGTAAAAGGAGGAGGGCTTAGTGATAAACCCTTTCCACTCGCCCCACGTCAGCAGGTGGGGCGGTCTCATCAAGCGGCAAATGGTTTCGGTATGCAGGAAGATTGCGCGTTCGTCACGCGTTCTTAGAACCAGTGTTCCCCGGCACGTCTTTAGTAATGTGCATCTCTTTGTGGTTCAGCTGCTAGTGTTTTGCGCGTTCCTTTGAGTGTTTTCGTGCCTGTGAGGTTCGAAATTGTGAAAGGAAGGACGCTGACATGCCGTGTGAATGATATGTATGTAGCGCCGCTTTAAAGGGGACACGATGGTGAACGTATGAAAGCTTGTCATTGCCGGAATTTTCAGAGTATGCCTGTCGAGCACTGTGCCGACAACTTCCACTGACCAGTATTGGTAAGTTGTACCCAATCAGGTAATTACGTCCTAGTTGCAACGATGCGACAGAAGCGAGACTTTGTTGAAGATGCAGAACGTTCTAGTCAACGTGGCAGAATATTCAATGTACGGGACCCTGGAAAAGTTATATTGTGCTTTGTAAAAAGACGCACTCACTTCTGATAAGACGATCACTGTCTTTGCCACTAATGAGGGCTACGGTGTCAGGAAACAGTTCGACTGAGGAGGACTACTCTACCTAGTGGATAACGCTGTTGCGCACTGCTACTTTGTCGTAAAGCGGCTTGCTGCGTAGCCAGAACTACTACTAATGATCGGATAACAACTAGTTCGTAGCAAAGTACAAGGCGGACAGTGCAATGTCTGGTCAACGAAGAATAACCTGACTTAGACGCACGTGAGAGTGGCCACATGAACAAAATAGTGCCGATACATATGCTACTGACAAACATTTTGTTGAAAAACTTTTGCGGCAACCTAAATGGAAAACTTGTCGATGGTGCCTGTAAGTCAAAATAAAGGAAAACCACAGCTTTCCACAACAAATAAGTGTATTCATGCTTTTATAGAACAAGCATAAATAAAAACTGGATTCTGTAAAAGCCTACATGACCGGTCATGTAAGCCCCCAAGGCGACCCTGTCCAGCTCTGACCCAGTGCAGCAACAAGCCCTGGTCGACCGTCGTGCCCGGGCGGCGGCAAGAGCCAATGGTCTTCCGGACTAGGAGGCCCACCCCCAATAGCGACTTATTTCTACCAATAAATGTTGTATTCTCTCCCTCCCAAGCAAGGGGGGGGGGGGGAGGGGGGCAGCCCCCTCGTGTGCACGGCTACGCTGGCCGATGTACCTATACTCAGTTTCATACAATATATGCAACGCTGTGGAAGCTATACAGGTAGTTCAGTCAGCAGTATGTGTGACTACGCGCGTCTTGCGCCTGGCTTTCATCGTTGTAAACGCTCGTGCGAGACGACCACGAACGCGCCTGCACAGCGTCGCGAAAGGTTACAAATGAGAACAAAGAGACGAAAATAACGGGGTGTCTTGCTCTCCAACGCACAAACCATCTTGGTTTATTACTGTTCCCAAGAGAAAAAAAATCATGCCTCACATGGAAAAATCATTGTCTTCTTCCTCACGCAAACGCATTCATTGTCAGACGTCTCGCTGGCAGAAGCATGTGTTCTAGGAGGTTCTAACTCCGGTAATTAGTGGTAGTCATGTGTTCAACTGATCATCAAGATGTACTTTATTTTGGTAACCGTTTATTGCAGTTTGAGAGGATGAAATTTCGCAGATAACTCTCGAATTATAATTTGCTGAAATCTGTCGGTCCATTTTTTTCCTCCTCCAATTGCAATAAGCAAAAAATCACAGCATATCCACGGGGTGAATGATGATGAGTGGGGCGAAGCTACGGAGGGAATCATCTGTAAACCGTGAAACTCTTCCGTGAAATGCGCCCAGTACATAATATAAAGAGTGTGAAACATCGTGTATATATTAAACATCAAACTTTTATTGTACTGTTGGTTTACGTGGTCCCTTCATTATCACTTGTGATCGGTGAAATGCAAGGAAGAAGTCCGCTCCCGAGCGAAAGAGCGCCAAGAGCGACCGCATTCCCCGCTCGCCCTGTGCGAATTAAAGGCAAGGCTAGAGGGAAGACAGGACGCGCGTTCCACGACGCGAGGTCGGTAGCATGCCCAACGAAAGCCAACGGAACGCGATCGTGCAAGTGCTCCGGCTTCGCATCACCTCATGGTTCCATTTAGCGTCCCAAAACCAAACATATTGCTCAAGGTGTGCCTTGCGTTTTTCGTAGAAATAATTTCTTTATCATGTACATTAAGACGAAAAGTTGAAAGCTCACTAGAGTGTATCGCCCGCAAAGTATATCTTTTAGTGTGATTTAACTCTCGTACGGCAGGGTCCTCGCGCCGTTGCCGGTCCACCTCGCCCGTTGACGATCGGGCGAGGTGGCTACATGCAACTACTACTACTACACTTTAAGAAAAACATCTGGCGTTCTTTCGTTCTGCTTTTACAAAACATCTGGCGTCTTTCGTTGGTTTATTTCATCAATCAACGGCGTTTTGAACAAAATTTTTATTGTTTAATCACGCACAGGAGAAATCTCACCAGGCACTACCTTGGAGGTAAACAATGGCTGCTAATGGCAATGAGAGACAGAAGAAGTCGGCTTTTAGCTAACACTTACACTTCTACTTCTACTAACGTTTCCTACTGGAACATGCCAATGACTGCTAATGGGGAATGAGAGACAGAAGAATTCGGCTTTTAGTTAACGCGCACGCTGCGAATTTTTTATTGTTCAACAACGCACAGGAGAAATCTCCCACCGGCACCACCTTGGAGGTCAAAGCGTAAGACTTGTTACTCACTACGACCACGACGACTACGAGGGACGAACGGGTGCCGCCTTAAGGAGCTTCGCCCCTAAAAGCACGCCCCCCCCCCCCCCCCCCCACACACACACACACAACAGACATGCGCTCGCGCGATGCTATAAAAGTCACTGGCACGGTCGCTAAAATGAACCAAAATGATTGTTTTAGTAGCGGCCGTGCAATTCCACTGAAACGCTGCGAAGCGTTTGATTGATGTTTTGTTCAATACTATTTCACTGAGGCACATTATATTATGTGAGTGAGTGCGTTAGTGAGAGCGTAGCGCGTGCGTGTGGGTGAGAGCGTGCGTGTGTGAGTGCACGCTGTTGTACGCACCAGTGTGCGTGTGTGTGCGTTTTTTTTTTCTTTTGTTCTCAAGCGATTGTATTTAGACGCTGCGCTGTCCTTTCTCAAGTGCTGCAATAGGAAGCGAGCGTTTGTCCTTACAAACTGGGGCACTTATCGTCATGTCGTTGAAACGACGCCAACAGTTGGCCCCGATTGTAGGTGAAAGACGCCGTCCGCGTTTGTGCTCCTTGCTTTTTGTCGGCCGCTTTCCCTCACCTAGCGCGACATATAACATATAAAACACGCGCGAGGCGACGCTGACCATACTTGCGCGCGCAATTTTCTCGCTTTCTGCAAACGTGGATGAGTGGCGTCGTCTGTTGTCGTTTTTCGAACTGTTGGCAAGATGGTGGTAGTGGAACCGCCCATAGAGTTTCCTACAATACTTACTAGAGGGAACTCTGGCGCTAGTGTCTATGGGAGCTGCAACGCATGACGCTTCAGCCAGCATGGGAATGATGGGTAGTACACAAATTTGTCTAAACTTCGTACTTTCGGCTCCGTTTGGCTCCGCGTCGGCTGCATCTGCTTTGTCGCAAAACGAAGTTCAGCAAAAGTCAGCAGTTTCACTTCACCACTTTAACTTCTTTAGGCTCAGCGATTCAAACCTGGTCACGAGGTTCACAACGGTCTATTCTTTTATCCGAAACAAACGCCAAAACACAGCAATAAACAAAGCCACAAGTACGTTTCAAGCCGCAAGCACGAAGACTAGGCAAATTTGTGTACTACCCATCATTCCCATGGTAGCTGAACGATCGCAGCGCCAGAGTCCCCTCTAGTTAATTTTAGGAAACTCTATGGAACCGCCACCAGAAGCCCTCGAAGCATCAAGTGTATAGCTGCAGTCTGAAGTGTGGGCAGAATACGCGTCGACAAACGCGCATGCATGCGCGCATCCAGGCATGTGCAGTGTTTTTCGCCGTGAGAATAGTCTTCATCTTTTTAAAATTCAAAAGGGTGGTGCAACACTGCGTTTCGTTGGTTTAGCCCTAAAAGAAACAAAAAAGAAACGAAAATAGTCGCGGCGCATTTCTTAGCATTCGAGCGTATAGCACCGAGTTTTTTTTTTTTTTCGCTAAGCACTTGCCCGTTCATGTGTCTAAGTATTTGTACGTCTCCTTTTTTTTTTCTTGCTTGTTATCTCCTTATGCATACCTGAACGCCTAGTCTGAGGCCTCAGCTAGCTGACTATAACAGAGCTTACATTTCTAACATTTCTAATATATACTTCTTAGAAACCTACAAAATAAGAACGCCGGCTCAGTATGGAGTCCAAAGGAAAAGCCTAACCTAGTTGCATATATTCTGCCCATGACTGCTAGACGACATTGTTGGGAAACCGGGAGTATATTTTGTAGAGTCGCAGATCTACTCCTTCACGTTCAAACCCAGAAAACAAGTCGTTGCGTGACTCTGACTTTCAAGCTCAGACAAGGCCATCATCAGCCAAGGTACCTAGTCCACCTCGTCCTTGCGGCGTCGCGTGAGAGAAAAAAAATAAAAACATAGCTGATCCCTTCGTCATAGGAATCGGTATAGCACGAAAGTGAAACGTGTCTTCACAGAAGTAGTGCTTATTGTGTAGTGATATATGAGAGCTTGTACAATGTCTATTGGTGTTTGACAGCTATAGCACCGTTTGGCGTGGATGCACCCACGTTTACGCCTGGTGGCACATCTCAATCGCGACAACCCTCATGATCATGATTTAACAATGGTGGTAGCTGAAGTTGCTACATATTCCTCGACACAGCGTATTGTCAATCCCGAGCAAAGATGAGATCAACAAGCACATAATAAACACTGGTACTCAATATGCACTTCTTCAAAGCGTCATGCAATTAAGGAGAGAAACGGCACGGTGTGCGCTCCAGAGTAATAGGGTAACCTACGTCCGTGCTCATGCATGCACTACCACACCGCGCTTTAGCAACACAGGAGGCAGAGGTTCGTAGACAGAGGTTCGTAGCTTGAGCCGCGAACGCGCGCAGGCGTTCCACGTCCCGCTGGCCTCTGTGTCGCTTCACTAATGCATGACATTCGCGCGTCGACATCGTTACTTTTCTGCAGCGCTTACTGCAGCAGTTTTTATTAGTCCGTGCTACCGCCACTATCGCACACGAAACAGTCGGCGGCGAAACATCGTTGGTGCATGTAGAAGCTTCGCTACTCCGACAACGAGCCGTCGCACGCTAACACGAAGTGAAAGGCAAAGAACGTACCTGCGTCTAGGGCGACTCCCCGTTGCTAGCGCGGCCGGGGTTTTCGCTGGCATCGAGACACCTTTACCATGGCCTTCGTGACTGCACGCCGGCGCGCAATCTCCGAGGCCATGCTTTAACTGCGTCGTCGCCGAGTGGTTTTCTATCGGCCCTAGTAAGTGTCATGCCGCATTACTTCACTTCACCGCTCACATGTGGCGGCACCACCCCGCCCCGCCTAGCCCCGCCAACAGAGAGCACCGTACGAGAGAGAATGCGTGAGAGATATAAAGCGCGTTTGTGGAGTGGACTCGGCAGCATTGTCAACAAAGAAAAAAAGAAAAAGACTCGGCAGCATTGTCGGTAGAGCGCCGGGCGCTTATCGTCGCGGCCAAGAAGTCGTAGGTTCAATTGCCGGCGGGGGAACTTTTTCTTACAGTTTTTCCTTTCTCACCCGTTAGCGTCCATTTTATCAACGTGATATCCGTGACGTAAAAAATTGGCCGCGTATCTGCGTGCTTCGCTGCAAATGTCGTCTAAAGACGATAGAAGAGGCGCTGCGTGAGATATGGACGCCATCTGGCAATACGTCGGGAAACATGAGTGCTGTGTTGCGGGCTGGTAGTCCCGGCGCAGCAGCAGGCGAAGACCGGCGGTGACTGACGCGACCGGCGAGGACGCCAGCCAGCCCGAACACGCGGTTTGGCGCGAAGCGCTGAAGCAGAAGAAACGTCCGCACTCAACGAGTACTCGCCACACACTCTTTTCTTTACACGTCGCCTGGGTAAAACAGGAATGCCAGAGCGGCGCCCCATGGCATTCGTACAGTGCAATACAGAACCGAAACCGAAACACAACAATGAGCTCGTGCAGAGGGCACGGAGGAAGGCAAGTTTCAGCGCAGTCGGATTTTCAGCGCAGCTTAAGAAACTAGGGTCTCTAGAATTACGTATCTATGTATTTTCTATTAAAGGAACACACCACCTAATAATTACCTAGTGATGTTGCTCAGATATGCGCAATGTTTGCTTTTTGATCAACAATGTACACAAGTATGAACCTAGTCAGCCGTTCAAGATGGCTGGCCCTTGGGCAAGTGCTTCAACTTTGGCCGGGTGGCTGAATCGAGTGGTGTGCCGACAAACAGAAAGACAGATAGAATTAAGTTACTTGCTGACGGAAGAGACACTAGTAGACGAAGATAGAAGGAAAAACAAACCCAAGCCGATGGAAGACATGGAAGAAAAGCAAAGTCCCTGAAGTGGTTCGTGAATTTGACTGGCTGAGAAGATGGAGTGTGTTGCCGACGCGTCAACGCCTCTCCAGATTCCACGTGACACCAAATGATAGATGCGTGAACTGTGGGCAATCCGAGACCAATAAGCATGCGTTATTCGAATGCGTTGCTACAAAAGGTGTATGGCACCTTGTTTGGCGCACCTTTGGAGTTACAGCTACATCGCTGTCCCAAAAGAATAACGGCAAGTTTGCCCAATTGATACTATTGGTGACAATATACGTGATCTGGAGACGTCGGTGCCAGGCAGAAGCTCGTCGGCAACCACAGCGTGCAGCGTTCCCAGCCATGCACCGTATTTATCAAATTGTTTTCGGATACCTAGTTGACGAGCTGGAAGCGAGTGGTGTTGATGTCTTCTTAAGGCGCTGGCACACTCGGTTTTTCGCATTACGTGGGGAGAAACTGGAATTTCCAGTAGCACCATACTGAGTTCAGCAAAAGAAACAAGTTACCCGACTCCCCGTGCTACCCCCCCCCCTTTCCTTTTTCTCCCCTCTTCTATCTTTATTTTTCTTCCCCTCATCTCCTTGAGACGTAAGACGCTTTAGTTAATTTGGTTGTTGTTTTATAGTTGCTCGGTAGCGTACAGTGTATTACTCCAGCCAGTAATTGCGTCTAGCGTTTTAATAAGTTACACTGACGCAATTTATAAGTATCTAGTTTATAAGTGTCTCTCGCGCTTGCGTGTACAAGTTCAATAAACTTTCCTTTGTGACCAAAATTTCTGTGTTTAAGGTGGCGGTTCCACTACCACCATCTTGCCAATAGTTCGAAAAACGACAACAGACGACGCCACTCATCCACGTTTGCAGAAAGCGAGAAAATTGCGCGCGCAAGTATGGTCAGCGTCGCCTCGCGCGTGTTTTATATGTTATATGTCGCGCTAGGTGACGGAAATCGGCCGACAAAAAGCAAGGAGCACAAACGCGGACGGCGTCTTTCACCTACAATCGGGGCCAACTGTTGGCGTCGTTTCAACGACATGCCGATAAGTGCCCCAGTTTGTAAGGACAAACGCTCGCTTCCTATTGCAGCCCTTGAGAAAGGACAGCGCAGCGTCTAAATACGATCGCTTGAGAACAAAAGAAAAAAAACACGCACACACACGCACACTGGTGCGTACAACAGCGTGCACTCACACACGCACACACACACGCTCTCACCCACACGCACGCGCTACGCTCTCACTAACGCACTCACTCACATAATATAATGTGCCTCAGTGAAATAGCATTGAACAAAACATCAATCAAACGCTTCGCAGCGTTTCAGTGGAATTGCACGGCCGCTACTAAAACAATAATTTTGGTTCATTTTAGCGACCGTGCCAGTGACTTTTATAGCATCGCGCGAGCGCATGTCTGTTGTGTGTGTGTGTGTGGGGGGGGGGGGGGGGGAGGGGCGTGCTTTTGCTTATTACAATTGGAGGAGGAACAAATGGACCGACAGATTTCAGCAAATTATAATTCGAGAGTTATCTGCGAAATTTCATCCTCTCAAACTGCAATAAACGGTTACCAAAATAAAGTACATCTTGATGATCAGTTTAACACATGACTACCACTAATTACCGGAGTTAGAACCTCCTAGAACACATGCTTCTGCCAGCGAGACGTCTGACAATGAATGCGTTTGCGTGAGGAAGAAGACAATGATTTTTCCATGTGAGGCATGATTTTTTTTTCTCTTGGGAACAGTAATAAACCAAGATGGTTTGTGCGTTGGAGGGCAAGACACCCCGTTATTTTCGTCTCTTTGTTCTCATTTGTAACCTTTCGCGACGCTGTGCAGGCGCGTTCGTGGTCGTGTCGCACGAGCGTTTACAACGATGAAAGCCAGGCGCAAGACGCGCGTAGTCACACATACTGCTGACTGAACTTCTTGTATAGCTTCCACAGCGTTGCATATATTGTATGAAACTGAGTATAGGTACATCGGCCAGCGTAGGCGTGCACACGAGGGGGCTGGGCGCCCCCCCCCCCCCCCTTGGGAGGAGAGAATACAACATTTATTGGTAGAAATAAGTCGCTATTGGGGGTGGGCCTCCTAGTCCGGAAGACCATTGGCTCTTGCCGCCGCCCGGGCACGACGGTCGACCAGGGCTTGTTGCTGCACTGGGTCAGAGCTGGACAGGGTCGCCTTGGGGGCTTACATGACTGGTCATGTAGGCTTTTACAGAATCCAGTTTTTATTTATGCTTGTTCTATAAAAGCATGAATACACTTATTTGTTGTGGAAAGCTGTGGGTTTCCTTTATTTTGACTTACAGGCACCATCGACAAGTTTTCCATTTAGGTTGCCGCAAAAGTTTTTCAACAAAATGTTCGTCAGTAGCATATGTATCGGCACTATTTTGTTCATGTGGCCACTCTCACGTGCGTCTACGTCAGGTTATTCTTCGTTGACCAGACATTGCACTGTCCGCCTTGTACTTTGCTACGAACTAGTTGTTATCCGATCATTAGTAGTAGTTCTGGCTACGCAGCAAGCCGCTTTACGACAAAGTAGCAGTGCGCAACAGCGTTATCACTAGGTAGAGTAGTCCTCCTCAGTCGAACTGTTTCCTGCCACCGTAGCCCTCATTAGTGGCAAAGACAGTGATCGTCTGATCCGGAGTGAGTGCGTCTTTTCACAAAGCACAATATAACTTTTCCAGGGTCCCGTACATTGAATATTCTGCCACGTTGACTAGAACGTTCTGCATCTTCAACAAAGTCTCGCTTCTGTCGCATCGTTGCAACTAGGACGTAATTACCTGATTGGGTACAACTTACCACTACTGGTCAGTGGAAGTTGTCGGCACAGTGCTCGACAGGCATACTTTGAAAATTCCGGCAATGACAAGCTTTCATACGTTCACCATCGCGTCCCCTTTGAAGCGGCGCTACATACGTATCATTCACACGGCATGTCAGCGTCCTTCCTTTCACAATTTCGAACCTCACAGGCACGAAAACACTCAAAGGAACGCGCAAAACACAAGCAGCTGAACCACAAAGAGATGCACATTACTAAAGACGTGCCGGATAACACTGGTTCTAAGAACGCCTGACGAACGCGTAATCTTCCTGCACACCGAAACCATTTGCCGCTTGATGAGACCGCCCCACCTGCTGACGTGGGGCGAGTGGAAAGGGTTTATCACTAAGCCCTCCTCCTTTTACGGTTGATGTTTGTTACGCGCGGCGACTAGACTTAGCTAGTGAAGCAAACTATGAGGCCTGGAGATATAATTCATGCCTGTTCTACCCGTTTTATTATGTTTAATTGCGCCACTTTTGGCGAACGCTTGAACTTGCATAAAGCAACTTGATGTTTCATTTCATAGATGGAGCTACCACCAAAAAACGCCTGTGAGACTTATGATTCATTGAAAATATTTTGTTTGAAGCACTGAGTGGTCAAGTTAGTGAGCACAAGTAGATAAAAGACACAATATGCATCTACTAATGTGCAATACTCGTTGGCAATTAGCGTCTAAAAGAAAAAAAAAAGCGAGCTTCTACGGGACTGGTCAGCAGGAAAATTACGTAATTTCACTGCTGTCTTGCAGGTTCCCTAATAAAGATAAAGGAATTTTCTCTTCATAGAATCATAGAAAGGGCCTTGCTTCTTCATTATGTAGAAGTTCACAGTAGCAGCTTGTATAGTCTTGTCGCTTCATCGGTAATGCGTGACCAAGTACAGCCATAAACTGCCGCTTTGACACAATAATAATTCATCAAGTTTTCGTCAGAACACAAAGCAACTTCGCATGGAAAATAAGTGTAACGTAGTCTACGTAGCCACTAAATATTATTGTTCTGCTTTGAAAAGCAAAAAAGATATTCTCACAAAAACTTTTAATATTTTGCCCATTTTCATTGGAGCGTAAATAAATTACTAATTATTTTATGGCTAATATCTCTTCATAGAAACCTTAAATAGTACTTCTTCTAAAGGCACGTTAAATTTGGTCTTGTTATGTTGAACAGTTTCGCCGTACTGGCCGTACAACGGAGGCTTGTACAACGAAAATGCCTTTTGTTGCTCACACTATTTTCATTGCTATTAGGTAACGCTTCCGAACAGGCATTAACACCAGGTGTCATTAGAAAGCGGAGATCATAAGCTTTCTGAATTATTACAATTAATATTTATTTGTCAAGCGCAGCGAGCACAGTGTGTCCGCAAACAATGCGTAAAATGCGGAGGGGGGTTCGCCGGAGTGGGACCGCCACCTTAAGTTCCCCAAGAAAGGCTATCGTCTTTAATACGTCACTAAAGTCTTGGTGGACCCCGGCATAAAACCCTCTCGTGTTAATATTGAAAAAAGCACGTGACAGCGCGAGGGCGCGTCTACATCGTCACGTCGTCTTTGCGCTGTTCGCTTGAGCAGCAGCGAAGGAGCGCATTGCGTGTCGTCGCAACGCCGGCCAAAGAGCATCAGCGAAACGCTAGTCGCGCTGAAGAAAAAGCGCGCTCGCATGCGTGTCCGCATGCAAGAAACACGTGCAGCTGCACGTGAGACATGCTGCTGCTTAACGCCGGAGGCTCGTCGACAGGATCTCGCAGTTCTGGAGCACAAAGCGGAAGCACATCGCCCCTAAAGCTGCTAGTCCTACTTCGTTTAGTATTACAATGTTTTGCTATCACGTTAACTGCTTCGCCGTTGCGGCGGAACTCCAGATTTTTCGTATTATAGAGAAAGACTGGCGATGGAATAGTAGAACGTACTGAAAGTATTTGTCTTTATTTTAGGTGCGGAACACTGAAGAAAGAGTAGGTATATGCATATAAAAAGAAATATTCATCGCTCCTCATTTTGTCTAATATTTTAATTTTTTTCTCAGTAGCACATATAAATAGTGAATACGCATTGACACTATATTTTTCATTGCTGTGCATTTTTCACGTTATTGTCCTTCGAGTCCTCGCTCTTTCATAATTACCCAGTTCCCGTTGAAATGGCCCAGGAAGAGACGCTACTTATTGGAGTCATATTCTACAAAAACTGTAGTGCTTTTGTTTTTTGTTCTGATTTCTTTCATCAACCAAATGCGATAAACCAAACGGCACTCGAAATGGGCAACACAGGTGCGCCAATCTCTCAAGTCATCTCTTTTCGAGTATTTAGCTTGAAGAGCACGAACGAACTGTTATTCCAAGCGAGCGTGCCATTTTAAGGTTGCCCTCTTCAGATTTCAAGAAAACCATTCAAAATTTTTACTGCATATAATCTTTCCGGCAGGTCCCCAAAACGAATAAAAATATGCATTCTTTGCGTGTCTTTTCATCCAAAATATGCTGCATTAACTCATCGGTATAATTCCCCTCTGCCTCAAAGAGCACGTCAAAGCTTAGTAAACGGCTGGGATTCAGTGAGGCATGCGCTTTGGAGAAGGCGCTGGAGTTGGCCATTAAAGTTTCGATCGTAATGGCTGCACACAACAACAAATGACGATGCACGGAACTAACTTAGTTTAACGTGCGCTTCAGAGCTTCACGTGTGCCTCATTAGCAAACGCAGACTTTTCGTGTCGTGAGACCCTGGCCAAACTTGACGAAGATAGCGTGCTTGTGAAACCAGAGGCGTCGTTTTACTAATTGGATGGATAACATAATCAATTTTATCGCTGTGTTTGCTTTCTGTCGTTAATGATACGTTTTTTTTTTCGTAGTTAAGGGCAGTGCGAATGGGAGGGAAAGAAAATTAGACTCCGTTACTACCGCGCTTCTCTGCAGGATGCGTATTAAATTAGAAAATGATAAGGCGTCCCGTGGACGCTGTATCGGTAAGTACTGTTGTTAGATGCACGTGAACCTGAGCGTCATGAAGTGAAAGAATATTGAACAACTGAGCTTGAAGAACAACTACACGCCAGTGAACACAATGGGCAAAATGCGCAGTAGCTTCTCTTTTCTGTGATAAACAACCTCACATGCTGATTGGTATTCGCCTGTGACGTAAACTTAAGTATCAAGCTTACCGCAAGCGCGGCTATTAATGACTTCCTGGTGTTCTTCCTGCTGGAACGCCGAACTGAGAAAATAATTTATTGCTACATGATATACAAAAGTTTCTAAATAAGGGGAAACTTAAGCGGGACCAAAATTTTTGTTAGTTTTTACTTTTTTTTCGCAAGCGATGCAAATATCGAAGCACTTCTTTGCGACTAGTTTTACTGTCCTTTTTTTTATTAAAAGTTCGTAGCGTAGCAGGAACCAGCTTCCTTAGTTATGCTGCACAACGTGGCATACTCTTCCTGTTTATTTTGTTTCCTTGTTTGTTTTTTTTTCGGGAGCTCATCGAATTTGTGAGGCAATTCCGATGCCGCAGGCAACCAAGAGATGGTGGCACAGTAACTTAACTGCCCGCTAATCATTCCTTAATTACTCACGGTAACCCCGACTTCACGGCGAGTGCATTTTTGCCGAAGCGAAAGTGAATAATGATAATTTCTTTAGCATTGTTTTTTACTGAGCTGAACGCAACTAGAAAAACGAGATATAAGTGCATATGTAATTGATATTAGGGATGGGAGAGAGCGCTGAATAATAAAGAACAAAAAATACACGAATAGGATATTCTTCGAGGCCTACACCTTTGGTGTTCAACAAGTTATAAAATTACAAAGGTGAAATAGAATTCTGCGACTAAACCTTAATATCCCCGCCACAGTGGTCTCATGGTTATGGTACTCGACTGCGGACCCGAAGGTCGCGGGATTTAATCGCGGTCGTGGCGGCTGCATTTTCGATGGAGGCGAAAATGTTTGAGGCCCGTGTACCTAGATTTAGGTGCACGTTAAAGAACTCCAGGTGGTTGAAATTTCCGGAGCCCTCCACTGCGGCGTCCCTCATAATCATATCGTGGTTTTGGGGCGTTAAACCCCAACAATTATTATTAAACTTAAACATCGCTCTGAGATATACTTGAACGATATAAAGTCGCGAATTTTGATGTAGCTAACCTTAACCTACTGTATAATATATTTATGCGTCTAAAAACTTGTAGTAAAGCTCGTGTGTGTCACAAGACATGTAATAATGATAAATAATAAGTTCTGGGGTCTTAGCGCTAAAACCCCGACATGATTATAAGGAACGCCGTAGTGGAGCTTTCCGGAAATTTTGACCATCCAGGTTTCTTTAACGTGCGCGCAAAGCTATATACACGGGCCTCTAGCATTTCCGCCTCTATCTCAAGCGCGACCGCTGCGGCCGGAATGGAAACCGCGTGATTCGGGTCAGCAGCTGTGCACCGTAACCACTGTACCACGTCGGTGGATACGCAAGGCTTGTCGGCGTGCTGTGTTACGTGTGCGAGATGTCCACTGCTTTATCTATATGCAGGTATCTCTATTAAAATGTTATAATATTAAGAATAATTACTAGGATTTTACAAGCCCAAAGGACGATATAACATGAGGCACGATGTAGGGGAGGGGCGCATGATGCTAGATTAGACCACGGGGTTATTCAAGGTAGAACCTAAATGTAAGCACACGAGTGTTCTTTGGATTTTGCCCCCATCCAAATGGGGCCACCGTATACCTGGAGTCGAACCAGCGCCCTCGAGCTTACCAGTGCCACACCTTACGTCCTAAGCTGCTAATAGGACGGGTATTATTGAAATATTATGAGTGGTCTTCAGCTCTCTCGATCATTTTTACAATCTACCGAATTTGGGGTACTTTTTGAAAGAGGTAATCTATATTGTATTCCAATATTTTTTCTTGCTGGTTTGTGTCGGTTGATATATTTTTCTGAGTGAATTTTAATTGATATATTTTAGGTTGCTAATTCAATGTCGAATTCGCATTACTGACGCTGAAACACCTTCATCAGCGCACTTCCCGCTCAGCAACATTGTAACTTCATCTAGCACAAAGAATAATTTTTTTCACGAATGCACAAAACCATATTGCGATGCGCCTATGCACGACGTAAAAAAGAAAAAGATCCCTCGGTATCCGAGCAGGCCTCACTTGTAACGTTATACGGGCACAAAAGTCCGACAGTTACTGTAGGAAAATATGACGAAGTAGGTAAGATATCGCGTTACTACAAGCAAACTTTAGATTTAATCCACCGAAGCACAAAGACTGCAAGCACACCGGTTACGCAAGCCTGAAAAGAGAAACAGAAAGAAATTCAGGGAGTTAAAGCACACGCCAGCTTCTTGTTTTCCATCCTGCACCGGGGGGAAGGGAAATAGGGTTTCGAGAAAGTAACAATTTAAAGAGAATGTATCAGGAAGCGCGTTCTGTTAGAGGCTCTCGCACAGGGATTGCAGAAAGCGTTGTAGCACCCTACCAAGTGAAAGGCATCGGCTGCCGTCATACAAAAGGGAAGTGTAAGGGGAACACCGGGACACCTTTCAACCACTGGACAGTGCAGGCAGGTCCAATTACAGGACAGATACACTGTCTCTAATAGATAGCCCCAGCCAGTTTCCTCCTACCATTACTTCCTCCATCCTACAGTATATGGTGACGGACTTTTAACGTTTCGTTATGTACCGCTACGAAGTCCTACTAACATGAAAGAAATTATATCCGTGCTTCTTGCACTAAGTCTTGATCTTAAAACATTATTTCTCCTGTTTTTATTCTCTTTTCAGGTGTCTCTGTTCTGTTCTTAGATTTAATTCGTATGTGTAACATATCATACGGTTATTCCTTTCATCTTTACGTCCCTTCTTGGTGTCTTGACATTTTGTTTATTTTCTCTTTTTCCTAAAATGTATCCTGGCTTAGCGCCTAGCTCGGTGGCAGTTTACAGCCTTTCTTCTGTTTTTTTCATCTTAGCCCTTTGTATTAGTTTGCTTTCATATAAAAGAATAATAATAATTATTCACTCCCACCCAACGACACAACGTGATCACTCCCAACGACACAACGTGATCGTCGTTGGGTCACTACAGTTCTAATTAAAGAGCACACATTTTCTATGCACGAAAACATGCCGAGGTAGCTTCGTACATAGGATGTTGCGCTGCTAAGCTCTAGTGCACGGGTTAGATTTCCGACCACGGCGGCCGCATTTCGATAGGGGCGAAAAGCAAGGCACCCGCGTGCTTAGATTTGGTGCACGTTGAAGAATCCCATGTGGTCGAAATTATTAAGGACTCCGCTACTACGGCGTGGCTCATAATTATACAGTGGCCATGGCACGTAAAACCGCAGCAATTATTATTTTTCTGTGTGCGAAACGTTATTCTCATTCAGGTAGCGTATATATAAAGCGGACAGCAGTCTTAAAAAAACTGGAACACTGTGAAAAAAGCGAAGAAAGGTGGACTATCGCAAACACAACAGCGCATACTGGAATAAGAAGATGTAAGAAAGCGTAGCAACTGCTGGCGCATTTATTTTGATAGACAAGTTGTAGTCGGCACCGCTTAGGCACGAGCATTTTCTCGCACTCGTGAAACAAAAGAGGACGGCGAAACTAGAATGAAGATCACAACAACGCCAACAACAATTACGACAACATACACTGGAGGAAACAACAATGACAAGCACAAATAATGCCCAGCAATTCCTACAACGAAACTCACGCGATTCGCGATCACAAACCGATAAATCTCTTACTTCCATGTCGAACATTCGTGCAGCGCACATCTGCGAAAAGCTGAGTCCTTGGTCCCACATTATTATATTTATTTCCCTGCTTTCCACCATCAACGGCACCAGCATCCATCATTCTCCCGAAGGATATAATTTCAACGGCCCCTTACGGCGTTTTCAGTGAGCGCAGCGGGCTCCGTACATTGTCAACCAAAAACATGGGGAGCACTCATCTGGCGCGGCTGCGGAAAGCGCAGGAAACTTGCTATCACATCTCACGAGGCTTTGGAACAAGATAACAAAGAAAGCACGCTTTTTCTTTCTTCCGAATGAAAGAAATAAAGATCGCGTTTAAGCTCGAAAGCGTTCCTGGTCTTCCTTTTATGCCTTCAGTCGTTATACTCAATATACCACATTCTACAGCATTCTTTCCATAAGGCCCTTTTTACAGCAAGAAATCTCTTTTCTTTTTTTTACTTTTTAGCTCGGCTCGCTCCCTTTTGATATCGATGCTGAAATACGGGCGGCTCGTTGAAGTACAATTTCCTGAATCGCCCGGCACGGGAAAGCAGTATGAAAGAAAATTTTTGTCTTGAACAAGATTGTATTGCATAGAAAAAAACAGAATGCATCTGTAGATCTCGCGCTTGCAGTTTGACGGTGCTTTGATCTCGCAAAAAGCAGCAATAGGTTTTCATTTTCTGTCAAATTTGAGAACGGTTACGCTTCACCATGCAACGCTATCTTATGGGAAACTGGGAGATGGGCATATATGGCAGAAGGGCCTCCTAAATTTTATTCGCCTTTTACACCTGTAAGGTTCCTTGCATTGTATGTTTCTGTATCGCACGAAGCGTCATCAAGAGACTGCCCATTAGTGAAAAAACATGGCTGAGCCCCCTTTAATAGGAATCGGTACAACACTTTCGTGTTGTACCGATTCACATGGGTAGTTGAGTGTTTATTGTGCATTGTTTTGCCACAAGGGCGAAGGAATGAATGCTATAGCATCAAATTTTAATGTCACGCGAAGAACGACAAGCAGCTCGAAACTTGCAGCGCGCTCTAAATAAGAAATGACGCACGAAACCAACATACACAGGAAGAGCGCGAACTAACAACTGTCACAATTGTTACCTCTTTGTTTGTGAGCAGCACGCTCGTTTCGGAAATGCGGCCGCTGCAGCAAGCGAAGTGACCTTCGTGCTCTCTGTAACGTCAATGGAAACTTGCGGTGAAAGAACAAGGCGTACAAACCGCCCCCATCAAGAGATAAGCGCGTACGCACGAGACACCCCCTGAGAGGCGCGCTCGCATCGCAACGCGCGGGGCGACGACCTTTAAAGGCCAACTCCGGCGATTTTTCGAGGTCCATGGATCTCAATAAAATTCGCTGGCTACGTTCCTTTTCACGTTCCCGTTATTTATGCCAAATTACAAGCTGGAGACATACGCAGATTCATTGCAAATGAATTTTATTCATTGCCCCGACTCTCCCCACCTCGCTTCCTAAAATTATTGGCAACATTGGGTGCGTGACGGAACCGAGGGGCGCCTAGAGCGTCTGCTATTCGCAAGGCAACAATCGCGAGTGTTCGGCGAGCGCTTCGTCGGCTGGGCGTGTGAATTTCAGTTCCTTGTGGTAGTGCGTGCGATGGGTTGCAAGTGGTGTCGCGTTGTGGGCTGCACACGATTCTCCGTTGGCAGTCACGAAAAACTCGCACCTAATGATTACCCTGCGTCTCTATATTAGAGAGTTTTAGCTAGCAATGCCGGTTTACCGCCAGGAAAGTACGGTAATACCGTACCTGCTAAATTATGCACATGCGTGAACAACACGGAAACACTTTCCGTAGCATATATAGGGTCATGCGAAACAACGTAACCTAATGGTGCGAAAGGTGGCTCATAGTTGGCTTATATTAAATTCCTTCGGCCGTACCAACGCGACGTTGAACGCCGCTATTACCAAACTTATGCACTCTTCCCATAGCAATATTAAGAAGCTTTACTTAGTCCGTGAACTTCTCAGCGATAGCATTTTACCCGATCACGGCCCCACAAACCTGAGCTGCCTGGACAGGTGGTGCCATCTGGCAGTGGAATGTGCAACCAGGCAAGAAAAGAGCTAAACAGGTATGTTCCACTTCATCGAAGAGGAATGGCCATTACAGTTGGCCTACAAATGCGTTGGAATCGCAGCTGCCATTTTCCGACAGCTCAGCTTGTGCACGTGACACGGTCAGTCACACACAAGATTTCCGACGGAGTCACCTTTCAACTGAGCGTCTGTTCTTCGCCGCTTTCGCAACTTTCATACTACGCGCTGGCGGGACCGGCATGCCTTGCATGATTTCCGGTTTTGTAACCACTTATTCGTCACGCGAAGACAGTATGCTCGGTTGGGTTTCGGTTTCGGTGTTGCGCTTTTTTGCGTATTTAAAATTATTCTCGAATTTGCCGAGTGTTCCTGCTATCGGACCCGTGACAGGAGCATCTCAGGAATATAAAAGCACCATTACTTTGACATGGCCAAAAAATCGCCGGAGTTGGCCTTTAAAGCGCGCCTTCCGCGCCCGTCGCGCCATCTCGCTAGGGATAGCAAGAACACGCTGAAACCACCGAGCTCCGAGTACCGCCACCGGTAAATGGTGTATATAAATAGCTCGCCGTTAGTAAGCTGAGGAACATACGCTCTGTGGCGAGTGCTTTCGCGCCGCGTGCTGCGGAGCTAGGGGTCGTAGGTTCTACTCCCGGCAGCGGAACTTTTTCTTCTAGTTTTTTTCTTTGCCATCTCTTTGTGTATATATTACGTCATATCCGTGACGGAAATACGTCAGTAGAGCCGTGGTGGACCCCGGAATAAAGCACTTTCGTGTTAAAAAGAATGGAGTGTCTTGAAACAGATGTCACGGGAAGGCTCAACGCACACAGAGGCTGCTGACGTTGTGAGAAATAGACAACGACTCTCGCGTCGGCGACGAAGGTCCAGAGCATTGCTGCCCAATCGGGACGGATACCGCAATCTCCTACTCCGACAGACCATCAGAGTTTCCCTGTGCGACAGCTATCACCCCAGCCGCCACCACCACCGCCCAAAGCATTACAGTCGGAGAGCCGAAAAGATGAAGAGGCTTTGAAAGCGACGGTGGATGCCACGTAGCCATCACTACCACCACTGCGCACTCATAAAGAGCCGGTGCAGAATGCCCCGCAATGTACATCATCCCCCACAGATTATTTCCACGACGAAACCCGACAAGTCCTCGCTGTGTTGAGGTCTCTCGTGACCACGATGTGCACTTTCCTCAACACAATGACAACTCCATCAGCTCAATACGCACTGCAAGATTTGGATTCGTTGGAGCCAGTCCTTGCAAGCCTTTTTAGGGGCGAAGCTCCTTATAGCATCACCTGGTCGGTCGTCGCTCCATCCAGCGTTCCCCCGCCGTCGCGTCTCCCGTATCATTCAATAGATGGCGCTGTCCCATAGAGATGCATGCAAACTGCAGTTGGGTGACGATGTACTAGATGGCGCTGTCCCATAGAGATGCGTGCAATATGTGTGCAAAAAAAAGAAACAAAAAAGAAAAAAGGGGGGAAAAAGAAGAAAAAGAAAGAGAAAGATAAAAGGGGGGGGGGAGCCGCGGCACCCTGCACGCTAGATGGCGTGCAGTAATCAAAGCGGCGTATCGCTTTGATTACTGCTAGGCGAAACCCCTGAACATTTCACGGTGTAACTATGATTGCTTCAGGAGCTTCGTCCAAGCTCTTCATCATTCACCCGTGGATATGCTGTAATTTTCTTTAACATCTTGGATTCCAGTGTACTTTTAGACAACCGCAGAGGAACGGGTCTCAAACATTTTTCGGCTGTGACTGTCTAAGTGTGCGCGGTGAACGCTGATACGTGTGTTCGCGTATTATTTGTTCTCTCTTTCTTCATTGCTTTCTCTATTCTTTCTTCATTGCTTTCTCTATTCTAGTGAGTGAGTGAGTGAGTGAGTGAGTGAGTGAGTGAGTGAGTGAGTGAGTGAGTGAGTGAGTGAGTGAGTGAGTGAGTGAGTGAGTGAGTGAGTGAGTGAGTGAGTGAGTGAGTGAGTGAGTGAGTGAGTGAGTGAGTGAGTGAGTGAGTGAGTGAGTGAGTGAGTGAGTGAGTGCGTGAGTGAGTGAGTGAGTGAGTGAGTGAGTGAGTGAGTGAGTGAGTGAGTGAGTGAGTGAGTGAGTGAGTGAGTGAGTGAGTGAGTGAGTGAGTGAGTGAGTGAGTGAGTGAGTGAGTGAGTGAGTGAGTGAGTGAGTGAGTGAGTGTAGTTCACTCAGTGAGACAGTCGGTCAGTTTTTAGACAGTCGGCTTTATATTATTAGACGTTCTTGATTTATCTGGTGGTTTTAAGAACTTGATGTGTAATCTACCTTGGAATCATCTTGCTTACAACATGCGTAGTACAGTAACCAATCTTTTATCGCGCGCACGAGCACAAGTTTTTGTTGGTTTACCTGTGCATGCTTACGCGTGGGTGCATGTGCTCGCAGCCTGACGAAATAACATGCATTCAATGCTGCTAACTTTATTATTGCTCGCAACATCACGCTAATTATTTGTTCTTTCTTAAATATATGAATAAACAACAGCGAAAGAACCAAGCTCTTAGTTTTTCTCTTTTTTTTCAAAGAAGGCTGAGAGAATGCTATAAGCATATAATAGCAATCGTAATAATAACAAAATAAGTATACGGAGTATTCGACGTGCTCTCACTGTAAAACAGCAGAAAGGAAACGCGACGTGACCTGCACGGCAGCTGACGAAACTGTGCGGCGCCATGTCCCAACAACAACAGCGTGCCTGTTCGTGTTCAGAAAGCAAGGCTAAAACGGATATTTTGCATATCCCCAGTATTAAGTCAACGGTTGCACGCGGCTCCTGTGTACGTTATTTCTGCCTCATTCTCTCTGTCTTTGGCTTTTTCAGACTTCCCATTTGTGAATCAGCCTTTTCTTTGTTGGAGATTTCCAAGCAAAATAAGATGGCGAACTCCTAATACCTTCAATCCAGTGATGCCGTAGTGTTGCGGAAAAGAAACCGGCAACGTTCACAAAGACAGTCGTCTTTGGGAATTTTCTTAAAGGTTCTGCGATCGCACTGAAATGCCGAGAACGTGAAAGGATTGCACGATCGAAGGCAGGTCGTTGTTTACACGGGACAAGTCTATGTGGAAAAGCCTTGATTCGAACAGAACGAAATGGCTTTTCTTTCATTTACGCACACGCTTCTCCTAGGGTTCCATTGAAACCGCCAGTGCTGACTAGTTGGGAGCGAATACACAAGTATGCGAGTTCATGGGCTAACTCGTGCAAAAAGGGGGTACTTTTTATTTGCAGTAACACACTCAAGTACTTCGCGTGGCTTACACTTATATGGAGCTGTTGCTTCCTGGTCTGACGAAACTTGTTCTTTCGATATATATAGAGAGAGAATTAACTTTATTGAAGTGAAAAAAAATTTCACCGAGCTAATGCTAACGTTGCTAATTGCGTTCTGATGCCAGGCATGCGGAATCATTGCTGTTTTTCATTAAACAAGTTTTGTTTCAAAAAAAGAACATGGCTCATTCCTCCAATATTGGAATCGGTATAACACGAAAGTGAGCCGCGTCTTCACAAAGGTTGCAGATTTTTTTTCTACATTGATATATAAGAACTTGCACAATGTCTATGGCGTTTGGCAGCTATATCACCGTTTGACAAGGATGCACCAACGTTGACGCCTGGTGGCACATCTACATCCCGACGACTAACGTCCATGATCATGACTGAACCCTTGATTGAACCATCCGGGTCCTGCAAAGCATTCAAGGCCAAGTACTCCGCACATGCTTGGGGCTACCTCGGTGTGCTAACACAGTAGCAACGATTGCTATTGCTAAAGACCACCCGATCACGACATTTATAACTGTCGACACTCTCCTGGCACATACCCGTTACATATCCAGAGTGCCTGACCACCACCTCGCTAGCTTGCCACTAGAAAGACCAAAGGCAGCGTTTTCCAAAGTTGCAGCTAACCAGCATTCCATCTCGTGGAGATTCTCGCCCGCAACCATACCACTATCTCCGGAGTGGTGCATGAAAAGGCCCACTGTGCACCTTGAAATGCCGGGGATATCAAAAAAGGCAAGCCTGTCATCTGCAGCCCTCAAGCAGATCTCATTGGACCTATTGCATTTGTCGTATGCTAACCGAATTCATGTTTACAAGGACGGTTCGGTCTCGGGAAGTTCGACAGGTGCCTTTGTGATACCATCTCGATCAATCACCGTCAAGTTCAAGACATCACACGTCACGACATCTACGGGCTCCGAGCTCGCCGCTCTTCGAGCCGCTATGGAGTTTGTTATGCAAGAATCCCCTAGTAGATGGGCCATATTCTGCGACTCCAAGGCAGCCCTTCAGTGCGTGCGGTCTACGACGCGGAAACTACCACCAGTTGGTGTCTGATATCAATGCAATTTGTCATCGCGCCGCTGATCAAGGACACGACATTGTTTTACAATGACTGCCGGGTCACTGTGGCATCAGTGGTAACCACCTCGCTGACGACGCCGACCGATGTGCCCACGATGGAGCGCCCACACTGTTCATACCCTTGTCAAGAGTAGATGCAGCTAGAGAACTTCGTCGCATCGCGCATAATGCCACACTTGCGCACTGGAATTCCCCGCTTAACTCCAATCCTCGCCCTAAGAACCTTGAATCATTACTCCAGCTACAACTGCCATCCAAGATTTCTCGACGTGACGCTACAATGCTGTGCCGGTTGTGGATCGGTGTAGCGTTTACTAACTCATTCAGCCGTCGCATTGGCATGCCACATTCATCCATGTGCGAAAGCTGCAATTGTACAGAGACTATCGAACATCTCTTGTGCCACTGTGCCCAATTTGATGAAGATCGCCGGACTCTCCAGTGTGCCTTGAATACACTGGATGACCGGCCCTTTAATGAAGCAAAGATCTTAGGAGCCTGGTCGCGTAGCATACCAGCCCAGAAAGCCACACGAGCCCTCCTGCGGTACTTGAAAAGAACCCTATTGAGCGACCGCCTGTGAAACTCGGCACTGTGTGTGTGTGTGTGTGTGTGATGTGACATGTGTCTATCCTCCTCTCTCTCTCTCTCTCTCTTTTACTCCTCTTTTCCCCCTCCCAATGTGTAGGGTAGCAAACTGGACGCATAGTCTAGTTAACCTCCCTGCCTTTCCTACATTCCTTCTCTCTCTCTCTCTCTCTTGTAGTTAGCCGAAGTAGTTAGAATATACCTTGACGCAACGTATGGTGAATACCACGCAAATATGGCATCAGTAAGCACATGGTAAACACTGGTGCTCGATATGCACACATTTAAAGCATCGTCGTTTGACGAGAGGAAAACCAGGCTCCCCAGTAGTAGGGTAACCTACGCCTATGCTGCGCTCATGCATACACCACTTGGCAGCCCGCCGATATTCCGTGTAAGCGGCAGTGCGAACCTTCTTCGGTCTCCCCATGTCTGCGTCTGGCGCCGCTGTCATGCGCCGGCTTTATTTGGCCGTAACGTCACGACTGGCGCGACCGAGCGGTTGCGCGCCGTTTCCAGGCAGGCGGGCTGGTGGCGGAGCAGCGTACAGGCTAGCGAAGGCTAGCAACCGGATGGGCAAGCAACCGGTTGCTAGGCAACGCGCGGTGAGGCTTTTGCGGCACGGATTGTTTCTTTGTTCGCGTTGGACAGATTACGGCCAACTTAAACAGCTCCTGCTGTTAAAACTCGTTTAATAAAAAAACAGCAATGGTTCCACATGTTTGGTAGTAGTACACTATCAGTAACATTCGCATTTATTAGTTTTCATTTTCCGTTGGCATGAAAGGAGAGTACATTTTATTCTTCTCCATATGCTATATTACTTGTGTCCTTTGATGTTATTTTGGAAAATATTTCGATTCTGTTCTTATTATAGTCAGTTACGTAAAACCTTGAATTAATATCAACGTCACAATAATGAAGAGGGTGATTATATTTTCCAACGTTACAACGTGCGATCAATTTTAGTGTAGTTCCATTTAGGCGTCGAACGCTGCTGCACGTTTGACAGAAAATATGAAAAAAGACGACCACAAATAAAGCCATAAAGTCCAGAGTGATCCTCCGCGTAAACAGGGGTCACAATCAGTCGTGACTTTGCACGAAACTGTTTCGCTGAAGACGTGACCTGACTCCAAAAGTAAAGCTTGACTCGCGAACGACCGAGCTTTCCAATGCATCATAAATACGCGAAGCTGTAGGCACGCCGCACTGTTTCTCTACGACCGAGACAAACAAACGCTAAATCTAATACTTCGAAAGATAACTGATAGCAGCCCCTAGTGTGGAAGTATGGGCTTTAAGTATTGCCCGTTTCGAAAAGAGAAGGCGTTGTCGACGCTTAGAGCTCTGGCCATGAGGGAAAATGGAAAGGGGGAGGGGGGAAGAATAGAGGAGCAAGGATCGATATAAAAAATAAAGTGCAACGGAAGCGGGAAAGAATATAAAAGAAAGAGGAATAGCAAGGACAGCAGCACAGAAATTTGAACTAAATAAATGTGTAGAGGAAACAAGGAACGATAGAATAAATTCGAGGAAGCAAATAGCGAGAAATTAAAGAACAAGGGATGATGTATGAAAGAAAGAAAGATAGATAGATAGATAGATAGATAGATAGATAGATAGATAGATAGATAGATAGATAGATAGATAGATAGATAGATAGATAGATAGATAGATAGATAGATAGATAGATAGATAGATAGATAGATAGATAGATAGATAGATAGATAGATAGATAGATAGATAGATAGATAGATAGATAGATAGATAGATAGAATACATATGTCAGGTGACCTTTCATCTTTCACGTCTGCACACTTATGCACTAACGGACTAACCACAATAAATGTAGCTGTGAAAAACAAACAAAACAGGCAAACCCTCACAAGAACTCCAATACTAGAGCGCTGCTTTTTGGTAGAAGACTGCGAAAAGCGATTTAGCCGCTACTGATCGTTCTCGAACTTTGCCAAGGCTTTCTGCAATCACTTGATGTCACCCACGTTCGTGAGTCGCTAAGAGTGGTGCACCTAGAGAGCTATCAGTGCCACTAAGCGCGTATAAGCCTTTCGGCAGCGTTGACGTGCGGTCATTGTTTTCACTCAGGCCTCAGCATGAGCCATCACTTTTGCTCGAGCACTCAGGGGGCCTGGCTCATTGAACGTGCTACCATCGGATACCTTGGTGTAGAAGTTGTAGCCACCTGGGGATTATATAAAGATGCGGGGATATCCTACTGTCCCACAAAGCTCTGATGAAAGCTACGCTATCTGTCCTCATTAGAATGCACTCTGTAGGATGAGAGTGAGGTGACAGCGGCTTCGGCGATCACCCAGAAGCAGCTCTTCTGAACTGAAGTGCCAGAATTGATGTCTCAGTGGCTCGTGTTTTCATGTACGCCAAGAGAAACACTCTCGGTAAGACGGCACACACCTGCAAGTTGTCTCAGGCTAATGCTCTCTTTTCTTCTTCCGTATTTCACGCTTAACGATCACAAGACACCACGGCACCACCAACACTGATCTTGAGAGGGGAGCTGATGGATAAGCAGCTTTCTTGTACTGGCATGCCGGCATTTTTCGAACAATCCTAAGCGAGTCTCCTTAGCGAGCCCTCCAATCCCGTGTATACATTTCACGCTCTATTGTCATCGCTCTTTAACACATGCTAAAAGACAATAACATTACAGTAAAGGCATTTTGGATCCGCAAGACAATGGTAGGTGGAAGAACTCACAGGGTCCCCTATGCAGTCGCCTGAGACGACTCATACGGGAAAGCCATCTTCTTACTTTTCTTCTCAGTCGGTGTATTGATACTTAATATCGTGGTTTAACGCTAAAAAAGACAGACACATGGGTATTCGCATCTCCTCCTTTCTCGCTGGATTCAGGGGAGAGTAAGTGATACTTCCTTGCCCCCCCTCCGAAAGCTTTCTGCACCGAAAGCGGTCCTGCACTGCCTCCGTGACCGGCCCACCTGTGACCAAGCGACGATGCCAAGTTACGTCATTATTACGTAACTATGACGTCACGGTGACGTAAATGTGACTTCGTGATGACGTCATGGGGACGTCATCGCGATAATATTTTGCATCACTCGTGTTGACGCCGCTGACGGCGTAGGCCAATTTTCGCGTTTTATGAGGCATCTAGGGATTTTGCAAAACACAGCTCTTTCAAAATTAACTATGCTTCATTGCTATCACCAAGATTAAAGCGTAACAAGCATCAACATGCCGTCATATTGCATATGGTGACAGAACGGTGATGATCGATGATGGTGATGGCAACGGTTGTGGTGGTGGTGGTCATGACGATTATGATGATAATGATGATGTACTTTCTAAATTGAAAAAGCCATCTCCGCATCCTTGTTACAGATTCATTTCTTACGGCCACTGCTGTATGTACACGTTCTCTCCATATCTTTAGAGCACGTTGTATTGTGCATCTATCTGCTTGTGGTGTATAGCAGGAAGATGATCACTAGCAGAACATTTACCAGAACTTCGACGATCGATTTCGATCCCTGAATGTTCTTTCTCGGCCTTAGATGAACCTGGAGTGTTGGCGGGAAGTTTTAAAGGTTATCGTAAATCAATCTCCTGCGCGATTGTGGCCTGCGGTTGAAACTTTGAACAGGGTTTGCTGTTCATATTTTTTTCAAGCCATCGTATTTGTCTTCATCCCTACCAGCTTTTTTTGTGTGTGTATCTCTCTCTCTGTCTCCATTTGATTCCCACTTTCCTTCCCCTACTTGTGTAGCTTCTCAAAACTGGAATTTACGCCGAGCTCGCATCTTTTCAATTACACAATTCGTCGATCTTCTTTCATCTTGTCCCCATTTTCTTACGCTTAAGTACTTGGGTGATAGCCGCAAGTCACCTTGTTTTTCTTGTTTTTTTCTTGTTTTCTTTTACAATTTTGCAAGTCGTAAGGTGACCTGATGATCAAAGTAACTGCGGTGACATATAAGGCACGATGACAAGGGCTTTTCGTTGCAACCCAAGAACTACCACTGCAATTTCTCTCGAACTGGACAGTAGTACCTGCACAGTTAGCCGTTTTGTATCTCCATAACAACTGCAAACACGCCCGCATGTTCTCATCTTTTACCTTGGTGAACACTTCGGCTTCACTGCCGTCGCAACCCACACTTCGCACAAGCCTTATTTTGTCTCGCTGAATTCAGGGGAGAGTAAGCTGCGGGGATGTGTAGTCGGTTACAACTAAAGAAAAAAAATGTAGGCTCCGCCCATCGAACTGCGGCGTGTCTGCCCTTCACCTGTGAAAGACAGTCGTGCTTGCCGGTTTCCGCTCGAACCGTAAGTACTTCTACTCGCCTAATATAAATACTGCGCTTAGAAAAAGTTAAAGGTTCGTCGTTACTACCTAAAGCATTGCGTTTGGCCAAACAGCGATGTTAGAATCAGTTGCGAAATTTAGCAGGACGTTCAAGTTTCCCACCCAAAACCAGCAACACCAACGTGTGTCTCTGTGGGAAAGTCAACTATCTGAAACACCCGAAAACTGCTTGATGTCACAAAAATGAGTAAGTGCTATTGGATGGAGCATTTGTTTTAATTCTTTGTGGGAGGGACAGTGGTGTCTGTGGGCGGAGCTGACATTTTTCTCGTGTTGTAACCGACTTTAGATGCTGCTAAGAAAGCAGTCATCAGTGCACAGTGGAGTTGCCAGTTCAGCTTATAATAAGCGGACTTGGGCTTCTCTTTTCGCCGAGTCACTTGTAGAATTTTCCACTCGCTTGTAGACTTTTTTGGGCCTATTTGCATTTTTCAGCAAATATAGTTACTGTAGTGATTATAACTTTCCCCAACAGCGCATTTGTCGATCAGCAAGTAACGTTAATCATGCACTATCAAACGTGCCTTACCCCGAATGGAGACTACCCTGGAGACAATGTTGAAAAGTAAATATGTGCTTTCGTTCATAGTTGCGCATATGTTCACTGTACAAAATAATTAGAGTGACTTTTTCAACTCCCCTTCGTATTTGAGCGACATTCTTTCTTCTAATTAAAAAAATATTTTCAAGAATGGAAATATTTATTGCATTTCCGCTTCTTCTGGATTTAATTTGTGATGATAATTTGCTTGTTAGCTCGGTAGCATCTGGCAACTCTGGTACACAGGCGAAATGCCACGGACGCGCAAGAGGGAGCAGTCGAGGTCACACCAAGGCTCTTTTCTGCAGTCGCACTCGGCCATGTGGTTTTTTTCGTACGGTGCATCGCCGGCAGAGAAATGGCCAGCCGGAGGAGGGCGTTTATTTCGGTACGGTAAATATCGTGCTTGAAGCAACGCAGTGCGCGCGCGCGGGATGTCATCGGCGAGGCAACCGGACGCACGATCTTGAGAAACAGCGGCAAACACGAACGTGAAGAAATCGGTGAATAACGCGGCGCGGGAAGGAAGCAAGCGAGGAGCTGTAAGAGAAGCAGCAGCAGCACGATCGTAAAGTTAACTAGACGCGAAAACCGTGAAGCGTGAGATCGTCAGCGGGGAACAAAAACAAAGAAAATGAACGAGGCCGATGAAAAAGGAGAATGTGATTCTGGAGGGGACTCCGTGGGGGAGGATTTGTTGAGCGAAACGGTAGCGGAGAGATAGTGCGAGCGCGAACGATATCCTCGTCAGAGAAACTCAACTCAAGTATTTTCGCTTCGAGAAAGAATGACTTCCAGAGCCAGCTATACTTGACAGCCTTTGGGCCGCTACTGTTTATAGCTCGAAAAGTGCCGGAGTCAAACTGGCCAGCGCCAGGCGAAGAACAACAAAAAAAAAAGTTGGATAAGAAAACGCGTGAGTTGTGACGGCCGTCCCGTGGTGGTATGTGGCGCGCGTAGGCAGAAGCCAAACTCGGGGGGACAGTCTTGAAACGCGTACGCGAGTATGCGTGAAAGAAGTGAAGAACGCTATCGATTTGCTGGGCGCCGAGCACAATTGCAGTTGGCGAGGCAAACGAGCGGCAAACGAGCTAGAATTCTTCCCACACACCGCATCCGTGACTCTGGATGACCGACGCCCATACTTCTGTCCCCTCCTTTCTTTTTTTCCTACGCGAGTCCCGACTTTCTCGAGGAGCTCTCGCCGTTTTTCTTTCTTTTTTTTCGCGGGCAGGGAAGTTCTTGGAACTGCACCAAAGAATGGTTGCCCACTCAACCGCATCATACCCACCTTCCTTACTTTCCTTTTCTGACCGGATCAGAATGCGGCACACGTCGGACCCTATACGAGTTTTACCCTGCCAAGCTACTCGCATAACTGTTGATGCGAGCGTTTTCTTGATGTCGGTGGCTCTACTGTAGAGCGTACCGATCGGAGCGTACGGAAAGAACGAACATGCCTGCTCGACCCGAGGCATGCAGTGACGTAGCAAACTGGGAATGCTGTTGTTGCGCTGAAGCGAAGTTGCGAAAAACGCTATATTGCTGTATTCTAACGTGAACGCTCCGGTCGTTTCCTTGAAAAATAGCACATAAATATTTCGAATAAAAAAATTACAGAGGAAGCCCACAAAATAAATAAACATAGCAGGAATGCGTGGAGTACTTCCGCAAGAAATTCAAGGACAGCTTTGTTGAACTGAACAACGCGAAGAAGTGAGACGTTTGTAAAAATACACTAAGTAAGCTAGTCACATACACATCACATAAACATACGTGGCGATTCCTTGTTCGAAAAAGGCAACTTAAAAGGTGTTGTGTGGGAAAGTGTGGAACCCGCGCAACGCCTAGGGCCGAATTCACAAGGCTTCTCTTTCGTAAGTGCCTTTTTCGTCAGCCGGCTACACTAACGATATGTTCCGCATCGTGATTGGCTGAAATCTTTGCTTACAAAAATTTGCAGCGTAAGACATTTTTTTTTTTTTTGCTCAATACCGGCCTTGATGCTTTTTGTAGAATATATGTACTAAATACCAGCCGGAAACAAATCACTGAAGTTCAGGCATTCGTCTTAATTTAGGCACCTCACGTAACTCGAACAACTTAGCGGGGATATAAAAACAGGAGCCCCGCACTTCATTAAAGCAGCATCGCAGGAAATTGTTATACTTATTTCACAACTACGTCATCATCAATGATCGCCTTTTCGCCATGCCTCATTTTGTCGTCATTAGTAATAAAACCGAACGAATTACCGGAATATTCCCGGGAAATTGTAACCTTAGAAGATTGCATTCAGTATACCGCGGGTATAAATCGGCCCCTACAAAGTGTACACACACCGTTCCTTACGCAAACAAGTCCATTTACAAGCGAATAATGTATCCGATATCTCTTTTGTCTGTTTTCATAGATCCTTATCTCTTTTATGATAAATAAACTATGAGACGAAACGATGTACAGTAAAAATTTCACGAATTTGCGGTGCATGCTCTCGTTGTCTAGCTCAGAGTTGTAACAACATATTTTCATTCGTTTTGTCATGTCCTAATATTCTCTGCCTGTCCCTACGCACCATGCTAGGCTACCATCAACCCGCAAAATGTTTCAAGACATTCATTTACGAAGTGCGTGGGACATGCGTACATTTTTCACTGCTGAGTTTTCTTACTGTCCAAGTTACACGGAACTTCTTTTTCGTTTTGATAATATATCTGTCAATAGCGTAAATATTTTTAAAAAACGTTTGCCACAACGTGTGTCCACGCATAGCGTAAACATATTTTTAAATTTCGTTTGAGGAAGACAGCCTTAGTTTGGGCGCTGATTCGAGAATATCGTACGTTGTGCGAGATACGGGGTGAGTGAGGCAATGCACACCGCATCGCCACGTCGTTCGTCTCTAGTTGTGCAGGCACGCGGGCTATGAATTGTGTTGGATGCACGCACCCGGCAACAGTTTAATTGGAATCGGCTGAACGATTACACGAACTCACAAGTCGAGATGTGTGTGGTCTCAGGCAGTCGTGCGAGGTGTCTGGGCAGGAAAGAACCATAGGAAGGGACATCAAAGTGAACGCGTTTTCTTAACAACTGTCACAGGCGCTAGCATCAAGAAGGTTTTGCCGAGCGAGATATTTCGCAAATAAGGGTGTCTGGGCCTTAGCTGGCGTCCGTGTTAGTAACGAGGACGGGTTCTGTGTTTCAGGAAACGTAAACACTCCCGCATTCTGCGATTACTATTTTCTCTCCACAACGCTTCAGTTGCGTCCGCGTCGCGTGGAGGGTGATAGGAGACGGTTGATGCTGAATCCCTTCTTGCTCTTTGTTCTTCTTGGCTTTTCTCAAAGACGATAATCCGCTTTTCTCCAAGAAGTTGACGAAGTGCAGCGCTGAGGCTAAAGGGTGGCTATCGCCTGCTTGTGCTTAGTCTTGGAAGTTCGAAGAAGTCTCATCTTTTTTTCTTTTCTTTTTCAGTTACCTTCTTAAGTTTAGCATCAATTCCATTAACGCACAGTCATTGGACTGCGTCAGTACTGCTCACCAGTTATACAATGAACAGTAGCAGCAACAAAACTTTACATGATCGCGTCCGGTGTCATACGATCTACTTGAAACACTCCAGGTTTCCGGCATACCCATCTGCACGACAGGGATCCACCCATTGGCTTCGCCATTACATCTGGACAATGGCAAGCAAGAAGGCCCAAACTGGGGCCTTAAAACTCTATGGAACCAATCAATGTTTGTTTTTTTCTCTCTCTCTTTATATATTTCCGCATTGTTGCTATCCTGCATAAAAGCTTTCCCTTTTCATTAACGTAATAAATTGATATTTATTCAGAAGCACCAGGTGAGTCTCGTGTCGCCTTGTAAGCGTTTGAACATACATTGCTCTTGAACGTATCTATTCATCTCGCAATTTAATTTCAATTCAAACGAAGCGAACACGTGTCCATACTTGTTATTCAGTGGAACTTGCAAGATAATGAAGCACGATTCAATTACGAGCTGCGATGGAGTGCAGGACAAAGAGAAGCCGATAACAGATAATTTACACACACGAAAGTACAGGTAAAACATACCTTATCTGCAAAATGCAAGCTTGCTCTCTACAGCTCAAGCGAGCGTATAAAACTTCGTGTTATTTGATAGCCTCGTGCAGCATATAAACCGACTGTTGTCAGTGTATATTTTGTTCGTTCGCATACATTCATATCGCATAAGCTCGTACCCTACAACGGAGCAATATATCGAGCGCGTAACGCACAAGACGTGCAGAAATCCATGCCCCGTTTTAAACACTTGTCACGTCTTCCTCCTTTTTTTTTAAGTTCACAAAAATTGTCGTCTTTGCAATAGGCATACAAGTTTTAATGCCTTCCAAGTGGTTCATCGCGCGCGCGTGAAAGAGAATTGCTGCGATGCGTGGCACCCATTTACTCGCATGGCAGATGCCGTCTCGCACTCTATCCCATGATGCAATCACAGCACGCTTTAATCGCCTTTTTAAACAAGAAAAGTGGCGTTCGGAGAAAAACATCGTACAAATGGACCGTGCAACAAATGCTCTAGATACCAAGCAGTTGGTTTGTCGGGCGCATGATCGATCGCCGAATTTTCTATACACACGTCACATCTTATTCACTTCTTACTGCTTTACCAAAACCCAATGTAGGGTAGCAAATCAAATGTAACCTTCTAACGGATATGTCCCTACCTGTCTTTTTAACTCTGTAGCGTCGTTTACCTTAATTGAACGGTGGCTTGGATTAGTTGGTGATATAGCATCGACATATTTACACAGCGCAAAATGAACGAAGACAGATGAGAGGACTCAACGCAGGCGCTGTGCACAACACAGGTGCAACACAGGATACGACACAGGACACAACACAGGACACAACAGGACACACGGGACACAGAACACAGGACATAAGACAGGACACGACACAGGCCCTGTGCTGCGTCCTTTCATCTGTCCTCATTCATTTTGCGCGGTATAAATATGTCGATGCTAAATCTACCTTAAGATTTTGTATTGCTCCACCCCTTACAATAAATTCTTCGGACAAATGTAGCGTTCTCAATAAAAGTTCATGTTAATATGAATCTCTATAGCTGCATCGACGTTAGAATCCTAAAGAAAAATATGGGACTAAAGCACCGATGCCCGTTATAGACACGGCTACTTGCAAGGTCAGCACAAAATGTGCTGTTGCTCAAACGGCACAGGTAGGTAGGCCGCGTTCATCTGCAAGATATTATGGCACAGCCTGCAAGAACAAGCTCGCAAAGCTGGACGAGGGATTCGAAGGCTACGAACGACCTCACTAGAGAAAGCGCCTGCGCGTGTAATGATACGCCGGTGTTGATTCCCAATCGTGCTCACAGAAAACGATAGAGCAATCTGTCGCACACTTCCGGCCCATGACCACTCGACCGAGTTGTGACAAATAGCTAGCAAGCATTCCTGAAGAACTGCCGTATCGACGGAACACAGCCAGACGTCTTCTTTCTTTCTTTCTTGTCATTTGTTCACTTGCTTTAGCCTCAGTTCAAGCGCACTTCTTATTGCAGTGTATAATGCTTCCTTTCGTTCCTACCCTATAGACCATTTTGCGGATGAGTTTCTGTGCCGCCATATTTGGGCTGTAGCCATGCCGTTTTGTATCTTGAACAACTAAACGAACAGTGCTACGGTAGACGCATACGCAAGAAAACGGTTGGGTTGATGCATTCGACGTTTCATTACCCTGTTAATTTCTCGCCGCGATATACACGAATCAGAAAAAATTCGTGTACCAGACCGAGGTGGCGGTGCCCATGTGTCTTATGCAAAATCGTCTATAGAGCGCAATCAAGGTTTCTTTATTTGTTTTTTCTTAGTTCCTTGCTCGCTTCTTGGTTTGTTATTTCACTATCTTGCTTGGCTGCTTGTTTTATTGCTAGCAGTAGAGCACGCGAGCGTCTGTGGTGAGTAGTGGGATTTGCCCAATTTCTGCGGCACGCGTTATAGGAGTTTTGTGCCGACGCCAGGATTAGTTTCAGACCAACGAGAGGTATACAGCTTCGCCGTAATACCTGTGGCTGATATCGTGCGTCCACACTGACGACTCCGACAAAAGCCAAGGCACATATAGAGAGAAAGAGATGAAAGGCAAAGAGGTTAACCAAATTAAAAGCCAGAACGATTGCTGCAACACTTCAGGTGCGACTGAAAGCGCCCCTGTCGCTCTACGGTTCTCTCTTCGGCGTACTCAACACCATGTCTAGAGCGAAGCGATGGCGGTGTCTGATTGAATGCGGGCAATCTGACGTGGCCTGAAGGACACAGCGATCGCTCAGAACCGCAGCTGGCGATGGGTGTGGCGCAAGACGATGTCGTTCGTACGCGCTGATATCAGCCCCGCGTTTTCGTCTTTGAACGGGGTCTTTTGAGAGGAGACGGACGACGTCGGTCACAGACGAGAATAGGCCCTAGAACGACGGGTGGCCTTTGAGGCCAGACGAGCTACGTGACTGGGTTCTGAATGCGCGACAAATCAGCACTCTCCGCTGGTTTCCTTCCTTTTTGTTTCTCTCACTCACAGCACAAGGTTTCTTTTTGTCATTTCGGTCGATAATGACCAAAACGCTGCTAGAACTGCGGTGATTTTCCCTAGGTGGCGTGCGGTTACGGAGAGAAGCGCGCAAGCCAGGAGATCTTTCATATGTTCCTGTCTGACGCTTTAGAAGGACGTCTTTGCCTTCCCATACGGCAGCAACGATATCTAATGAAGCAACAGTAGGCATCGTAAACGATCACTCCGTCAATATAGGTGCAATCCTAATAATAATTGTTGGGGTTTTGGAGTACAGTGAGGATTTACGTCCCAACAGCACGATATAATTATGAGGCACTGGCGTAGACAGGGGGCGGGGGGATATTTAAATTTTTTTTCAATTTTGCATGCGTATGTATACGCACACACATACAAACGCACGCCGGAACATACATAAAGATTAGGGATGGACGAATACGCGGGCGTTTCGAATATTCGAACGAATATTACAGTATTCGAATTCGCTTCGATACGAATTTATATTATTCGAAGTTTCGAAGTATTCGAAATGAACGAAGTGTATACATTTGACCGCACATAACCTCCTGTAACGGTAGTTTCACTGCAGCGTTTGATTGCTGTGCCGTGAAACAACCCACTCAAAAGAAATCTGCACTGCCGCGAAGCCACACTTCAAAGTTAAATGTACATATTTTTTTTTAAGTTTAAGAGCGTGTTATATGGGCTTATATGCGCTAAGTATAGTAATTTTTAAATTGTAACGTCCACTTATAACTTGCACCCTACTGCTATTCATATCTTGATACTATTCATGGCTGCTTCATTTCAAACCAAAAAAGTGACATTTACTCATACCTAGTTCCAATACTTAAAAATATTCTGCAAGGGTCATGACAAAAATGCTAATTCTTCTTTATAATATGCGGTAAATGCTATTCGAACTATTCGATTCGAAATTATTCGACCAAATCACTATTTCCTTCGGATTCGCTTCGAACCTCAAATTCACTATTCGCCCATCCCTAATAAAGATACCGAAGGTATGGCTTTCATGTAAGAAAATCACACTGAACACGTTTACGTTAACACGCATGACTTCTTTCGCCTCTGCCACACAATCGGTTACACCTATAATTCCCGCGACAGTAATCACCATCCCTTGAACCCGGAGTGGGATACGTTGGTACTGGTGTTTTATGTGAGTTCTTCGAGGCACACACGAATGAGAAGGAAAACCCTGACGTCGTTCGTCTCCTCCACGTCTTCTTACGTGTTTTATGCGTATGTCGGTGCAATCCACAGAATCAATCACCCGATTCATGACATCTGATCTGACGTCATCGACTGCAGCAGGGATCGCGACCTTCCGATGTTGCTCTCCATTTTATCACTCAGAGATCCTTAGCGCACGCTCACATCCCTTCCTCCCTAAAGCTGCGCACATACACATGTACAAACATCTTCTGTGACTAAGCCAGCTCTTTAACGTCGGATGTCGTCACATTACTGAGGACCTAATGAAAGACCAGCAGCACAGCTGAATAACCACCATGCTTCTTTACCACCATGCGGTCGGCAACGCAATCAACATCTCTCAGGGCAACAGCGGCATCTCTGGGAATGACCGCGATGAGTACGATCCCTACGATCTGTCAACGATCGCGCTCAATCTGTATTAATACCACTGACGAGGACGAATGCAGTTGCGAGTCTTCGCTTGCGGGCGCGTGCGCTTGCGTTGGCAGAGCGGAGATCGACCGAATTCACGAACGCTCGCTTCCATGGCTTGGGCCCGCGTCATAAGTTGCGTGTTCCGCATGAGATAACAACAGCTGAATCAACATTTCTGCGCGGCCTATGGTTCGACGTGGCATTCGAGAACGTTTGTTCTTTGAGTGTTCTGGTTCTTCGTCGCACTGCAGGTACTTCTGACCCCCTTTTCTTTTCTGTCTTGCTTGTTTTATTTAAGGTCTTCCTTATAATGGTTCATTACCCGTTTATCTGCTAACAGTGTGGCCAATGGGTTTTCTTCTGACAAAACTCCTTGTCGTTTCTTCTCCTTTGTAAAAACGCAAGGACAGTAAGGTTATTTGAATCCATACAACAGTCGTGTGGAACAAAGGCCCTCTTCAAGAAAATTAAACAGAAGCATTGGTTAACGAATATGTTTCAAGGAACGACAGGATGAACTACGGACGCAGCGTGGGGTAGGGGGTAGAAAGGTTTCTTAGACAAGCAACGCTCAACAACGACCGTGAAGATTTTCATTGTGTCCGTTCATTATTTATTAAATCAGGTATATCCTTCCACAGTTAAGATGCAAGTGAAACTGAAGATTGGTTAAAAGCTAGCCTCAGTGGTGAGTATTACTTACGTGCTTATTCAATCTATCTAACTGCGAGAACATCACAAGATGAACAAACTTTGTTCGCAAGCAACTACTTCTGCTCGCATAAAGGTAGCGCTTTATGAAAACTCGGTGCCAAAAATTTTGCGCTTTATATGTAAATTATTCATTGAGTGCAGCCTTCAGGAAGCGTGTGTCTTCAACGTAATAAGTTGCAAACGTAAAGCATGCAATATATTATAGTATCTGAGTACGCTGCATGCTCAAAGCCTCACCGAATCTGTCCTCATACCCAGTTTGGCACTTAAAATAATTTTAGGGGCGAAGCACCTTAGGGTCTCGGCGTGTCGGCGTGCATTATGCATCGCCGTCAGTTGTCGGGACGGTCCATTTGCTTGAGCGCAAGAGAGGGCGCCACCGCCTCAGCGCTTGCCGTGTGGCGAGAGAGAGAGAGCGAACGGTGCGCGTTGACTTCGTATGTTCATAAAGGTGATTTTTTTTTTGCAGTATATTATTGATCTGTTTTGTTCTAACTGGCTTATTGTGGAGAGGTTGGAGTTTATATCACCTCGGTTACTCCATTTCTATAGCTCCGTACTGCCATTGTAAATGGGAATTGTACCTTATTTTCGCATAAATTTTAGGATCGCTTGATTGCATGCTGCTTATTGTTCATGGTGGAGGGTATAAAACAGCTCAAATACAGGGGCACAAGTACACAAACTAACGACACGGGCGCTGTCTCGCAACCGAAATTTTAAAGGAAGCTTAGGGCAATATAAAGAGAGATAAAACGTCCCCAGAAAAACAAAAAGAAAAAAAAACATGAACCAAATCCAACTAGTCCAGTTCGCAGTTCTAATTCTGCTTAGTGTCTTCAACTGCGCTTGCTCATTCTTCTTTTTTATCCCACCCGCTATAATTACATACACAAAATACTGTACATTCATAAGGTAGATGTTCAGGGAAAGGATGGAAGCTTCGAGAACCTGCCTTGACAAGACAAGTCTGCCTTACAAACTCTAGGCTCCAGCCCCCTGTTCAAGGATTTTTCATCTGTGCGTTCATAAGTGTAGTATCTCTTTCATGCAAGCTGAGAATTTCCAATTCAGACCTTTTCAAACTTCAGGCTCAAATGCACAGTCGAGCTACTAGGCCACGCGCAGTGTCACACAGTTTCGACAAAAGCGCGCAAGTTACACTCACGACTATTCCGCCTAGAACTAAAGTCGGGCAGAATGAAAAAGTCAGTAACGACGCCGAACAAGGACCAATAACCTTCGCAGAGCCGGCGTTTCACCCTGCAGTGCGCGAGGCACACTCGGTACGAGACAGCTGTGCGCCCGCCTGAACCAAACTTTTCCCGCCGACGGCACGTGGCAAGAGGAGGAAGAGGCCGTTCTTTGCGGATTCGCAAGGAAATGCGAGGCACGCGAAGCAACGAAGCGTACGACAGGATGTCTGGCAAAGTTTATACCCGCTGGCGCGTCAGTGACTGCACACGGATCTAGCACATACGTCGTGTACGCGCGCATACATTCAGACGTTAGCGATGCGCGCTCCTGTGATACGTCAGGGATTTCACCGTCTCTTCTCTTCTTTCTCTCCCAAAACCTTTTCGTGCAAGGCGAACGAATTTTCGTAACACCTCTTGTCTTTCTTTTTTCTAGAGATCGCAGTATGTTTTTTTTTCTTCGAACCTATGCGAGAGACTACGCGTGCGTCTGCTTCCATGTATTTGTTGCGCTGGAAAATGTGAAATTCGTTTTATAGGAGCTTTTTCGGCGGTTCAAAGGACTCCTCACGACCTTTGGTGGCATAAAAAACGACATACGCGTTGACGCCAATATGATGGCCATTGTCATGGGAACTTATTAGAAATGAGCTCCCAGCTCACTCCTTTCATTTCCTATTTGCAACATGCGAAAAAATCAGAGCCACAGTGCGTACGCTTGATGTCGATTCACATACTTCGGAAGGGTGTCATTTTCTTCAAGCTTCACAAATGACACGAAAGAAGTAATCCACTTCAGTGCGACGTTTCAACAACCCTTCTATTCTGCGGAATGAAGTGACACCGAGTTTCTTTGTTACTTTTTTAGCTTCATTACGATTCGTATAGCTAGGTATTTCACCGCTTCTGAGCTGGTGAGCTCGATACCAGAGGAAAAGTGAAGTATCAGCCTTTGCTTCAATAATGCCATGGTATCTATTCTAAAAGTTGAAAATAGATTCTATATTCAACCTTTAGGATAGTTTGTTTGAATTCCGGTAATAGCTTCGTTCTCACTTCTTGTCTCCATATCACTTCATTGTTTTAACATCAATGCAGGACAATATAACGGCTTGAATATGATTAGTGTGGAACTGAAGAAAGGCAGATGTCGTTGAAAACATTTAAAATGAAGTGTTCTCAGTGAGTGCCATTCTTTAAAAATTGGTAAAAGTGTGTTTGTATTAAAAAAAAAAAACTTGGAGGACGCTTGAGCTTCGCCTTCAAGAGTACAAGGCGATAGCGCAATCGGGCCCCGTGTGCCTCGCCTTCTCAATTGCTATGCTAGCTTCGGTTCTCGGCGCATGCCTCAACCGTGTCGCAAGGAAATGAACGTCTGTGCTCGTACCATTGGCCGTTTGAAACTATCCTAGAATGCCTACTGCAAGTACAGTTGCGCAGTGCCCACTACGCCATAATTCTTCCTTTTGCGAATCAGCGAAGGGCCCACTACGTGTCCGTAAGGCAACACGCGAACCTACGCAGCTGTTCACTTTGTTGATGCTTTTGCTGATGGTGATGGCTAAATATGTCTGATCGCTTTGTAACAGGGTGGGCCTTTAAAACAACCCGTCGTTGCGCAATGCACATTTTTTGGCGCCTGGCGCGATTCTACGCTTCTGCCCCGCAATATTACATACGTTAAGGAGACTCCTTTCATTACATGACATTTATATTATGTTTTTGTTTTTCGAAGCAGTTTCAAGCAGCGGCGTGGCTCTGTAGTAGAACACCTGCTTGCCACGCAGAAGGCCTGGGTTCGATTTTTGCTCGAACCGAACATTTTTATTATATGTTTTATTTGCGTCCTTCTCGATTTTGCTGTCAAGGACAAGATGATGATTTTTCACTCACAACCAATGACGCCGACACAGACGCCGACGCCGACACCGGAATTTCTGCGAAACGAGCTCTTTAACGCTATCGCGTTAGAAAATATTACGCTGGCTATGTCCTCAATGGCCTGGTATGCTTACTGAACCTTCTTTCACCATTACGTACATTAACCAAAAATTTTCTGTTAGCTCGAGGGTTACTCTATAGCTTTCTTGCAAGTTCCTACTGCGTCTGCATCTTGGTTTAATCGAAAAAGTAATAAATGCTATACCTAACATTTCTATAGTAAAAATTGGGGGACGCTTAAGCTTCGCCTTTAAGAGTTGAACGCCATAGCGATATTCTGTTCCTAGTGCGCAGTTCGAACACTACGAGTGTTTAACAGAATGCGCGCACTAAGGTGTGTGCCTTATGTAATGGGTAGCATGCTTTAAACCAGGGGCAATTCTGCGCGAGAAACTTTTTCGAAGTTGCGATGCACCCACTACGTGGTCTTAAGGGAATACGCACAGTAATGTGTGTGCCTTTTGTAATGGGTAGCTGTCTTTAAACCACCAAGTCGTTATGATATTGACGTGGTGTGACGCCCGATGGCAATGTACGCTTGTACCACGCAATATTACTGCGATATTACATCTCGTACTGTGACACCTGTATACAGGATGCGTATTTTTTGGGAAGCATGGAAGTTACTTTCAGTGCAGCTCCAAGCAGAGGCGTGGCTGTGTGGCAGAACACCTGCTTGCCACGCAGACGGCCTGGGTTCGATCCTCACTCGGACCGAACTTTTTTATTATTTATTTTATTTGCAGCTTTTTCGATTTTTCGGTCACGGACAAGATGATGATTTTTCGCTCACAACCAACGGCCCCGACGCCGACGGCGGAATTTCTGCGATACGAGCTCCTTAACGCTATCGCGTTAAAAGAGCACGACGTTCGCGTTGCTCAAATTTGTGCGAAGTACGAAAGTGTGCCGACGCTAATATAAATACAGATTTACATTGAGCTAAAACTGGAATCTATCCTTGATTCGCTGCAGGCGCTATTCGATTCGTGTTGAATTAGGTCTCAAAAATTACTATTGAAACACCCGTAGTGAACTCCTTACCACGACCGTGGACTCGAATCACGGCCCACAAGCTTTTTAGGGTTTTCCCCTTCCGAAAGTTCAGCCACTGGGGATCATACTCGCGACTTCGGGCTCAGCTGAAGCGGGCCTAAGCTATTGAATCATGGGAACGTGTATCCGCGTTTCCCTTTCTCTGCGGTGATTCTCTCAATCATCGCTGCTACGTACTCCTTTCAGACTTCATTATTGTTCTCCGACATACCACATCGTCGCACTGAAGAACCGGGACAGGGAGTTTCAACTCCCGGTCCCGTCGTGGGCGCGCCCCGCAGACGAGGCCCCGTAGGGGGGCATCACCTCCTCAGGACCAAATGAAGTTATTTAGATAGATAGATAGATAGATAGATAGATAGATAGATAGATAGATAGATAGATAGATAGATAGATAGATAGATAGATAGATAGATAGATAGATAGATAGATAGATAGATAGATAGATAGATAGATAGATAGATAGATAGATAGATAGATAGATAGATAGATAGATAGATAGATAGATAGATAGATAGATAGATAGATAGATAGATAGATAGATAGATAGATAGATAGATAGATAGATAGATAGATAGATAGATAGATAGATAGATAGATAGATAGATAGATAGATAGATAGATAGAAGCCAGAGAACTGAAAGCGAAGAGGAAGAAGATGGGGGTCACTGGCTAGTTGCTACCGGCGCTATTTTGATAGAGTGTAAGAAACCTTTTGAGCTGGCTGTGCTACTTCTACCTGTGTGCTAGCTGTGAGGCTTCACAGCGAGGCTATATATGGCTAGAAGGTGGGAAAATGTGGCGGTCCGCGAGTGCGCAGAGACTATAATGGAGAAGCAATGCTCGCACACGCTACCTCGAAGGGTCTACGTGCTTGCAATTTTTGCACTAGTTTCTCCTGATGTTTTTCACGCTTATATTGCTAGGGTTTGGTACCCGCCACAACATGAATCGCGAACTGTAAAATACTTTGTGTTCTTAATATTCTTTAAGGGGCTCCTAAGCCACCTCTTAATTACTCAACATTTCAAGTAAACGCGCGCATCGGGTTCAGAAGGCCGTCGCGATCAACCATGCCAAACGCGGCAGGGCTACGAGCCGCGGGCGCGCCACAAATTTTAAGAAACAATCCCTTTTCCTCTCCGGGTCTTTCGGCGATCCTCAGCACCTCAGCGTTAGCCGTGACGTCAACATTCTCGTCCGCTCGTCATCCACAATACCTGTTGGTCTGCTCGCGGGTACGTGCGCTCGCCGCTCTTCCTCCTCGCACGGTGAGGAGGCGCACTCGGACGAACGGAGCATAGCGAAGGAAAGAGAGAAACGGGCGAGGGCCTCTTTTGTCTCATGAAACGCGTGTCACTCCGCTATTACGGCACCGTTCCGAAAAATTCTCACGGCTACGTGTTCGTTGTATACTCGTACACAACAGCAACACCACAACTAAATTTCGACGTCTGAGTGGTTTAGGGGCCCTTTAAGCTAACGTCACCAAGGGCAAAGTTTGAAGCACGCGCCTGTTAAAGGTGGTGATTGCGAAATCAAAAGATATAACAAAAGACACTTCGATAGATCCCAGCTCGTGATAAACACCGGGGTCGCATTTTTCAGCTTCGCTCGGTAATTGTTTTTACGGAGCGCTTGGGCGGTGATATTTCACCCACACAGCATTTTTGGTGGAGGTGCAGGGTTATCCAAATGCGGAGCTCCACAGCAAACACCACGTAAGCCCTATTGCGACGGCGAACTCTACGCCCACGGATTCTAGGCCTATCACGCAGCGGACACTGAGCTCCACCGTCTTGGTCCAACCGCGAGAACCGGAAATTTTCTGCGGCGCTGATGTTGAAGGCTCGATTTCCTGGCACGAGTGCGCAAGCGATCACAAGTGATGGGACGTAACGCAAATATTTAACAATCTTATATTTTATCTTGGAGGCACAGAGCGCTTCGAAACAATATTATTCCTTATGGTTATAGCTGTTGCGCTGTCATGTCGATAACTCTCCCTCCATTTATATATTTATATTAGCACAAATCGAATTAAATGGATGTAAAGCTATTGAAAGCTGGCCGAGTTGGTAGGAAATCATCATGGAAGGTTTCTCAGCGCGCACACAACAGACAAGGACATGAGGAAAGAAGACATATACACCCAGGCTAGCTCAAGAGCGCTCATGTGCGATATAATACAAAAATTCACAAAAACATTGTGCAGAAAAAATATCTACAACATTCAGCAGAAAGTAAAAAAACAGATGTGCAGATAACTAGTAAGCCAGCCATTACTTATACTAACCCTTACGTGCTACTTGACATTTTTTTACTGTCTGCTGCATGTTGTAGATATTTTTTCTGCAGAATATTTTGTCATAATATTTGTGGATGTTTGTATTATCTCGCACTTGCGCTCTGAGCTAGCCTGGGTGTATATGTCTTCTTTCCTCATGTCCTTGTCTCTTGTGCGCGCGCTGAGAAACTCTCCATCAAGGGTTAAAGGACACCGGCACATTGCAGAAGACGTAAAAAACATAAGGAGTGCAGTACTTCTTTCTTTTAGCTGTTCGTCGCGAATCTTGTCACCAACGAGTTGCGCAGTACCATGCGATTATCAAAGGACATGACGTCGTGTTTCAGTGGAGGCTGAGTCATTGCGGTAGCTTCGCAACGACCCCGACGACGAAGCTGCGTCAATTCTTGATAAAGGCTTTCGTAAGCGTTTACCGAGAACTGGCGCAGCACAACACATACGCATGACGTTGCAGCAGTGGCGCACACTAGAGTTTAATAATAGGTTGCATTCTCTCAATTCAACAGCGGCTACTACCGAGTCTTTCCAGGAGTCAATATACACTTAGATGTCGTCTACAAATAGTTGTTGCACTTACCTATGCACCTATGTTTATGATCGAAACAGCCGACTGTGCCGAGTGCACCAACTGTGGTGTCGAGGTGTTGAAGAGGCTATCGAACTCTGCATGCGCTATGCTGCCCGTCTTTTGAAGATAAAATATTTGACCTTCGGACAGCTCTAGATCAACTAAACGGGAAAGCTTCTACCGCGAATAAAATTTTGCGATCATGTTCTCTCGTATCACATCACGAAAGCCAAGAAAAGCGCAGCTGCGATTTGTCAAAGCTATTTCCGTCTGTAATGTCGAGCGCAGATCTGGTCGTATACGCCCGTGTCGTCTTCCTCTTTCTCGCTGAAACTTTTCATCCTCTTTTGCCCTTCTTCAGTGCAGCGTATGCAACCGGGCTCAGTCCTCCCTACCTTTCATTTATCCTCTCCTCCTTCTCTTTCTCGTCCTCAGAGTTGCAGCATTTCAAGCGCATTCGCGTGCGCCGCGATAGCTTTTTCCGATTTTGCCAGAAATTTAGAGAGAAATGTGATCTCTAAACGCCCACGTATATTACTTTCTTCTTTCTTTTTTTTTTTTTTTTGGCCGTCGACGTTTCAATATTCTGGTTTGTCCGTGATTACATATATATTGTGCAACTGTGCCGTACACTGCTAAAGAACGCGCTGCCTCGCCACTGGTACGCACCACTTATTTTCGTTTAAACTTCGACGGCGCCAGCTGTAAAAGCGACACGCGTGGGCACCTGGGGCGGCGGCTCACTCAATACGCTCGGCATAGCACAGCAGCCGCCACGAACACCTGACATTCAGGCATTTTCGAGTGCTGTCTGCTGGCACGCGGCAAATGTCAGCCTTTCACGCCTGTTTGGGTGAAAGACCGCAAGCAAACAGAAGACGCGACGTTCGCGTTGGGAGTTCAGAAAGTGATTCTCGTGCCCGGCTGGTGAACGATTTTCTTTTTATTTCTTTACATTTTCCGAACATCCATGTTTGCTGCAGGTAATACAAGCAAGGACTATACAGAGCGCCTTTGCCCGAAGTATTTTAGGGAACCCCTCTGCCCGAAGTGTTTTATATCAACCAATGTTGACATTAAAGGGACACTAAAGGCAAATAACAATTTATGTCAGAGTGAAAGCCCAATGTATGACAACTTCTAAAACGGCAATATTATCAACAGCAGTGCCCTACTTACCGAGAAATTAAGCTAAATGTATCACATGATGAGCGCCACGAGTGGGACATTTTCGAAGTGATCCCGATGACGTAGGGAAGTCGGCCTACAATAAAACACTAGTAATCAAACTAGCAGCAGTAAAAAAAGAACATTCCGAGCATCAAAACACGTAATAAAATGCTGTTTGTTCGTTTCCGCTTGATTCATGGAAAACAAAACCTCCGTGGCGTTGCCATGGGGAACGGCGCGCATGGTTCAAAGGTTCCGTTTTCGCCGAACTGTGCCTCGCCCGTCTCAGTGGTAGTTTCGGGATCGCGTACTGCCGTGCGTGTTTTGCGCGCTCGCGAAAGTCGCTCTGACAGAAAGTTCGACAAAATGCCGCATGCGTGTGATATTGCCGGATGCCCGAATGGTGCACAACGCCAGTGCTGCAGCAAGGAAACCGGTGTGTCTTTTCACTGGGTGCCGCGGAATGAACCCTTACGCTCGAAGTGGCTTAGTGTCATGCCATTGCGCCAGTGTGCTAACAGTCAAAACCTCTGCGTGTGTGCTCGCTGCACTTTCGTACTGAGGATTACGAGACCAACCGCAACTTGGGGACGGCTTTGAATGTGCCTATCCGAGCAAGTCTTTGCCGCCGCGCCGTTGTTGCTACGGTGGGTCCCGCTACTTCCGCTCGGCTGCTACTAGTGTCGGCGGCCGCGCAGTAAAAGCGGGCAACGTTGGGCACGGCAGCAATGACGTATGAGAGTCGTATTTTCAGGCGGGAGATTTGAAGCGCGCTAACGCGATGCGGACCACTGAAAACGTGATTTTATTTCAAAATAAGCACTTCCTTGGCACAAAAGCAGCGCTACGAGGTTTCTGGACCGCTATTTCAACAATCAACGTCGACTTAATATTTGCCTTTAGTGTCCCTTTAAGCAGATGACACATTCAATATCGTACTTCGGACTTATCGTCACATCATCACCTGTCGTAGAGCAGTGTCGTAGCCAGGGGGTGGCACACCGGGCCCGTGCCGACCACATCTGCCTGTCCGCTCCCCACTTCAAATCAAGGAAGTGCCCCCCCCCCTCCCCGAAAAAAAGTTTATGCCTACGCCCCTGCGTGGGAGCGTCCGTTAAACGCCTTGAGAACACCTACAGCTTAAACTTATTTAGATAAGCGTTAAAAAATACATACGTAGCTCCGAAGCGTCACTCCATGTTAGAGTGGTACTTCAAAACGCAGAACCTCGTAAACAACCTTTCCGAGTTAAGCAGTTAGTCACTTTGTTAGCTTATCCTTGTCACTGACTTCCCGCAGGTATGCGGCTAACGTATGACGTTGACAAAAATAAGAAAGAAAATGGCGACCAATTCAGCCCCGCCGTGTTTCATGAGAGTGCAAGCGTCAGCGTAACTACCATAACTATACGACAGAAACTGACAGAGTGGTTGCGTTTGAGCTTAGGTAAGCGCTTCTAACCCATGAAAATAAGTTTAACATCCCTGCCTTCACTGCCTGTTTCTACTTCATTCACTTTCTTTTTTTTTTCTACAGCTGTTATTGTACTGGCATGTAGTTGAGTTATAATAAAACCGCTATATAAACATCTCCGTTACAACGAATATATATATTCAAGCGCGTCATGCTTTTAAAAAGTGTTTATATTGCTAAAAACATCATCACTACTTGCTTATACAAAGAGTCATCTTGACTGTTTTCCGAGCGTTTTTTTTAATTATTATTATTATTATACGCCGTTGTATGTGTGTGGACGTTCGGCTTTGGGCAAGAGCTAACATGTCGTATATAAGGAGACACGAAATTAATTTGGCGCAATCGTCAACCTGTGTACTTTGGCAGTCCCAGTGCAGAAATAGTCTTTTTACTCTTTTGATAAAAAAAATTACTATACAATGTTTGCGCAAGAATGTGTATGTAGGCAGTTCTGCGTCACTTTAGGCTCAGAAACAAGTAGTTCGGACTTTTCATATTTATTGTACAGCGCTGTTATTCACACACACACAAAAAGGAATTAGCTATTCTACACCGAAAGTGATATCTCAGTTTCCTTCGCAAGTTTGTAAAATGCTCGGCAATAAGCATATAGTCTTTTAATTGAATATGGTACTTCATACGACACATCTTATCTGTTTTCACTCATCAGCCAGCTGTAGAAAACGCGCGCTTGCACACCCTTGCGAGCATACTTGGAAGTGAGCACTCAAACAGCGTTATTATTTTTTTCTTTCTTTTTTTTAGGGGCGGGGGGAGAGTGGAGGGTATTACATGCCCTAACTAGAATGTCGACACGCGTTGTTGTTTTTCATTTTATTGTGAATGACTTTCCCTTTTAAAACTCTGATATGTGTTATCGCTCGCTAGGCGCACTGCACGTGCCGTGGCACCTTCTTGAGTGTAGGCGAAATATCCGATCAGATTGTACGATCGACGCGTGGGATGTTAATTCTATAACTACAAAGCGATCTCCAGCGTAAACACTGCGATTTACGATCACGCATGTATTAAAGCTGCCATGTTTCTCCGATGATCAGATTATCGACGACTGACGACCAAGCTCGCCGCTATCATCGTACTGCGTGTGTTATTTTCTTGTACGTACATTGAGTTTTCCTTTTGCCGAGAACAAGTTCACCGAAACACTGACTAAACCTTAAACGGTTCGACTGCTTTGTTCTTCACCGTCCCAACCACGTGTCATCTGAAAACAAGAACGCGTGTCAATATGGCTGAAGAACGCCACATTGATAGACTAATTTTAATAATAATAATAATATCTGGGGTTTAACGTCCCAAAACCACCATATGATTATGAGAGACGCCGTAGTGGAGGGCTCCGGAAATTTCGACCACCTGGGGTTCTTTAACGTGCACCTAAATCTAAGTACACGGGCCTCAAGCATTTTCGCCTCCATCGAAAATGCAGCCGCCGCGGCCGGAATTCGATCCCGCGACCCTCGGGTCAGCAGTCGAGCGCCATAACCACTAGACCACCGTGGCGGGGCGATAGACTAATTTCAGCGACCTCGGGTACACCCTTAATCAGGTCCTGGTTAAATGCTTGCTACATCCAGATAATCATGCAGGCGAAAAATGTCCGGTTTCCTGGCTATATCTAGCACTTTAAGCGGGACCTGATTAAGAGCGTACATTAAAGCGCACCTAAATCTAAAGTGCACCGGCGGTCTTGCATTTCGTCCTCATCTAAATGCGGCCGCCTTAGTCGAGGAACAAAGGCCATCCTCGAGATTGGCACAGAATCACGTCAGCAACGCTAAGCTATTATCTTAGTACACTCCAATGCGTACTTGCTCGGACAGCTCTGGAATCTAACGGCATTATCTAGACAGCCTGAAAAAGTGCAGCGAAGAGGGGCGAACAAGAAATTATTGAAGATTTGCTGAATCTTCGTCTCGAATAAAAGCCTTGAAGTAAAAGGATCCAAGGAAGGCCACGTGTCAACTTCCATTTAGCGTAGCTGCACGGAAACGTTTGATTGGGTAAGTAAAAGCTTAATGACGTAGTATGTAACTGAAAGAAGCACACAAATACAGAGATAAATATATTTTGATTCGGGACCTTGGCGAAAGGTCTTTTCCTTCGTGTTTTCGCCGAAGTTCTGCCTTTGCAACTAATTCGCGTGTCACATAATGCGGTAATGGTCTGAGCTTTTCAGCAATTCTCCCTAAAATCTCGAAAGCTCATTTGCACACAGCATTCTTTTTTTTTCATATACAAGCAAGCATTGTATTCTACGAATCTAGTTTGCATGCGATTACAACCCATTTGTTTCGAACTGTGCACTGAGATAAGAAAGGCGGATATGGTGGGCCAGCGCGCACTTTTATCGCGCAGATTGGCTTTCGAGACCTTAATCTGACATGATTTGTTGAAATGTGCAGCGCGTACGCACTCTTTTAAGTGTTTCTTCTCGATACTGAGTTTTAGGCCGTTTCCCGAATGGCCACGCAGCCTGAACTATTACAAGCTTAAACAATGCGTTGCTAAAGTCGTTGTCCGAGCTTATGGCTTAAATGCAGCCGTACGGTGAATAGGCAAGTCTAATAGTTCGGCTGATTCAAGGTGACATTGTAGCCATTAGTGCTAGCGTAGGTAATTGGAGAAAAGTGCAGAGAATTATTGCTTTTCACAATTCAAACGTTCATGGTTTGCCACAGCACAAGAGTGTCGTGCACGAGAAAGACACGGCCTGTTTTGAATGCAATGTATTGAAAGTAAGTCATTAATGACGTGTCCGCCCTTCACGTTAACTTGAATTCGAGCGTTTAGAAGAAAATTTCTTTGATAGGAAATGATCGTGGTGAAAGAAAAGTAGACATCGATCACGAGAAGAAAATTTTAAAAGAAAAACAAACGCCTATTTGACAATCTTGTGAACAAACCTCCTGCGTAGGAGCCAAAATATGTCTTTTTATTCTGTTTTTAAGGTTTTAGTTTCGTGGACGATGCCTGCTTTTCACTGCCGTCACTTTAACTTGTTGGCTTCCATGAATATAAAAAGCGTCGGAAATACTGTGCCGATTGGATTGAATCACGTCATGTGAAAGGCAACAGCGTTTTTTAAGCTCCAGTGATCTTAACAGTGCTTCGAGCCTGTCGCCAAGCAACTCCTATTACAAAGCGGGGCCACGCGCTCATGACGCAGATAATTAAACGTTCGTGCTTGTCGCCACCATTTCTCATATATTTGGCAATTTCTTTGAGCCCCACTACATCCAAAGTGTGCCTTCTGTTTCTTCGCCAGACGCCGCTAAGTATATATTCCATTATGCTTAGACTTTCGTCATCATCGAAGATCACGTAACAATATTTTTCGCATCCATTGCGCTGGGCCGTCCTTCAGGCTGAAGATGTCGCCCGAGTTCAGGGACTCAGCGCCGCCACCTGAGGCCACTAAGACAAAACTGCCGACCAAGTGCTAATAAAGCTTCTCTCTCTCTCTCTCTCTCTATTGCGATTATTTCTTAATGACAAGCTTGTGCGAACAGCACAACCTTCGAATTATACAGCATGCTATTATTTAGCAATAATGTCGCATGGGGAGGTTGACACAGAAGCAACAAGAACAAGAAAAAAAAGTGCTTTGTGGGAAAAAATGACTCCCACGGTAAATAGGACTCAATTAGGACCCAAGTAGGACTCAAACATAGGAAAAAGATGTTTTGTCAAGTTTACTTAAGTAAGAGAGACATATTTATAGCACACATCGTCGTTACCAGCGTGCCACCTGGCCTTCGGTTCGCACTCCTGCCAAAATCTCATTCTTAACTTGAACTATAGTCGGATACAACTTTAGAAGTCCACCGCGTTTCCTTCTCAAATGCGGACGCACACAAGCCAGCACCAACAGGCGCGCACTCCGGACTGACGTCATGAGCCGGACGGCCGGTGACTCCGCCTTCGGAGAGCATTGCCGAGAGCGTGAGTGGGACTATTTCTTTATCCGCGGAGGCGATCGGCTACCGCGCTTCGGCCGTGTGGGCTGGGCCTCTCCGGAATTCTTAACTTGTATGCGATTATAGGTGCGAGAGTCGTCAACGTAAATCTGCCTTCCTGAACAATATTATAGCGTGCTAACTTTCTTCGGACAAAATATTGGCGCACATTACACTTACTTATTACACATGCTACACTGTAGCCCGACATTAATATAACTGAAGCTGAATTCGCGGCAAGGTATAGCCCGCGGAGCACGGCCTGGCTGTGAAGTAGCATGCCTCCATCAATAACACACTTGAAGTAGCATTTCTTCTGAACGTTACTGTGCATGAACTTAAGCTAGTAGCTGTTGGTTCTTAATTTTCCTTCTGCTTTGGTTGGATTCATGGTCCGGTGGTTTATGTTCTATGGTAGGCAGTCCTCCCGCAAAGGGCTCTTTTCTGTTAAATAGTGCTGCTAGGCAACGAAGCCAGCTTGATGGCAATAGCACTGAGAGTAAGCGCTTTGAAAAACAAGTCGAGGGATAGGTTATGTACCAGATAACGCTCCCGCTCCACCAACTACACGTAAATTTATTCTCTTTCATTATTCTTTGATTACTTGATTGATTCCGATAACTGAAAGGTCCTGATGCCAATTGATCGATCTCTATAGCAAGGGCTTGACGCACTGTAGCGCGATCACATCTGACAGACCATTGCGCGATCACATCAGGGTGGCAAGAACGGTACAGGAAAAAGACAAATGAACGGAGATTAATTGGTGTATTTCCATAAAATCATTGGGGAATCTTATTCTCATTAGGCAACTCGAACGTAAAAAGTTGTTTCACTGCATTTCTAGCCTTTGCCCTCGAAGTGGTGGGTAACAGACAGGAACTTTCGAAGCTGAATCTATAGACGAATGGTAGGAGATTTTTGAACAGTGAAAGAGACACACAGATGGAGAAATACCGGCCCAGCTTGCAAGGCTAGCCCGCACGAGGAAAACGCCCAAACCCAACCAAACATCTAAACAACAAGTTAACCACACAACCAGGGCTGCTTGTGTGGTTGTGATTGTGGTTGTGGTTGTGATTGGCTCCAATCATCTATTTCGCTCAACCTACCCGCCTTTCCCATATAAATTCTCCTTTTCTCCCTCTCTCATACATTGTCGTAGTTCTAAGTGCAGTGTTTATTTGTTCATATAAGATAATAAGCCACTTGCATGGAAGTACGAGACTCCAGCAAAAAACAAGAAAAAAGAGTCCGTTTGGGCTGCGGAATACAAATCAATCTGACAAATGCGCCGTTTTTACGGGTCTCTTGTGGGCTGCGGGACCACTGACAGCTGCGGAATATAAATCGGGTGGCGACTAGTGAGGCCTGTGGGAAAGCTACGATGAAATGAAAAAACAGAAACCTACGTGAAGACATAAATTCGAAGCGTATGGGTGGCCCGAACGTTCCGAAATAGACAGAAAAGTCCTCGAGGGAAGTAAATGTAAATAAGCAGCCGGCTTTACAATCGATACCATTTCAACAAATAAACAAGATCACGTACAAGATTGCACATACACCAGCACTTGGCAGACACAATAGGCATCAATCAGGTAAAGCGACTCAGTGAATCCAGAAACCACTCCGAATTCCTTGCGGGATTTTCTCGGCTCCGAAGAGGCGAGGTGAGCATACACAATGTGTTTATTCTCGAAAACAGTAGTGTGGTTTGGAACACTTTACTCAGTTTTTTATACTTAGACCTGTATGTCGTTGAAGTGTAAAAGATGTACTGTTGCTGAACTTCTTGAGTCTCGCTTTGCATTGCAGCGCTTTCTGAACAAAAAACAACAGTTTTTTGTTCGGAAAACGATCCAATATCACGTGCAAATTTCTATAACAAGTACATCAAACACTGGAAAAAACATGGCTGATCCCTCTGTCATAGGAATCGGTATAACACGAAAGTGAAACGTGTCTTCACAAACGTAGTTGAGCGTCTGTTGTGCATTCTTTCGCCCCAAGCGCGAAGGAATGAGTGCTACAGCAAGAAATTGTAATGTCACGCGAAGAACGGCAAGCAGCTCGAAACTTCCAACGCGCTGCTCAAGCAGGAAGGGCGCACGGAACGAACATACACAGGATGAGCGCGAACTAACTGTCACAGTTGTAACTTATTTCTGTGTGAACAGCGCGCTCCTTTCGCAAAAGCGGCCGCTGCAGTGAGCGAAGTGACCTTCGTGCTCTCAACGCAAACTTTCGGTGAGAGCACAAGACGTACACACCACCGCCATCACGAGATAAGCCGCGCACGAGCGACCACACCCTGTAGATGCGCGCGCTCTTCACGCTCTTCGAGCCCTTCGCGTCATCTCTCTAGTGATAACAAAAACACGCTGATGTACCACCGATCTCTGTTTACCGCCACCGGTAAATGGTGTATATAAATAGCTCGCCGTTAGCATGGCAAAGAACGTGCCGTCTGTGGCCGAATCGTTTCGCGCTCCGCGCTGCGGAGCGAGGGGTCGTAATTTCGACTCCCGGTGACGGAACTTTTTCTTCTGGTTTTTTTTTCTTTGCCAACTGTTACAGAAATACGTCAGTGGAGCCGTGGTGGTCCCCGGCATAAAACACTTTAGTGTTAAAAAAACGAACTTTTACGAATCTTGGTGCAGGAAACCTGGACAAAGCGAGAGAGGTAAATGCCGGAAAAAGCAGCAATGAATTTACCAAGATCATATAATTATGAGTGAATGTTTAGGCATCCCCGCGTTTTTCAACGGTGCCTTCAAGTTTCAAGCTCATTGCCCAGCTGCTGTTAACAAGCTGCAACTTTGCAGCCGTCCACGTTTGTAGGCGTGTAAATACAGATCAAGAACGTATATTCAAAAATTTTTATATTATTTGCATTTTTTGTTTGTCGCACGGTTTTCCACGCCCAATATTATCATTCTTAAATGTATGGGTGTAGCCACATATATATATTTTTAAAGCTGCTTCCACGGACTGTGTAACTTGACACTGCAAAATCAGATGGCAGGAATCCGCCGCGGGGATTTAGTTCTTTGGTCACTCATCGAAGTCTCTACGATGTGCTGGGCCCCAAGCCTTCGATAGGGAAGCGATAAGGGCCGTCGCAGTAGCATGTCTGTTTCATTATGTTTAATGCGGAGGCAGATTGCATATTCACATTGCGCACTGGAAGCAACATCCTTAACCATGCACGGCCAAATAGCGGCGTCAGAATCACTGACCCCTCCCTGAACTCTTTGTCAAGCACCTGTTCCCCCTGGTTTAGTGCAGGAGTGACCCTCATTTTGCAATAGGAAAAAATAAACCCCAAAAGACAGGAATAGAGAGAGATTTCCGGACAGGCTTAGATCTGTACGCATATCATTGCGTCTGTTGAAACACTTTCGACTCTTGAGTCATTAAAATACATTAGTTACTTTCTTCACCACACCCATTAGGAGTGGCGCGCCAGGCGTACTGCAGGCAAACCTCTCCAGTACTCAGTAAATAACTTATCTCCCTATCCGTTCACTATCGTTGTCTCTCTTCTTAAGGGGTCAACTAACACATCAGAGCAAGTTTCCACGCCGTCTGGTTAGCGGTGCGTGGCAGATCGGTGTCGAAAACTTGCAGCACGGAGAGAGAGACTTATTATGGTAGAAAAGCTGATAGGTCGGCTTGAATCAATGTTCTGGCCTGCTACTCCACGCTAAGGAAGGGGAAAGGGTGGAAAAGAGATGAATAGGGAAGGTTTTGCATATGATTATGAAGGTGGCGATGAAACACAAGCTTGGATGCCCAAAGACTCTTCACAGTCTCTTGTCCAGTTCAGTCTCGTGCAAGAATTTCGTTGAGAGCTTTGAGAATATTTAGCTGATGACAAGGATCAGGCGAACGTCCCGACAGTGTTTTTTCCGATAATTGTTGACTGACAAATTTCAACAAGAGGTCTGTCAAACGATTGTCTTTGCATAACATGTCGTGGGCAGACGCACGAGAGTAGTTAAGTGGTGTCAGGAGTAGCACATTCCTCGCGTTTCGGACTAGTAAGGTATAGGTAACGAAAAGTGAACGCCACACCCAGTCTTAAACTCTGCAGTAAGTTTGTACTAGGCTATTTGTCACTATAACGATGTAACTAAAGGCGAAAGAACGAATAATGATTCTGAAGCTTAGGTGCTATGCTTAACCCTCATTTCGCTGGTTCTACCTATAAGTCGAGACCTAAAAAAAATTGGGGGGCACCAAACCGATGCCTTCATTTCGTACCGTACTTAATTTGGTGAAGTGCGCAGAATAATTTTGGAGAACGCCACTACTCGAACTACAATACTGGCGCCAATAAAAAAACTACTAACAGCTATGCGGTCAGCACTCACGACAGCCGTTCCTGCGCTTCCTATAACATGGAAAAGATCATTTAGCGGCCTTCCCTTTAACGAAAGATAACTTTTTTTGTGGAGTATGCGGGAAGCCGGTCAGGCATGACCGGCGCGCTCTGATGGCTACGCCCCGACCGCTTCATTAGGACGGAAACAAAGACTCCTGCAGACCGCAGGGAAGAGCTGGTCTTTCACTCATAAGAGCCCACCTAGCCTTTCCCTGACCCGACAAAGAAATCTTGAGTGAGCCTTCTCGTCCTCGCTCCTCTGAACAACTTTTCTTAACGAGCTCATTTGTCTTGCGGCTCTGCCGATATTTCCAACGCGAGATAACGAAGCATTGAACGTGTACTATGAATCACGGGAAGGTAACAATGTCATATTGGTGAGTACTGTAACAGTGACTGTTCTTTCAGCTAGGTTTCCTTTTCCCGTGAGGACCGGTATATTCCCTCAGTATTTGGATTCGTTAGCTACGCCTGCAAATTTCCCTATCCTTTCATAAGTTCCAGCGTAGCAGGGAAGGCATAAAACACAGGTCGTTTATTTTTACATATACAGTTTTCGTGGACTTGACTATAAATGAGAGGTGGGCGACCAATACAGGGAGCGAGCGATAAAAGAAAGTCCAAGTGGTTATTGGTGAGTCACAAAAGCGCAAATAAATGGATTTAATTGATAAAACCGTAACTTAGGATAATTTTTGGTGGAACTGGCTCACGTTCAGTTTTATCAAGGTTTAAAAGATGATATTGATTAGCGTATTCCCAAGGTTAGTAATATTAGGTTGCTAATTAAATATTAAGTATGCGCCAAGAACCTCCATCTGTCTCCGTGAAAAAGGACGTTTATAAATAAGCATACTAGGATGTCCTTTGCTTGGATTTGTTGCTTCTTTTTACAACGTTGCAACCGGTCTTATAGAACAAAGCCAACCATCTCCTGTGAAATACTGACGTTAAGTGTGGAATGGCTCAAGCCGCTTCTAAGCTGTTGAAACGCGAATATGAGGAAAAAAAAAGAAGACGGCACGTACGAATACATATTGCATACGTTTCTGCGTTTCGGCCGGGCCCTGGTCCCGGTAGAAACGCCAGTAAAATGTCTTCCTAAGTATGCCAAGTATTTGCTTTTATTCGGCTATGTCTTCTCGGGAGCCAGGGAAACTTTTTTATGCTTTGGTCAGAAAACCAAGCGAAACAGATTTCCGCTGCATCTTTGTTTAGCAAAACTGATGCAGCATTGGGAGCGTTAAGCTTGCCAGGACGACCAAAACTACCACGACGTGCTTAGGCTAAGTGCATGAGTCTGTTCTAACGCGATAAGCTCTACAGGTAAACCGGTGAACCGGAGTTAATGCATACGAAAGTCTGTTAGCTGTAAGCTTCAGCTTTACTTTTTCGTTGCTAAGGTTACGTTTGTGCCTAACATAAAAGCGTTGTGCTCTCCGTTTTAGCCACTCAAGTTCCCACTCTTCGCAAATGTTGTGTAAAGATAGCAAGAAAGCGAAGAGGCGAGCTTTTGTGAAAGAAATCCAAGAAGCCTTACGCACTGCACTTGCTGGTAGCGCTGGTGCATGGGGACAAGTGTGCGCCATAATCTAGGATGATAAGTTGACACGTGGTCTCGCAAGCTCTTGCATGACGTGGTATCCCTTATCTTGTAAGGCTCGTTCACACATGCGACTAGCAACGCTCGCGCGACCAAGTTAGTCGCAAAGCGACTGGCCGCTTTGATCGCAAGGCCACTACTTTGGCTCAGTCGCTCACTGCTCGATTTTTCAGTCGAGCGACTGCAGTCGCAAACCTCTGAAGCAATAAGATGCGCAGGAACAGAACGTCGGCTTATTTTGCGGTGCAATAGCAACGCTGAACAGACGTGAATTATGTGTGGCGACGGGTATAAGCCGCACGCAGGTGAACATCGGTCGCCTTGGGTCGCTTTTTGGTTGTCGGTCGGAAATGGTCAGCGCGACCAGCGCTAGTCACATGTGTTAGCGAGCCTGTATAGTGCTGAATTTTCGAGCATGATTTAATGTAACGCACTATAAAGTAACGCTTGTACGTATATGCATAGCGGTGAACAACGCTAGCGCACACCATCTGCGTGCCACTTTCGTCGAGATCGTGGTTACAGCTGCCAGGTCTAATTACATAAATGCGCCTCCCTTTTCAATGCACGGATATATCTTTAACAGTCGAACGAGGACTCCTGCGGGCGCCGTGTTTCATAAATTGGTCATTTACGTATACATCGCCGCGCATTTTGAATCCCCGTCGATTCGAACGCAATGAAGAGATTAGTACGCGGGAATATTTACACTACACTCTAAGAAAAAAAAGAGTCAAAAGAGGGTCACGGCCGCGTGATTCTCTTCGGGTGTCCATTTGACCCCTTTTGGAAGGTACAGGCAGAGAAAGAGAGTTCGCAATTCGACTGGAGTCACGGGACTCTCCTGAAGCGCGTTTCGATTGGCAGCGCCGCCGTATACGCCATACATATCGCGCGCTTGCCCTTTGGCGCCGTTGTGGCGCGTTGGCTCGACGACGGAGGCGAGGCAACGCGCCACAACGGCGCCGGGGTGGCGTGCTGCTTATGTTTTCCTCTCTGTCTCCTCGTCTATTGGAATGCGTTGCGTGTTGGTTGCACGGGTTGTGTGTGTTCTTGCGCGTCTTCGGTGGTGTTGGTGTTGACGCCGGCTCCGTGCACGAAGTGACGCGGTGACGCTTGGAGGACGGAATATTCCTGGAGCTGCGACAGGAACAACGGGCGCCAGTTAACGGTGAGTGTACTGCTTTCGTTGGTACTAATTATACAGCTTTAGCTGGGCGTCTGCAGCAGCTCTGCGGAAGTTATCTGCCAGCCATTTCCAACAGCAGCCTGTGTCCGCAGGGCTGTTGCGGATGCCCAACTAAAGCTGTCAGTTAACGAGTTGCCACCGCTATGCGCGTTGCTGTGCAAGCTCCCTTATAGTGAACGATGCAAACAATTATCAAGGGTCATTTTTGCTGATCGCACGTTGTGTCTGCGCTACTGAATGTGCAAGATGTCGTTTTGAGATGCACTTTAGTCTACTTCATAACATTTCCATCGACCTTGAGTGTGTAGCGTGCTTCGGCGCGTGGGAACGTGAAAAAAAAATGCCTGTGTACAGAACGCTCAGACGCACTATATATAATGGTTTTTGTTGGCTTAAAGACGGTAGTTTGAGGTGCAGATATAGTACGGTGCTTCCAGAACGTATGCGGTCATTCAAGTTGGACACGCTTCACCGGTAAAGTGAAAAAGCTCTAGACTTTCGACGGCGCCCGTTGGTGCGGCCGCGGCCGTGCACTCTTCCCTCGTTTCTGTTTGCTGTTTTCGTGATTTGCATACACTGCGATGACGTTGGGCGTTATTACAGAATCGAGTGAGTGTGCGTGATTGTGGGAGCTATGTGCGGTAATTCTAAAATATGGCATATCTGATCTCGACGTCAAAAAACTTGGTTCCTGACCATGCCTGTTTGCATTTGTTGTTTTGTTGTTAGCCTTTATTATGTCTGTGTGAACCACTCATTGTGTAGGTTTTGCAAACGTTTACTGCAATTTCATTTTCTCATCATAATATCACGTTCTGCTTTTCAGATACCGTTTTTCATGGTGCTCACGCTGGACAGGAGCGACAAACTAGCAAGCCACAAGTCTGATGCCTCAAGCCGTCACCACTTTTTGATTTATTTTTAATCACAAGGAATAAATATGGAAACATGATGGCGATTTCTGCTGTTCATTTAGCACCTTATGACACTGTGCACATCACAGTCACACATTTTGGCTGGCTATACTCATAGAAGCATGTAAATGAGGAATACCCGAACTTCTTAATTGGAAATCACAGACCATCTTTTCGCGCCTTTCTATATAACTTTGCTGGAAAATATGTGTTGTTTTGACGAGTTTTATTAAAATAATGCTAAAACTGAACTATTCCTTTTTTACAGTCGCTGGGCAGAACGGCAAGTATTATTGGACTTGCTTAAAATGAATACTCCACTATTTTCAACAGTAATCGCGCAAAAGTAGAGCAAGGATCAAATGAGTAGCTTAAAATACTTGTGGAGTCGCTTGATGCTTCGGTGTGGGTCCCTTGACCACCCTAGGAGCGTTACCGGCAAGAGTCGTCTGACTCCCTATAAGTGGTAACGTGATCCTCCCGATAAGAGTCTTTCAACTCTTCCTAGAGGGTCGGGGGACTCTCCTAGAGCGAGCCGACCCTGACCCACCAAGAGAGTCACCGTGACTATTTAAAGAGAGTCGTATACGTGGCAAGTCAAAACTCTCCGAAAAGAGTCACGCATACTCTTTTTTTTCTTAGAGTGTACGATGAGAGCCGGGGCTCACGGTGGCGCAATTAATCGAAAGGGGTTTCTCCATATGCACACACATACAGGTCGCTTACGCAACGTAATGGCCCAACTACAGCGTTTGTACCGGACCGCCCTATTTCCGCGGTTCGCTTATGCGGGAGAGGTGGAGAGGAGAGACAAGCGGGCATACCGGCCACTCATCGAGGGGAGAGACTGGTGGCGAACGACGTTAACCGAGCGCGAGTTGAAACAAGTATAGGGAATCGCTAAACGAGCCGGCAGCGCGGCAAATGGTCGCTCTCTTCCACCAACCTTTTTCAGCCGTCCGCTCTCACGATATATCGGGGAGTTTGGAGACAGCGGGGAGGAACGGAGGACAGCGCCTATTTCGAGACGACGCAAAAAGCGCATCATTATAGCACGCGTTCCAGTACGAACGGCGGCCGCACTAAACGTCATAATGGCCTCCCTGCGCACAGAAAGTGCATGCGGGCGCCGTGGGCTGACGTCGCATTGCGACAATGACTATTGTGCTTTCGAAGCACGCTGCACCGTCGGTTAACCGCCTTTCGACGTGCAGGAATGCGCGAGCTCTGGCAACGGGGATTGTGGGGGGTCTAGGGCTCGCTCGCGCGCGAGAATCACGCATGTACGTGAGCGGACGGGCTTCAGAGATGCGGCATTTCTAATGTAGATGCAGCCGACGCTGTGCCCTTGCTGTCGACGCATCTCACGCGATGTCGGATAACAGCTGGGCAGACAGCGGCTTGCTCGTTAATATGGCTTACTTCTGCAGAAGAAAGGAAGGACGTAACAAGTACCGGCAATTAAAACCCAGCGCGCTACACGCTTTCCTGCTTTTCTCTCTACTCCTTAAGGCTTAGTGAAAGACTAAGAAAGAGGTATATGGACATTCGCAGATTGCGTTGTCTGCTCTGTCAGGACTCATCTCTGACAGAGGGAGTCTGTACGCGTTTTGTGAGCTTTCTTGAGAAAGCTTTATGTTGCCATAAAGTGGTGCACGGTTTTGAAAGCTAGCGGGCGGTGTTGAGAGGCTTGTTTCGCTGACCATTATTGTTTTTGTCTGTACTTGCGATGTCACTGTGAAAACGCTGGCGGCCAGAAAAAGAAATATTTGCCGACGTTACGGGTTGCGGCAGCTTAACATGCCGCAGCGAAAATATGTTGTTACTTACAGCGCCGCACCGTTTTTTGAACTCGTCACTTGTAACCTATAAGCAGTCATTGTACGGTCTCATTGTGAAATGGCATGAACAGGGGGGGGGGGTAGACAGAAACGGTTTTCGGGGAGTGTTCAACCACCCTTTATGTGTGTTCGGGCGTGAGTTTGTGTGCATGCACATGCAAAGTTTAAAAATCGCCTTTTATGCATCATTTGGCTTCCACAGTGCTGCACACATTTACCAATATCTATACGTTCGAGATTACGCGGGTTTCGCGCCCTCAAGCGCGCCGTTGTGCAGCCAGTTGCTCTTTCAAATAGGAATGGCACGCACGTACTGCAGAGTAAAGAAGAAATGAACTTACATTAGGTTCTCTCAGTCTATGATCCGTTTATTTTTTCAAGGGCTTAAAGAGAAAACGAAAAAGAAAGTAAAACATCGGTGATTGTGGCACTACAATGGAGCAACAACGCAGAGTGAAGCGCTGCACTAAATTGCGCTCACCAAATCCCAATGGAGTTCTGAAATTACGCACGGCAGCGTGGAGGTGTGGCACTCTCGCGTAAAGGAGGTTTTACATGCAGTTCTGTCGCAATGGTGGCACATTGTTTCCCTTTTCTGTTCGTACGCAAAGATAGTTCAGCCGTGAATAGAAGGCTCACTGGCTTCGCGCGGGTTGACCTCCGAGAGATACAATAAGTACTGCCGTGAGGGAGAAAGAAAGAAAGAAAATTTACGGCTTGAAGTGCTGTTTCGACTAAAAGAAAGTTGTGTCGTAAGTTTACGTTACCGCGAAATGGCCGACGAGGCTTTTCTTCTCAGAGTGAATGACGTAAATGTCAGGTAAGATCCACACTGAGACTGTTGGGAGGCCTCACGCGATGGAACAAGTTACGCGAAGTGTGTAATGGCCCCGAAGGTATCTGGGAAAAGCTAACGTCTGCTCGAGAGCTGTGGGTCTGCTCGAGAGCTACCTATAACAAAATGATGCGGATTGCGGACAAGATGAGTCAAAACGAGGCGGAAAGAGGGTATAGGGGTTGTGGGCCGGTGTTCAGCAACAGAGGAGTCGCCAGAATACGAAAGTAGGAAATGGAGAAGGGAGGGTGTTCATTGCTCAACATTACCAGTGCGAAAACCTTCGGAAGTATCGGCCTGACGGATGGGGTAGATGTGGTTGTCTGAGGGGCAACACCCGGAATAAAATGACGCAATTTTTTACCAACCGTTCCGAGACCCACTTCCTTCACTGTCTGTACGAGCAAGGCGCCGGTAAATCCTGCCTTTTCCTTTTTTCCCTTTCTGCTGCAGGATCATTGAGTTCGGTGCAGTGTTCTGCCGCCTGGGACTCTTTCACCTGCTGGCCACCGACGCTGGCTGGAAAGGCTGTGCGCAAGCCATGCACGGACATCATCGCCTCTCTCGACCTCTCCTTAGACATCGGAGACGCTTCGCTCGACACAGGTCTGTACCGCGGTGGCGGCCCTTCACAAATGCGTTTCTATACTCGAAGTATATGACATAGCCCAAGACTTGTGACGTTGCTGTGGCCATTAGTGATGCTAGCTAACACTTTCAGCGTGACGTATAGTCTTAGCACAGTCATGTACAATCGAAATGCGAACAAGTTAGAGTTAATAAAAACACGTTCATTCGCTCTTGTTTCCGCCAGTGCATGCAATGTCAGGATGGTTTCAGCTTGCACGCTCAATGTGAGGCCTAAGCCATCGCGGGCAACTACATAATTAGCGGTCCGAGATAGTGCTCTCGTCCTATCATTCCTGAAACCCATTCTACTTCGTAATTTCTTGTTCGCGTTTCGTTTGTCCATGAGTGTGCATAAACGAGCCGTTATAATTGGGGAACGAACTAAGACGTGATATCTCTTTTAAGTAGATTAAAATGCTCGTTTATGCGGGAATGACACCGGTGGTTACCCGCAGATTCTGAAAACTGTAAGGATGAACAAAAAGATCTACTCGAAGACTGCGCATTTATCCAACTACGAATGACGTCAGTCCATATGACTGCGCGATTGTGTCTGAGAATGCATACATGAATTAACGGAAAACTTCGACGCCCAAACAAAAATTGCGCACAAAAGAAATCCCTTAGCCACGGGGGACACTCAAAAGGAACCCGCCGTGGTAGCTTAGCACGTCGCGCCGCTATGCTCGAGGACGTGGGTTTGATTCCCGGCCACGGCAGCTGCATTTTGATGGAGCGAAAGGCAGATACAACTGTGTACTTAGATTTAGGGGCATGTCAAAGAATCGCGGTTTGTCGAAATTTCTGAGCCCCCCACCACGGCGTCTCCCATATTCATATCGTGGTTTTTGGAGGTAAAACCCTGACAGTTATTATTACGCTCAAAAGGAGAAACCGATAGGCTAGTTTAGTTGGTAGCACATAACTCAGCAGTAGCGCGAGTAATCACACGGACGGCAAAGAGGGACACGTTTGCATGATCGCGCGGAAGCGCAGAAACAAATAACATCTTGAGAAAACACCGCAAGCACGACAATCCCGCAGAAACAGCCGCGCCGCAGGCAGAAATTTTTTCGGTACACCCAATCGCACCCTTTCAGCGTGACACCATTGTGCTCTTATCGCCAAATTGAGTCGCGACAGGAGCGCTCGTACATATACGTATAGCTAGTTGGTAACGGAAGACAGAACTGACCGGATCTTAGCGTCAGTGCATCGTCACGCATGGATGCCGAGCAGACATCGATTTCCGCGCTGCTTACGTTTTGGCGACGCTAGTCGTAACAACAAACAACGCGAGAAACGAACCGGACGGCCTTAAGGAACACATTGGCGGTGAGCATTGCAGCTGTTGACAGACGCGCAGATGGGGGATCTGCTTTCTAGGATAACACGTCGCTAAGAGGGCAGACATTCGTAACTGACTATACCACAGCAACCCAATATGAGAACGGTACGTTACATTGACTCTCGCCAACGTGTACACTGACTCGCTAAAAGGGTGTGCAAATGAGCTAAAGAGCCAGCTAACCAAGCGGCCGAATCTATCTATACAAGAAGCTCTTAGCGCGTGTCACGGATGGTTATCATCATCCATCGTCCAGTTCTACCACACTGGTCATCTGGGCTAGACACCCGCAGCCTTTGAAAGCTCTTTTATCATCTATCACGTCAGAATAGTTGTAAGGCCATGGGTCGAATTCTCATCGTTTATTTATTTATTTATTTATTTATTTATTTATTTATTCGTTTGTTTGTTTGTTTGTTTGTTTGTTTGTTTGTTTGTTTGTTTGTTTGTTTGTTTGTTTGTTTGTTTGTTTGTTTGTTTGTTTGTTTGTTATTTATTTATTTATTTATTTATTTATTTATTTATTTATTTATTTATTTTACGCGAGATCGTTTTGTGTATCGCAGGTCACCTGCGCCAATAATTATGTTCGTTTAAAAGTTTTATCGACGCTCGCATTTATAAGAATCAGCGTTGTCCTAACCAGTTTGCGAAAACGGAAACCGGGACAAAATTCAGAAAAAAATATTTTCTTGACTGCAAAGGCTTGTCGTGTAACCAAATGCATCACAACGATCTCACGCCTGCTTTCACGAAGCAGCTGGACGTTAAGGAAGCGTTTGCGAATGCAGGGCCAGAACTTGCACTCCCGAAGTAGCCTACGCATTCTAGAGTTTCTTAACAGGAAACATAACGCAGCAGGCGTTTACTTACACACTATTTTTAGAATGAAAATGCTTGTTACTTAAGACCATGGATCAGTGCTCGCAAGGGAGTTATTTGGCTACGGTGCTTCGCAATAAGCAGGCGAGAACCAAAGATGATGAGGACCACCATCCACAGTATTAAGGTGAAAGCCTCAGATGCCTCATCAAACTCGAAAATTGACCGTCGGCGTCGCCAACACGAGTGATGCAAAAAGTCATCAGGTGACGTGATCATGACGCCACATAATGCCAAATTTTATGACGTCATTATGACGTCACATCACATGACGTCCCATGATGACGTCATCACACAACAGCGTCGCTTACGCAAAGGTGGGCCAATCATCACGGAGGCAGCGCGAAACCAGTTGAGGTGCAGAAAACTTGCAACGTCAGGGATCCTGGAGGCAGTGCAAAACCACGTTAGGTGCGGAAAGCTTGCGGAGGGTGGCGGGGTAGGATCCACGCATTGACTGAGAAGAAAAACAAGTTGGCTTTCGCCTCCGAGTCATCTTAGGCGTTATGCATAAGGGACCCTGCGAGTTTTTCTTATGAACGCACAACTTTCTGAAGTAAGGCGTATGGGGTTAATAATAATAATATCTGGGGTTTAACGTCCCAAAACCGCGATATGATTATGAGAGACGCCGTAGTGGAGGGCTCCGGAAATTTTGACCACCTGGGGTCCTTTAACGTGCACCTAAATCTAAGTACACGGGCCTCAAACATTTTCGCCTCCATCGAAAAAAGGCGTATGGGGTTGTTCGTGTATTCGCAGACCTGCGCAAGAAAAGTTCACGGCTGGCCAGTTCATGATAGTCGTGCTTGAATATTTTACCTATCCGGCTAAAATATTCAGGCAGTAGCTCACAACACGCTGCATGGCATTCGTAAGGCGTGTTTCGCCCGTCCACTCAGCGGTTAACCAGAAACGAGCGAGCAGTTCGCGAGTGTGACAGTTGGGCCTCGTGGCTCTGTCGAGCAGTGAGCGTGGCTATGCGGTCTATGTGGGCGTGGTGCTGTCTGTAGATGCGGATGGCGATTTCCCGTAGTCCACACTCGTACATTTCTCATGAGCTGGCCAACGTAAAACTTGCCAGCGTGCATGTCACAGGGTGAGTGGCTTAGGGAATCGTTTTTTTCGGTACGGACTAGCAAGGATAATGCAATTCCCTTATTCCTTGCTAATGACATGTGGATGTGCGTTGAGTTAAACATCTGCGGTGCGTAAGTGAATGCCACTTTTAGTTCTACGAGTGTTTAAGTACAGCTGTAGTTGCTCAGATTTTTCTTTGCTAAATAGCGTACATGTTTTCTCGCATATAAAGAACACTGAAATATAAATATACGTACATATTTAAACGTATGCAGGCTTGTTGCTGTGACATTATCTGCTGCCTTGGTGAGCGCGGGAGCTTTTTTTTTTTTTTTCTTAACATACTGTGCCAAAGAACATATCTTACGTAAGCAGAAAGATAATAGGCAGTTTTAGAATAGAGTACGCAGGAATAGCGTTCGTTGCGTACGTACGCTGCTTGCGTCACCTAACGTGCGTACCCAGCAGGATAGCGTATGACGCATGCGCAGGAGCGACAACAGCTAACGCAAAGCTTCGCATACCCTATTCTAAAACTGCATAATAATAATAATAATAATAATAATAATAATAATAATAATAATAATAATAATAATAATAATAATAATAATAATAATAATAATAATAATAATAATAATAATAATATTTTTTTTAGGATTTTACGTGCCAAAACCACGATATGATTATGGGGTACGCCGTTCTGGAGAGCTCCGGATATTTCCACTATCTAGTGTTCTCAAGAGTGCACTGTCATCGCACAGTACACGGGCCTCTAGCGTTTCGCCTCCATCGAAATGTGACCGCCACGGCCGGCATCGAACCCGCGACCTTCGGGTCAGTAGCAAGCAGCAAGGTATGCGCCGGCACAGACACTCGCGAATTCGGTATAACAAGACGCAAGTGATCTGTAGAAAAGTAATGTTATTCGTGTTGATGTCTATCAGAAAAAAAAACTCGAAAATACAATAATGCTTTTCGCGATGAAAGCATTCCATTATGCATATCCGAATACAGCTATTATATGGTTATCAAGATGATGTGTTGAGGAAAGCAAGAACAAATATTACGACGTATTACGAACAAGTCGATGGAGGTGTGCAGGCACGAGCAGAAACAGGGAGCTAGACATGAGGACATCAATCATTCGATATGACAGGGACCTTTTAAAAAAAAAGCTCAGTATCTGCGCCTATTGTGGAGGCGCTCGTAAGACATAACTTCAGATCAAACTCAAGATATGCCTTGTCTTGAGCGTCCTGTATGCGTTATCTCCTTTCAGACTGTCGGTGTGCGATTTTTCAGACGTATTCTCTATTCAATATTCAAATATATTCTGTCAGCTTTCTCATCGTGATTTGGACGTTTTCTCAGGAGCTCAGCGCGCTGTAAACAAGGTCAGTCAAAAAGAAAGGAAGGCGTCCAATCAATACCGTGCTTCTCAGGACTCATGATCACATACAAAGCCGGTTTGGTATGAAGGCTTGTGCTTGATTCCGTCGGGAAGAGAAGAGCTGTGTTAGAAGAAGGTAAATCACACTCGTGAGCATGCAAATACCGGCCTCTCTACTGCCACCAAAAGTAGCGCAGAAGCAATGGTTGCAATTTTCTTCCAGCAATATCGAACTCTATGCATTGGAAACCGCTGCTATATCCTTCCAAGACCATTCCTACCTTGATATGGACATCTTTAAGTATTCTCAACGTGAAAACTGGAATGGTTCTCAAACGCTATTCAGTAGGATTTTATCCCGATGTTTGTGGAATCATACATATATCACAGGGAGATAAATTCATTTCATTGATTTTTTATTTACTATATGCTCCCACGAAACGATCTATCTGCTAAGATTTCAGGGCAGGCTCCTCTGCATTATTTCGTGGACTCCGCGAACAATTCGTTGCTCCTGTAATAAAACCATCGAGCAACTTAAAAACGACATGCTGTTGCATTTCAGCGGTTGCGAATAAATGACCGCACTATTGGAAATTAGCGATTGGATATAGCCACTCTAAACGCTCACGACAGTGTCGATTGTGTTGCCATGACATGTCAACTCCAGATGCAAACGGGAAAGCGCCCCACGCTTGCACACCAACGCATATCGGCCCAACGAAATTCGGCTGTACTATACACCTTACTCACTTGATCTCTGGATTTACATCTATAACACGCAGCCTTTCGCACGGATTAGCGCGATTCTGCACCGTGCGCGGGATGGCTGCAAGCTTCTGACTGAAAGCATCGTCTTCTTCACCAATCTTCGCTGGGCTTTTTAAACGGCAACAAACTCTTCTAAAATTTTCTGAAAGGATTCGCGTGGATGGAGTGATCGCCGCCATATGCGCTAGGCTTGCGGTATATTTCGGGGGAGTTACCACCAGTCATCCAACAAGGAATGTACGGCGAGGGAGACAAAGTTTAGATCAAGGGACTTGTCATGGAAAGTTCTGTGGTCAAAATGATGGCTGCAGCGACATCTCCCGTTCAGGCATCGCTTATCGCTTTAAATCTCCACATTGTTGCAAACATCTGTCTTTACTTTAACTTCGGGTGAACCTGCCATGACGGCCGAGAGCCCCTGCCGATGTGTTGCAATTGATTTGTTACCTCGTTGAAGCTTCGGAGAACATGTACCTCTAATGAAATGGCAATAAATTTCGTACATAGTCCCACTGAAACCTACGACAAAAGGCTGGTGACATTTTTCTCTTCACCCTTCATTACCATAAGATTGGCCAAGAGCTGTCGGTACTTCAGATTTTGCATATCGGTTTCACATAGTTCACCTGAAAAAAACTGTCGCTACTACACTGCGCAAAACAAGTCTCCTGATACCTAATTTGCTAGCGTTACTTAGGTGAGTGCAGCTGGATATTCATTCCAGCCTCGAGGGACTACAGTCGACGGATCGCTTCTTGAGACACCGTCGGTCCATTCGTGATTCCTAAAGTACTTTGCTCAAGTATAAATTTTTATGGATGACGGTATAAGAGATGTGATCCGGCTATTGAAGCAATCGGTTATTACCTCTAGCATAGCAAAATCGCAATACGGTGAGACCATAAAATAGGAACTGCGGCGCAGACTTCAGAGCGGGCTGGTCTGAACTGTAGCCTACGCTCGCGCCTCAGTAAGATTTGGCAAGCAGCCTGTTAGCTTGGACCGGGAGATTTATTGCGAAACTGCGTCCGCTGGCTTTCAATTTCCATTCTGCTATAAAAGAAAACAAGAAGTGCGGGTCCTCTTCCTACCTAACTTTCGTTTGCGAAAGAAGCACAGAAAGGCATTCTTCAAAAACATATATCTACGCGGGGAATAGGTCTTCGGATTGATTGGAGATCGACGGCACTCTGACCTTCCGAACTAAACTCGCGAACGTGCTCCCAGGGGATCTCGTTTTTCTAGCCCGGGACGGCTCAAAGAAGATGTGCACCTGAGAGTGCATTATTTCAGGTTTGTTTCTTGTATTAGTTATTTAGTACTCTTTTCTACGCCTGCTTTCACCGAAGCATAGACGCTCTCCGCTGATTTAAGAAGCGAGAGCTTCAGAAATCAATGAAGCGCTTCTTTGGCCTTGCACGCTCTATAAAAGCGTGCGTGCGTGCGTGCGCGCGTATGTATGTATGTATGAGTGTGTGTATGTATGTATGTATGTATGTATGTATGTATGTATGTATGTATGTATGTATGTATGTATGTATGTATGTATGTATGTATGTATGTATGTATGTATGTATGTATGTATGTATGTATGTATGTATGTATGCATGCATGCATGTATCATGTATGTATGCATGTATGAAAACGTTCGTATTTATGCACCGTAATAATAATAATAATAATAATATCTGGGGTTTAACGTCCCAAAACCATCATATGATTATGAGAGACGCCGTAGTGGAGGGCTCCGGAAATTTCGACCACCTGGGGTTCTTTAACGTGCACGTACATCTAAGTACACGGGCCTCAAACATATATTTATGTACCGTGTATGTGTGATACACACACACACACGCACACACACCGTGTGTATGTGTGTGTGTGTGTTCGCGTGTGTGCGTGCGTGCGCGTGTGTGTGTGCGCGCGCTCGTGTGTGTGTGTTCGTGTGTGTGTGTGTGTGTGCGTGCGTGTGCGGTGTGTGCGCGCGCGTGTGTGTGTGTGTGTGCGTGCGTGCGTGTGTGTGTGTGCGCGTGTGTGCGTGTGTGCGTGTGTGTGTGCGTGTGCGCGCGCGTGTGTGTGTGTGTGTGTGTGTGTGTGTGTGTGTGTCTGTGTGTGTGTTGTGTGTGTGTGTGTGTGTGTGTGTGTGTGTGTGTGTGTGCGTGTGTGGTGTGTGTGTGTGCGTGCGTGCGTGCGTGCGTGTGTGTGTGTGGCTGCCACACACTCGCACACCCAGTACACTACGATGGGCGTGTCTTCATCTCTCCGAAAGAAATATTAAGCGCGAGGGAGGCGGTGCGAGATTTGAGCGCGCAGCGAACAATTTATTACATTCCGTGACGGCGCGAGATCAGAATGATTGAGACGGCGTTCGGCTCCGCCGCGCCTGTTACGCCGTGTGGGAGTGGATCGACTCTTCTCTCCACGTATCTCTAGGTAGATATTTGCCCGGGCGCCACTTCACGCGTCAGAAGGCAGGAAACGAATTCCTTTTTCCTCCTGGTGCCGGCATTCTTGTCAAATAAACGAACCTCGCTCGACTGCGGGAGAAGCGAAGAAGATTGCTTACCTTTCTGATAAACTACACGCGCCGTCCTGTTTTCCGCCTGTTCACTTCAGCTTTTTTTACAGCTATGTTCATTACTCTGTTTTAACAGCGAAGCTGTTTAAGCTTGAGCTTCGTTCGTAGTCGTTCGCACAAAACTTGGCGGCTATGCGCCACAGAAAGCGGGCATGTGCTAAGCAGCTCCTAGGATAACATAGCTTTGCATAGTATAGTTTAGCAAGGAGATGGGAAAGAGAAGTGCGGCTGAAAAGGACTGACGTTGGGGTGAGGAGGAGGGAATGGAGGAGAGAGGGAAATATAAAAAAGATAAAAAAGAAAGAAAGAAAGAAAGAAAGAAAGAAAGAAAGAAAGAAAGAAAGAAAGAAAGAAAGAAAGAAAGAAAGAAAGAAAGAAGAAAGAAAAAGAAAGAAAGAAAGAAAGAAAGAAAGATTATACAAAGAAGAAGATGCGGAAAGACGTAAAGAAAGAAAGCAACATAAAAGAAAGAAGAAGGTGAGGAAAGAACTCAATCTGCGTTCGCCAGGTGACGGCGCTTGCTTGCCAGCTGCGTTGTTTACTTAAATTGCAGAGGCGTGGAACTGACTTTAATTTTTTTATTGGTTATTTCGCTTCTTATATTGCGTGTCTCACGTTCAAATACAGAAACCAATAATGTAAACGGGCACGCTACACGCTTGATTAATCGCGCGCAAGTCGCGGAAGTAATTAGTTGTCAATATCAGTGTTTTCGACTTAGGCACTTATTATGGCCGGATGAGCGATAAGTTTTTAATTGGTCGTGTTAGAGTTTTCACATCACAGCGGCTAACTTTGAAGCAGGAAGCGTGCGCGGCAAATATCAGAGTCAACTTCTTTTCCTCTGGAGCCTGTGTACAGAGTGTAATTTTCCGTTATTCTTTCGTTGCGTTCAACTTCTAAGCGGGGTAGTAAGATAATTGATCAGCTTCACGAGCGTCACTTGTTCTGATGAAGGGAAAACAAGCATGGCACTGTTTTCTGATTATATTGAAACAATATACGCCGCGCTGACCAAGATTAGTCCCGTTCGCTCCAGATTACTGTGTGCTCTTCGGCACCCCTAAAAGTTTCTGCTGTCTCTGCCATAGCACGCTAACTAACAAAGATTAAAGGAATACTGACAGAAATACCTTGTATCTTGTTTTTTTTTTTCTGTTGCATTAGGCAGCTAACGATCCACTTGTCACGACTGGAAACCTCGCCTTGACAAGCGACGGTCAATTATTTGGATGCGTTTTTATAGCACTCAGTCGCTGTTTTGTTTTGAGAGGGCACCGATAAAGGTGGAACCCCCGGGTGGCTTTAAAACACAGCTTATCACGTAACCGCACAAAACAGTGACGCGTACGCATGAGGGCCGCGTTGACAACTGCGGAAGAGTGCACACGCGAGAAGCATATATAGCAGCCAACACAAACTCATGACGTAGGTGGTTGCTGTTTGCTTACAATACAACAGTTGTTATCGATGTCGCGAGTTGATCTGTTTAGCATAAGGTTGCGCGAATAACACTATAAAATTGATTTTAAATATGTTCTAGGCTATAGTTTTGCTGTTATTTTGTACATCAAGTGTGCGTTTGTCCACACAAATCTGTCACAAGTTGGAGATTATAACCCAAGCATCGGGTCTCTGATCTTTGATAGCCGCACAGCAATCCCTTAAATCACCGCGTACGCTAGGCCAACTAGTTCTGGACTGCAATGATGCTCATGAACTACACCACGATGTTGTACTGCAGTGGCTACCAGCTCACTGCGGCATAGGAGGTAATGTTCGTGTTGACTCCGCTGCCAGAGCTGCACATCACGCTACATCGGAGAAAACTGACATTCTTTACTCAAGAAAAGACGCGGCGACTTTGGCATCTGCGTTCGCGAGGAATCTGTAGCCATAGAGTTTCCTACAATACTTACTAGAGGGAACTCTGGCGCTAGTGTCTATGGGAGCTGCAACGCATGACGCTTCAGCCAGCATGGGAATGATGGGTAGTACACAAATTTGTCTAAACTTCGTACTTTCGGCTCCGTTTGGCGCCGCGTCGGCTGCATCCGCTTTGTCAAAAAACGAAGTTCAGCAAAAATCAGCAGTTTCACTTCGCCACTTTAAATTCTTTAGGCTCAGCAATTCAAATCTGGTCACGAAGTTCACAACGGTCTATTGTTTTATCCGAAACGAACGCCAAAACACAGCAATAAACAAAGCCGCAAGTACGTTTGAAGCCGCAAGCACGAAGACTAGGCAAATTTGTGTACTACCCATCATTCCCATGATAGCTGAACGATCGCAGCGCCAGAGTCCCCTCTTGTTAATTTTAGAAAACTCTATGTCTGTAGCGAACAATATGGTGTGATGCAAGTAACAATACTGACCGCTGAACAGAACAGACCCAACGTGTAGCTTTTTTATTCCACAAGGACTAACCAGGCAAGATGAAACGTGCATTCACCGGCTGAGACTAGACGTTGCCTATACGAAATACTTAAAGAACAAGTTCAGGCAGTCGGACTCACCCACGTGTACCACATGTAATACTCGGGAAGACTTAAAACACGTCTCCTACAGCTGTTCCCGTTACGACGCAGGGCGACAGATTCTGAAGGCAGCACTTCATTTGCAACGCGGCTTGAGCTTGGAGCTGCGGCACCTTCTCGGCCCGTGGCAAGACAGCGGTTGTGCGATGCGCATCACAAAAGCGCTGTTGGTGTTTTTGAGTAACACTCGACTTAACGACAGTTTGTGAATGTCTCTTTTGTGAATATATATGTTCACATATATGAATATGAATATCTATGATTATTTGTGAATGTATATGATCACGTATACACACTATTCGTGTGTATATGTAATAATTGTATAAATCATAGCTATCACCCGACACCTGGAGTAGCAAGCCAAGCGATAAACCAGGCTAACATCTCCCGGAATTTCATTGAAGGTTATTATCTCTCTCTCATGTCACGATATATCTCGCCTTCCGAATTTTGTGTCAGTACTCCTTTAATGGCAGCCGAAACTCAATCAAGACGCAGAAATATCGCCTTAATACGCACACACGAGATCTTGCACAGCGCGACAACACGTAAACGCTTTCAGTTGCCTGAATGGTACACGAGAAATTTTGTTTAAGAAAGCCAGTTCTGTCAAAATGAAACAAAGATGGGGAAATCAAATGAAATCTCATGAAGTGGAGAAATTTCCATACACATGCGGGAGAATTTTCTCCTTTGACAGAATTTCATCCGCCGTAGAGATTATAGATACGGAGCTCGTATCTATAAAAACATCTCAGACTAGAAGAGAAAATTCTAGCCGGTACTACTGATACGTCAGTACCGAAGACAGGAGTAAGCACACTCAGGAACGAAAAAGCTTAGGGAATTCAGCCATTCAGTAATAATTAATGAAATTAGCCTACCTCATCATTTTGATTTCACGTACTTCAGAATATCCACACAAATATATTAAATGTGAAGCATATCTATCTATCTATCTATCTATCTATCTATCTATCTATCTATCTATCTATCTATCTATCTATCTATCTATCTATCTATCTATCTATCTATCTATCTATCTATCTATCTATCTATCTATCTATCTATCTATCTATCTATCTATCTATCTATCTGCCTACGTCTGAGTGCTCTCATGATCGCCTCCTCAACTTGGGGTAGACCAAGATAGGCATAGGAGGCTAAGAGGATTTCACAAATATGACTGTCTGGTCATCACATGAATAACGTGAAAATCCTGCCCCGTACATCGTCAAACGCTTTCCTCCGGACACGTGTGGCACATACTCGAATACCATGGTCCACGGTAATCGGGTATGCGCCACAAGTGATTGAGAGTTTATATCTACACAGGAACGGCGCGAACAGACATTGGTACTTTAAATGCGAGAGCGTTATGAAAATCCGACAACGGCAGCGTTGACCCGACGAATACGAAGAATAAAAATTAGGATCCCAGCAGGAATCGAACCCAAGCATTCTAGCATTCTGCGCGGCAGTCAGGCATTCTACTACAGAGCCACGACAGGTCCAGAAGTGCTTTGGAAAAACACCCTATGCAGGCGTAATGTCGATGCAATGTCAATTGTGGTTGTGGTGCTGGCTATCTCATTTTATAACAAAGCAATAAACACTTCATATGTACTCCCACGATACAGGCGTCGTGTCAGGTTAACGTCTGTGGTTCCAGTGTTGGTTCCGCGTTTATAGCAGTCTAACAAGCATTACAATTGTATTCCGATGATTCCGCGAACTATATTCAAGCATTCTACGACCCCGGAGGAATGCATTAACGAAAGTTACATATGATATTCACATCATCGCACCGTAAAGTGCACTTCGTTGCAATAATATTGACGTATGTGATATAACGTGAGCGCTGACGTTACTTCAGACCATAAATTACTCTTTAGACGCCATATTAATGAGCATTAACAGACAATAATGCCGAGGAAAGCATAGGGGACGTTATTAGTAGTAAATGTACGGTAAATGTGAAGAAAGAAAAGTGGACGAAAAGATAACTTGCCGCGGGCAGGGACCGAACCTGCGACCTTCGAATAACGCGTCCGACGCTCTTTCACGTAGTATGCGAGGGATTATTGGTCAGCTGCCAGCTCGTAATCAGTTCACGTGCTACGTGACGCCAGCAGGCAGAAAAAGAGTGTTCCACACTCGCCGTCATGGCTACCGGCGGCGCTGACTGACGCTCCCACGTTTAAATGTACATATATACGCCATAAAGTGGACGGGGGGATGACCGCCGCGGTAGCTCAGTTGGTAGAGCATCGGACGCGTTATTCGAAGGTCGCAGGTTCGGTCCCTGCCCGCGGCAAGTTATCTTTTCGTCCACTTTTCTTTCCTCACATTTACCTTACATTTACTACTAATAACGTCCCCTATACTTTCCTTGGCATTATTGTCTATTAGTGCTCAATAATATTGTGTATAGCAAAGCAAAACGAGCCCTTAAAATTTGCACTTCTTTAGACGCCAGTGTTATTGACGTGCCTGATAAGCACACGATGTGCACACAACTACTACACTTACAAAAAAATGTCGATCCACCTCGTAACGCTTAGCTTAAAGCAAAAAAATGCAACATAGAACTACTTGCTGACTGCTTCGCATGAAACCGATTCGCACAAGACGTGGGATGTGCCGAATTGTTTTCCTCTAGCATTTTTACCCATCTCGGGTGAACAAAAATATTTCTCTTTTAACATATCTATATGCCCAGTGTCCTACACATAGGACGCTTAATGAGGCTTGCTTGATGTGCTGTAGGTGGCGCTAGTCATCAGCTAAATAAATAGCGATGTTAGAGTGCATCAAAGAAGCGTCCTATATGTAGGGCACTGGGCATATATGGGTAAAGAACGTTGTAGTAAAGCCGGCATCACACAATGCAACAGAGAGCAACAGAAAAACTAAGCCTACGAACCGAAGTCGGTACGATATCAAAAATTTTCACCCCAGCATTCCTTAAGCAGGGCGGCTTTGCTGAACGCCGTCAGAGGGCGTGGGCCGTAGAACTCTGCTGCGTTTTTTCTTCTTTCATATCGCGAACCCCTCCATGTGCTCTGAAGCATGTCTGAAGTTTTTGTCGTTTCCCTTTCAGCGATATCAGAGTGTATTTTCTACTGAGAACCCGTTATTTCGAGCAGATAGGAAGGATGCCCAGTAAATATGTCTGGTGCAGATGCCGATGGAGCCGCAGCGAAAGAGCCACTGAAGACTTCGGAAGTGAGGAGGAGGAAGGGGGCGTTGTAGGTTTCAGGCGGATCTAGCCTTTCGAGATATGCAGGCAATTGCACCAGCCGGTTTCCTCCTTTCAGGTTATCATCATTTTCTTTAAAAGCGAAGCGTGGGAAGGCTGCCAAGAAGGCGCGCGCAGCACTACGCGTAAGGTGCTGTGCCGGGCTCCCATATCACTGCACAACGCCTGCACAACGCCCCGGTATGAGTGTCACTCATCATCGATCACACACGAGGCCTGTAGCGTTTAAAAATGTCAAGAGTATTTTATCACCTGTCACATGCGTGGTCTGTAGCATTTAAAAATCTCAATAGTCGTCGCGACACCGACCTTTTTATGGGCATTTTCATGGACTTTCCAGAGCGTTCTTTCTTGGGCTGCTTGGTAATTTATACAAGGTGAGAGCTGGCCTTGAAGGCAAGGAGTGAGGCAGGAGCTCAAGGACAAAGGGGGAAACGCTTCCTAATGTGCCTTTGTACGCCACGCTCAGGCTTTGACTTTTAACAGCAGAGCAGTTTAAGCTTTTCGTTATGCCGCGTGGTGTGAACAGAAATTCGGCCCAGCTTGCCTTTGCCACGTTGAGCCTAGTTAAAACTTAGATGAGCCTAATTAAACCAATGTAAGTATAGCCAAGAATAATTAAGCATAGATAATGGGTAATATCGCCTAATTAAGGCCAGCTTAGTTATGTGACGAGCCGAATTAAGCCAAGCTAAGCTTAGACGGGCCCAGTTGACTCTGAGTAAGTATAACCGAAACTAATTAAACATAGTCGAGCACGGTATTTGCCAATTAAGCTGAGTATAATGAAGACTAAATGAGCCAGAGCTTATTTAAGCCCAATTTATCTAAGTCGAATCCCAACTAGGTTTGCGAAGCCAAAGTCAAGGTGATAATAATTGCTAGCGTATAAGTCGAGTCTAATTAAGCCTAAATAAGTGTCATACCTAACTGCTGTTAATTAAGGCTTACGACAAACTAAGCTAATTATGTCGAGCCTAACATTGGTTTGTGCTCGAACGACTGAGACTCAATCAATTTCGATCCTTCCCGAACGATGATCAAACGATACTAATCGATAGTCAACCGACACCGCTCGATAATCGATCGGTATCGACTCAAGACTAGGTAAGCCCTCAAATAAGCCTACACATACTGAGATAATCATAGTCCAGTCTGTTTAAGCTCTTCCAATCAATCAATACAAAATCGATAGCCAATCGATACTCATGGAAACCAATCGATACCGATTAAATCAAATAAAATTAAAAGGGGAAATTGACTTCACTGTAATATGGAAAATGCGTACACAAATATTTGGACCTGAGCCTGAGCCTGGCCTGAGCCTGAGCGGCTAGTGATGGGTCCAATACAAAAAAAGGTTATAAGAATTAGCAGTCTTGTACAGAAAAAATAAACAGTAGTGAAAGTATCATACATAAGCGATGAGTATTATACATATTCAAAGAATCATGCTAAAAAACAACGAACACACAATTGCTACGAACACACTAAGTATACATGAGAAATTTTTTAAGAATAAATAAAAACTCAAGAAAATGACTGGTTAGAAACGAAGTATCGTTTGCAGGCTATGTCAAAACTTCTTGCGAGTTTTATTCAAGAGGCAAATTGTTCCACAGCTTAGCACCAGAAAGTTAGATTAATCTTTCACCGTACACATTCGACCATAAGAGGAAGGTTAAGATTACCGATGTCTGCGTGCCGTGTGTTTAACAACGAAAAAGGGAGAATGGTACGGGGCAGAGGCGTGTTTGTGTTTATTATTTGATTTACTAAACAGGAAATCTTGTAGTTGCGTACGTCCGTAAACGGCAGTATACGCAGTCTCTGACTGCCAGCAGAGGATGTAATCACACGCACAGCTCGTTTTTGTAACCGTATTAGCGTAGTAAGGTATGCTATGTACGTTTGGCCCCACGACTCACAACAATTAGTGAGGTGGCAGTGAAATAGAGTAAAATATAATGTTCGAAGAAAAGTCAAGTTAAGGTATTGACGTGCGCGTATGAGAGTGTAACAGATAAATGACAACTTTTTGCATTGGCTTGGTCTCTCCAGTTAAGGTTACTGTCAAATATAATGCCTTGATCTTAATAGTTGGAACACATTCAATGGCTTGATTGTTTAGTGATACGCTAATTGAAGCGCAGTTCAAGTTTTCATTCGTGACCGGAAAATAAAATATTTTGTTTTATCGGTATTTAATACCAGTTGGTTGTCACGAAACTACATTGAAATAGCAAGTAGTTCACTGGAAACAGTATGTTGAAAGTTTTCAAGTGAACTACCGGTGAATAAAATTATAGTATCACCCGCATACATTAATGCTTTAGAAGATTGTAGTACTCGCGGGAAATCATTAATTTATAAAGCAAATAAAATGCAACTCAATACGGATCCTTGCGGTGCACCACATGTAACAGTCCTCGATTCGGATAGATAAGCGTCAGTTAGAACTTTTTGCTTTGGCGATGTGAGATAACTGGAAAAGAAGTCATAAGCACCATCAATAATACCATATATGGAATTTTAGTTTGTTCTTTAGTGCCGAGAGACAAACAGTATCAAACGCCCTTTTTATGTCCATAAACGTTCCAATAACAATATTTTGTTGGTTGAGAGTGGAGTCGATGATTTGAGATAAATTAAGCACAGCTGTTGATATGGATTTCCCTGGGACAAAACCATAAGCTGTTCCGGGCAAATTATCTTATTCCTGCTAAGGAGGTCCTTCAGCAGTTGGGTGAATAACTTTTCAAAGATATCGTTTACAAGCTCAATACGAATGTTGGTCTGTAGCTGCGCGAATACTGTGGTTTCCCGTTTTGTATGCTGGCACAACTTAGGCCATTTTTAATGCATCTGGATAGGAATTGGCATTTAACGAATAGTTAAATAAATGACAAAGTAGAGCACTCAAAATATCTTAATTGTCTTTCACTACCGTAGCTTGTACACCATCAATTCCTGTCTATATATGTGACTTACGCACAGCGAGGCCTGATTAAGATTAGCCGAGTCAACCAATACCAAATGATAGCAAATCAATACCAATCGATAGCCGATCAGTATTGATCGTTATCAAATCAATGCTGATTTAGACAAATCTTGGCCGTTTTGACCAAGATCTGCAAGAAGCCGGCTTGGGAGGAGAGGTTGTGTCGAACCGACTCGCTTAATGCAATCGTGGTGAACTGGGAGCAAAACCTAGCAACAACTTGGCCTTAACTTAGCAAAACGTAGCAACAACTTAGCATAGCTTTGCAAAACCTAACAACAATGCAGCATAACTCAGCAATAACTTACCCAAGCCGGGACTAGCTAGGAAACCACCAGCGCCGCCGTTATTCAGCCATGCGCGACTTAGTGCAGGCTGCTAACATTTTTACTACAGGCCCTGCACGCACGCACGCACGCACGCACACACACACACACACACACACACACACACACACACACACACACACACACACACACACACACACACACACACACACACACACACACACACACACACACACACACACACACACACACACACACACACACGTAGCTAAACCATGGAAGAGAGCACTTAACAAAGAAAAAGTTTCCTGAATTCAGCTCCTGTCTTTTTTTAACGTGCCCTGTTATTTCCCGCATGAATTATGTCTCCGTACGATGCAGACACAATCAGAATTCACCACGCGGCGCGAACACTGCAACTTGCATTGCGGGGTTTATGATGCGCTTATCGCACGGAAGCATCTGCGCCCGTGTTTACAAATCCCCTCTTCAGGAAATGACGTGCACGCGGCTGGCCTAGTGCCACAGTAATCACTTCGTTATCCCCATAATGACTTACCGTATTTATTCGAATCTAAGCCGTTGTTTTTTTATTTCGAAAGAACGACGTGCGAAAGGGGGGGGGGGTGTTGGCTTAGATTCGACTACAGCGAATGATTAAGGTTTGTTTTTTCCTGGCCTTGCGAATTTCGGTGGTCGGCTTAGAATCGGGGCCGGCCTAGATTCGAGTAAATATGGTACTAGAACTACAGGCAAGCATTGATACTGTAACCAATATGGCTGAACGCGAAGATTTGTGAATATGTTTCATAATGCATTCATTATGAAGTTTGATAAGCGATGTTATAATTGAAACGGTTCAAGTTAACTTTTGGCCTGCACAAATCTACTCAATCACCCACTTGTATGGATCATTATTGTTGCTGTAGACACCTGCTCTGTTAACATCACAGACATGCTTATTACGCGCAAATGAACAAGATGTGTTCAGCTTCTCCCAACGCGTTGTAATCTTGTGGAGAAGCTGGCTTTAGGTGTACACAGCGTAAGTTTGGGCGAGTTGGTGTTGCATCACGGTGGTAGTGGTGGTGGTGGTGGGGGACGCTGCTGCCCCAGGCGGGGTTATCCTAGCAGACCCGACCGGCAATTGATCCGCCTGAGCGACTCTTTCCATGCCGTATGTCTCACCGTACGTCACTCAAACCATATTTTTACGTGTTTTTTTTTTGCTAGACGTAACCATTAGAGCGCGTCAAAACGGGAATTGCGTAGCATAATGCATGCGGACTCATAGTGTAGCTTAGGTTTTATTCGGTTTTTTTCGTGTTTCGTTTGTTTTTTTCCGATGCCATATCATCGAACCGCGTTATTCAATGCGAAGGAGCCGATCCGCGCCTGCACAGCATACATACTCTTCCCGAGAAACGAAATGGAAACTGGGCCACAGCATTCAAAGAAATCCACAACATTAGAGAGATTGAATAGTCGTCCCATCATCCGATATCTCCGCAAAAATTCCTGAATGCAATGCCTAAACAAACAAAAGAAAAAGAGCACAAACTGCCTCATCTCTTCACTCAAAGCGCAGCTCATTGCAAAACTCCGTAAAATGATTTCATCTCCACTTTTTATCACTTGGTAAACTATGCTCTCGACAAAACGCACTCCCAGAGCCTTGAATACCGACTACGTTGTGAGAGCGGTGCAGCGAGTTGTGGTGCTTGTTCGGGCGCACGCCTCCAATAACAATGATTCTTTGTAGGCAAAAGAAAAAGAAACATCTCGCAGTGGTCTCTCCCGAATGACCACGAAAAGCGACGCCACGTTTTTACGCTTGGAATGGCCATTTTTTATTCCCCCGGCCTGCGGCATATATTACCACGAGGACTTGCGTACGGGGTGTGTTTGGTGCAGTAGCTTCCCTTTGGACAACGTCGACTAGCTGTTGCGTCCTGGAAGACGGAAGAGGAAGATGCGGGGGGTGGGGGGGGGGTCATGCAGATGCGTGTGCATACAAGATTCGTAGAGCATAAATTCTGTTTTCTGAAGTTCGCGCTGACTTTCACTTTTAATTCAAACGCACGTCAGTATAATTGAGAAAGAAAATTACCAACATTAGCATCCAGGTGTGTACCGAAATTAAACTTGTCTCCAAAGTAGCATATGCTAAAATTCTCGAGCACCGCTAGATCTCGGAGAAATACTTGGGCCTACATCCTCTCCTCCTTAGCAACGTCAGATTTAAAAATTTCTGTTCAGGTGTCATCAACCTAATTGACAAACTGTAATATAAATTACACAACAACCATTACGTTGTGGCATGCACATACCACGATCATACTATCTTTTTTTTCCTTCTCCTTTCCTGCCCTCCCCCTCCTAGGGCATTTCTCTTTTCAAACACCTCCCCTGTACAGAGTAGCATGTAGGTGCATTTATATACGCCGGCAGAATTCTTTGATCTTAACTAAAGACATTTCTCTCTAGCTATTTCCAAGGCCATGTTCTCTAAATCACAGGTGCAATATGTGAATACATCGCCACCTTGACTACCAGCGGCGCTGGATAACACTCTCAGGGATTACATGTACAGAAGTACCCAACGAATTGAACGGGCAAACGCCTTCAGTTGTAGCTCAATTGGTAGAGCATCGGACGCGTAATTCGAAGGTTGTGGTTTCGGATCCCACCGACGAAAAGGGCGATTTTTCTTCCACATTAATTCATTTCAATTTACGTCACAATTACCACAGAATGCAGTCAAAAGACAACACTTAACGTTCCACATGCATTCCGTGGCTTCCTTTGGTTGCGTCTAACAAAGAAATGAGCCCCTCCGAAAAATTCCCCTTCCTTCGTTGAATTATATTTACTGGTATTTAGGGTGCTCTTATAAAAAACAAATTTAACAAAAAAACGTTCGAGCAGTATGCAATATGCATACTGCAACGTAACGGTAACTTTGAGGACACAGCTAATAATGTCGCTCGCATTAGGGTTTAGAATCGAACAAAGCAACCTGTGGGTTTATTTGTGCCTTGCTTCAGTGTGACGCGAAACGATATTCCATTACGTGCTCAGGGCTGTTGTTGTTACGACTATTCTATGCTGTGCTAACATGAGCCCTGTCCTACCGCGTAATAAGTCATTCGTCATGTTCCCATATAAGACATTAATAAGCACGTCATCGACACGGTAAGACAGAGCATTGCTAACTGAAGCAATCCTTCTCGGTGTCATCATCTATTCAATGTTCACCGAAGTGACTTGCTCATGAATACTATAGCGTCGTTTGCCTGATTCCCGTGTTTAGCTGCGATGGCTAGAGTTTTTTCGTTTGCCTAGACACGTCTGAGTGTCGCGTTTATTTAGGCAGAATGAGTTCCGCAATGTTTTCGCGTCTCGCAGGTCTGTACGCCTACAGAGTGTGTGGTCCTGACGGCAACTGGCTATGGGGAAACTGGACAAACTACACCGAATGCCTCGGCCTCATCAATCATGAGGTACGCCTGCCTCCAGCAAAACTTACCTCGATACTGGTGCTCGTCTAAGCTACTCCTGCTCCATAGTAACCACCGTAATAACTATGTCTCAACTCTATTTTCTCTCCTCCTCTATAACTTTCCTTGCACCTCTCCCCCTTCCCCAGTGCAGGGTAGTCTACCGGGCTCAGCCCTGGTTAACCTCCCTGCCTTTCTTTTATTCTTATTCTCTCTCTCTTTTCTCTCTTTCTGTCTCTCTCCCTCTCAAACACACACACACAACCACCCACCTGTATACACATGTACACGCACACTCAGAGGCATCAGCAACGGGACCAGCCTTGCAAGTTCTGTAATCAAATATTGATGGTACGTTTCATAATATCGTATAAAAGATAATATCCTCACTTCTTTGTGTTACAGAGTTCAATTCTTCTTGTCGTTGACGAATTGGCATTAAGGGCGGAGTGTAGAATTCTGACATCCTTTTCATTTCTGAATTAAGAGGGTTGTAAACGTGGCACTTACATTTTTTTTTGGAATCGCCGCAATTTAAAGTATTTTTAGCGATAAACTATATAACTGAAAGTCTCCTCCACATATGTATTACCTTTGAACTTATAAGCTCCCGAGACAAACTTTCTTCTTAAGCGAAGCTTCTTAAATGCGTTTCATTGTTGTGCTATTCAAATAGACACAACGCGTTCAATTTATTACATATTCAAGCAAACGAAGGAAACTATTAACGTCCTTCTCCCATGAAATACGTTCTGCTTCTTATTGTGAGAACGTTACCTGGGCATTACTAAGGTGTACATTTATGCGAAAATAGCAATTGTAATGCACCTCAAGCAAAAAAATGGGGCCTTTTTTTTGTCTTAAGGGCGATAGTGAGACATCTAAAGTAGCCCTCGTTCGCTAGTGCCGCTCGAGATTTGTGCATCGAACCTTCAGGTAGCTTACGTAAGCGCTAGTCTCCACACTGCCGCTGCCTCTCAGTAAACAGAGGCAACAGGTGGCTGCTTTCTGTTCGCAACGTTTCGCCCGAGTCACGTGACATCCCTCTCACAAAGGCTGCAGATAAGCAAGAAGCTGCTGCCACGTCGAGGGAGAGACGGAGAACCAATTGTGATTACGACACGCTTACTCGGCTGAGTCGTTGTTTAGCAGCGGGTTGGAGCAGAACCCCCGACATGTCCTTTAATTACGCCTTTTTACTCGGTGAAAACTCCGCACGGCTTTCTTCCCTGGCGCATTATCGGATCTGCCGAAAGGAAGAGGAACCATCCTAACACGAGCACGCACGCGATGCACGGGATGACGCTGCGAGCAACAAGGCAAATATATAATTAAAAGAAGTTGCGTGCGTGTTCCGTGCGAGAGTTTTCTTCAGCGAGGCTGAGCCGAACATCGCGCGAAAGGCAGCCCTGATGAATAACGTGCGGGGGCCATAATTAAAGCGTGTCAGAGCTTAGAGGAGAAATAGATATGGCGAAGTAAAAGCTAGGGCTTCTTGTTGGTCAATATAAGTACGCTTACTGCGCAAAAGCTAAACCTGTAGTCAGAGGTAAGAAACAGCTCTGCCTGCGTATATTGTCTCTGTCAGCGCTTAACTTTGCATGCGCTGTAAGCATATTTGTTAATGAAAACGGATCATTCGGATGCGGAAGGAATGGCTGAACTCTTCGTCCGAAAACAGCGCCATTGTACGCCAACGTTTATGGAGTACTCTGCTGGTGCGGCACACGCTATCAGCCCGCCAAAGTATGCAAACGACGCTGTCACCTATAGAGTTTGGCCTGAACGCATCGACTCAACGCACCTCGCTTTGACATCACGAAACTGCTAACGTTGAGTGCTTAGAGATGCGGCCGTGTCTTTCAATTAGTAAAATGGTTTACGCGCTTATTAAACAAAATAACTCGTTCCTTTCTTTAACATAACGACAGTGTAAACGAGACTTTCGTGCCTCAAACTTCTAAGACAGGATGACCTAATGCCAAGTGAACGGAACATCCATTGTTACCACAGAAGTTAGTCTGAAGTCATTACTTGGATAGCGACACATCTAGACGATGGTCTTGTTATTTATGTTTATTTCATTACCTTCGGTTCGTTTATTTATATTTATCGTAATTTATTCCTTCATTATTCCTTCTTTTTTTTCTTGCTACATTACATGGAGTAATGGAGTAACTGGGGTACTCTTTAATTTAGTTTCACCACAACAACAAATGTACAAGCGAATAAGTACGATGCCATATAAATTTGCCGTCAGAAATGTAGGCCCTATGAAAGGACATTTGGGCGCACACTTACATCGCCCTACACATTACCCCGGGAGCCGGTAACGACTATAATATGAGGAGACACGCCTTCAACTAGAGACGAAAGCTCATCGAGCCGAGCGCAATCGATTGCGCATTAGGCCGATTTCAGTAGAAGCCTAATGTGTTTCTCTGAATTTGTTATTGCTGCCAAAACCAGGAAGAAAAATAAGTTCTAAGAAACAAAATTATTCACTGTTGAACCATTTCCCCGTCTTTCTGTGTGTCACGTCCGCTAGCGCCGTATCGATTTCATTTTCCGCACTGCACAGTTCATCCGGCTCTGACTTGTCTACTCGCAGTGCTGTACAATACAAAAACGTACTCTATATGAGACATCGGTCAAGAGAGAACAGGTAAGGAATAACCGCGATCACGGCGCGTGAACAGATTAGAAAGGTCGTTTCGATTGCTCAGGCAAACTAAGTTCCTTAACATACAGAGTTTCCAACGCTTCGCGTCCAGTAATAACTTGCGTATACTCGTAAAGGGCGTTCGAAACGCAGGAACAGTTTCGACGCACAGCATAGCCTACAAGCAAAAACGAATAACTATCCTCACTGCAATTGCGTGTTCATTTAAGCTTGCGTATGAGTGTGCATGTGCACTCGGCTTTTCTGGAACTGTCTTACCTGTCAGGGCTTTAATCAACGCGTCGTAGTTACACTGAACGGTGTCTCCATTGACGCCAACTGCCTCTTCCGGGTATTGTCTGCAATCTTGCTATTCTTCACTCGTGTTTTGTGATGTGCGCGGCGGATATTCGAACGAAAACGTATAGTTAACAGGGCGAGCTTGAATGACGTTAACTGCCGACCAGCACAACGTCATCTCCTCTCATCCGTGTCCGTTTACTGTGTCGCTAACTCGATTAACACCTTCATAGCGGATAGTTTTCTGACTGCTGGCTGTTTGTTCGTTGGGTGTAATTGAAGAGCGTGGATTTGTACGTATCCTCAGAGGCCCGAGTGGAGGTCCAAGCCGAGCACCACTACTGCCACTCACAAAGAAAGAAAGAAAGAAAGAAAGAAAGAAAGAAAGAAAGAAAGAAAGAAAGAAAGAAGAAAGAAAGAAGAAAGAAAGAAAGAAAGAAAGAAAGAAAGAAAGAAAGAAAGAAAGAAAGAAAGAAAGAAAGAAAGAAAGAAAGAAAGAAAGAAAGAAAGAAAGAAAGAAAGAAAGAAAGAAAGAAAAGCATCCGTATGAAATTGTTGCATTGTTCCGATCCTGTTTTTGCAAGTGAACAGGAAGCGTCAATCATTTGTAAAGCGCATCAATTGTAATACACTGTTCCTGGTGCAATTGAGCGGAAGATATTACAGTCAAGGTACACAGTTGTCTTTTTACTCTTGAAACTTTAACGACGTGCCGAGCGTAAGTGTTGAATTTCGGGTCTTAGTGCTCCCTCCCTGCTTCTTTTATTTATTATATTTTCTTTTACGAACTTGCAGCCGCAAGAGATGTCGGCAGTGGTCTCCCTGGCGGTCAGCTACATTCTCCTGCTGTTCTCGCTTCTGTCCCTGATATTCTTGTCCGCCACCATGTTCATATTCTGCTACTTCAGGTAAGTGACGCATTTCTAAGACAATCAATGACACACAACACTGCTTCTGATAGCAGATATAAGCCCCGAATCTTCCCTCCGGTTGTTGCTTGCCACAAATATAGCACGTTGGGCAATAAAAATTTATGATAGGGTCAAATTTATACGTTAATAACGTATCTGTCGAGAAAATTTTGGCAACATCGGAGGTCATGCGTAAAAATGTATTGTTTGCATTACTTTTCATAATGTCGACGATTTTGGAGCATAGCTTGAGTTTTGTAACTGAAATATTTGTCTCATTATCCCCTTTGATCCGAAAAGCGTGGAGATACTACATTCGAATGAAGCCACTGCAACCAGTGTCCACTACAGTCTATTACGCACGCTTTATCTATGGACGCCTGAAGAGAACATGGTAATTCACGAGACCGATTCCTAAAAAAAAAAAGAGGCAATATGAAAATGTAGTTCAGAAACCAGGCCCCCTCCCTCCTGGCTACGGACCTGAAAGGTATCAAAACGATGGACTAGGACGTCAGTTTATAAGAGCAATGCTGCGCTTTTCGAAAACGACTTGATACAAGGTGTTATGCTATTTCACCCTGCTCTTCATTTCCTGTTTCTCTCTCTCTCTCTCTCTACTACTTCCTCATAAGATGTGCCTTCTCTCCTAATATTCCCTTGTGTTAAACAAGTTTACCCTGAAAGAGAGGGAGAGAAGGGTAAGGGTCAAAAGAAAGAGGCAGATAGGTTAACGAGGCTGAGCCCGGTTGGCTACTCTGAACTGGGGAAGGGGAAAGGGCACTGAAAGAGGAGAAGGAGGGAGAGAAGATGACACCATAGTAACAAATGCAAAAGACTGGCACCCCAATAGACCAATAGACACGCAGTGCAGAGCATCGCCATATCTTGATTTCTTTCAGTTGATCTTTACCGCTCACTGACAGCTGCCTTAGAGACGCCTCTGCGCCCACTATATAGTTCTCGCTGTAGCTTATTCGGCGCCCTGTGTAGCCGAAAGCGTGGTTAATAGAAAGAGTGCATCTAAGGCCGAGATCCCCCCCGTGAATACCACACCCTAATAGGCCGTGTAATAAACAGTGTTCGAGCAAACTGCTACCGTCAGAGAGCGTACCGAGAGCTAATCGACCCCTGGTCAAGGCGCTGAGATGTCGGAGCCAGATGTCGGAGAAATGGTTTGCCTGGAGGCGTTTCCTACCTTTCTCTTAGTTTCGTTCTCTCTCTCTTTCTTTGAGGATGCCCTTTGAGGCCGAGAGAGAGAGTAGGTTAGGGGCCTTTCGACCAGCTGCCGTAATTAACTGTAATCTTCGTCGAAGCATGTTTCCGCATTTGCGAAACTACTGCAACGGTGAAAGTTCCATCACGCTGCGAAAGTAGATTCGCATCACCCATCCGCTCTTTGCGCTTTAGTGATTTGCCACCTGTCCGGTTGATTGAACTTGCGAGCGCAGAATGACAGTCGGCGACCGAGAGAATATTACGCTGCCTCCACAGCTGCACTGGTTCGCACTGGCGCCGCTTCCAAAACATCGACCCACGAGGAGCACGTCTGACGTGAGGCATTTCTGCCGTTCGTGCGATATGTTTAGGTCAGTTTTCTTGTTGCGTGGGAAGTCAGCCTCTTGGTCTGTATTTACCACCCGCTAACATGCCTCGCGGGAGGGAAATGTCTGCCACTATATTGGACGCATCAGTAATTACTGGTTGGCCTTTAAAGGCCAATGAGAGTAAACATTGCATGGTTTGTTTGAAATGCTGTCTGTACCTTGTCTCCGGCATGGTTCCTAACCTTGTCAATACAGAAACTAATTTGAAGATGAAGCTGCACCCAGATAATTTTCGTGCGCGTTTATTACGATGTATTTTCCATCGCGACACGCTACTCATTAAAAGACAAACATCTTTAAAAGACAAATCTATCTTTTCGTCCACTTTTCTTCCTTCACATTTACATTACATTTACTACTAATAACGTCCCCCATACTTTCCTTGGCATTATTGTCTGTTATTTCTCATTAAACATGCCCTATAGTATTTTCTCTTCTAAGTAAATAAAGTGCCCCGAAGCTGCACCTTCATAGCGTGAATGAGAGTCTATAGGCGTCGCACAGTTCGCAAATATGCGGGTTAGCGTCGAAGCTCTCATCCTAACCCCCAGACACGAGTTTGCTGGCCTGAGATCAAGTTAGCTGCACTTTATTTTTTATTTCATCCAATTCCGAGAAGATAGAACTTTTCCCATTTATTTCGTGGCTCCTTTTAGGTGTTTGGTCTTTAAAGCTGGAGCAGCCTGCGGGCTTCACTTTTTGTTTACTTACAATGGTATCGAAAGGAAGTACGAGTGCTCAGGCTTTCCAGAAAAGCGGTCATTTTAGTTTGTTTGCCCTTATCATATCTCTATAGGAACTGAACATGAGGTTACCTTCCGAAAATACTGCACCACCCATTTATTTTGTTTAGTATAAAAGGGTACTGCCTTACAAAAGACAGCACCTTTTTATACTAAACTCTCTGAAGAAGTTTAAAGTTTTGATAGTTATATTTTGGTAGTGGTCAAAAACCGCTGTACCCTGAGGAGTCTGGACTCGGCGCATGAATGCCGCGGAAAGAAATATGAGTCATGTTGTCCGGATTCTAAAATATCCAGTTGAAGCCTAATGGGGAATTTCCAAGAAAAACCCATTAAGGATTCGCGTCGCTTTAGTAAGGTCAGATTTATGATATTAAATCAGAAAGAAAAGTAACGTGCACCCGACAGCAGCACGAAGTTACAAAAAAAACCTGTAGAATGTTATAAAAAACAAAGCTTGTTAAGGCGCAACGCGAACCCCTACGTCATGGCTGGGTCACACGGTAACGAAGGCACTTCCTTATTCAGTTTAAATGTTTTCTGTCTCGCCCCGCCACGGTGGTCTAGTGGTTATGGCGCTCGACTGCTGACCCGAAGGTCGCGGGATCGAATCCCGGCCGCGGCGGCTGCATTTTCGATGGAGGCGAAAATGTTTGAGGCCCGTGTACTTAGATTTAGGTGCACGTTAAAGAACCCCAGGTGGTCGAAATTTCCGGAGCCCTCCACTACGGCGTCTCTCATAATCATATGGTGGTTTTGGGACGTTAAACCCCAGATATTATTATTATTATAATGTTTTCTGTCTCGCTGCTCTTCGGTTCCTTTACTAATCTTTCAATCCCCCTTGCCACTTCCCCTGTGTAGGGTAGCACACCGGTTATTGTAAACAGGTTAACATCCCTGCCTTTATGCTCTCTCCTGTTTTCCATCCTTCACATAGAGAGAACTTAAACAAATCAAAGCGAGAGTGAGCGAAACACTGTCAAATACTGTAGCACGTTTATAATCCCGTCAGTACAGGGAATTACACCGCTTGTCTCACCTGCGGCACGTACTGCTCGCGAAGAGGGCCTCTAAAGTTTCTAACTACCCCTTGCACTCCCGCTTAATGTACACATCATTGTCTAAATTTCCACTGCTTTGTCTTCGAAATTCTCACACATTTTCAACTGCTCCAAGTAAACACAGAAGGCACGTGGCAGAGCCTGCTTAGTGCCTTCGAACGAATAAGCACAAGCACGTTAGCAACGTTCCACCATGTATTATAGAAACAAACAAAAGTTCAAAGTTCGTGCTACAGTTTGTCTTGTTTCCTTTCGCAAGCTTTCCCAGATGCTCCCCTCGTTTTTTGGCTGTACAAGCAGGCTTCATTTGAAGAGCGTAAGAAGTAAAAAATTAACCTCTCCTGCGGCAATTTAGGAAACTCCTAGCGGCCTGTTTTAATCAAGGAGCTCCAACTACGTTCATTTCGCAATACATATTTCGCACCGCTGCTTGAGGTCTTGGATAACGTACGATTTCAGCTAACGGCTCTGATTCATTTTGAACAAAGCGGCCAGCGAAATGAGAGTTATCTGTCATGAAACCTGGAAGGCTGGTTGCCGGTGCGCACGACAGGTTATCAGAACTTGCATTTTTCTCACGCTGGCGCTAGGGAAAGTGTTAGACGGGAAGTAACGATTGCGGGCTCCTCCGAGAATATTCCTTACCCTATAAACTGCACGCATGCCTCAGCTATTTGGACAAGTCAAGATATCATCTCGGCGAAGTGGCCGGGAGTAGTATTCGCTTGCGTTACGACGCAGGCAGTACCGAATTTGTGTCAACTTCAACATATCCTTAACAGCGCTGTTCTTAGGCAACCCTTCGCCGCCGTCAGTGTTACGTCGGTGACGTGGCACTGCGTTGTGGCGAGAGGGAGGCTCGGTAGGAAGAGGGGAGGGCTTCGCTGTGCCGAGAGAGGCCTGGAGGAAAGGGGAGAAGACTGTGACTTGCTAGAGGTGCGAGAATGAAGCTTCGTGAAGCCGTCAAATTTAAAGCATCAGCATTAAGAACGTCTACACAAAAAAGGCAGCCCGTACAAGGGGGCTGTCCCGTCTCCATTATTTTTCATAGTGCAGTTGTCGTCGTCAGCTGTCATCAAAACGGGTGTCGCCAAAAGTGCGCTCACACTCCTCCTACGAGTTCCGTTTTAGCGCTGAAAAAAAGTTTTTAAATTTGGACATGCGGTGGAACTACGTGAACTGAGAAGCAATGGAGGCAGCTGACCTCTCTCGGCTGCGAAACCTTGTCTGTAAGAAGGCAATAAGATTGTCTGTTGCAAAATGTGATTCAGGGGTCGGCAGTCGACTTGTCCGCAGGCCATACACAACAAGTGAAGTGAAGAAGAGAGCGCGGGAATTCGAGGTTTTCTGGCAGCTTTTCTGCTCTACGCTACAAACGAATGTAATTTTTCATTGTAAATTTCATTACAAAAGAAGAGAGTCTCTCGGTGTCATGCCTCTTGATCGGATAACCTCGACACTGACGTCGTTAAATGATAATGGGGAACAGCGTGGACCCGAATGACCCACTCCCTTTTCTACCCTCGTCTCCAAGTGCACACCGTGAGCTGGTGGATCGTTCGGGTCGCAGTTTTTTCCCTAAAAAGGGAAAAAAAAAACAAAATACAGGAAGAGTAACTAGAGTGTAGCCGGTTTGCTACTTTGTAATGGGGTATAGAAGAATACGTAAAAAGGACTCACAGGATCCCTCATGCATTCGCCTAAGACGACTCGAAAGTGAACGCCATCTTCTTTTTCTTCTCTCGATGTATTGATGCCCTCCCTGTCCTAAGGCTTTCTACACTTCACCTGGTTTTCCACTGCCTCAGTAATCGGCCCACCTTTGACCAGGCGACGGCGTCATCATGTGACGTCATGGTGACGTTTCAAATTGTAGCATCTGTGATGTCATGATGACGTCATGATGACGTCACTACGTGATCATGATTTTTTTTTTGCGTCTCTCGTGTTGACTCCGCCGATGTCGACGGTCAGTTTTCGCGTTTGATGAGGCATCCGAGGGTTTCGCCATAAAATTTAAAAAAATGAGCAGATATGAACAACTGTTAACGCTCGCACACGAAATCAAAGCTGGTCACAGAGCTTGGATGCCTTTAAATAGTCGGTACTCTTGAGGCCAATGCCACCAGCGGTGGTTTCCTTATTTATGTAGATGTTTATTACGCAAATTTTCGCGGTTATTCACACGCGCTCATTGCAAAGTGAACTCCTGCACAATAACTGCCAATTTCCATGTTTCTGAGGGCTGCTATTGATATGTTTCAGTTTACTATATGTTTTTTCTTCACTTGTTCATTTTTGTTTCTGGATGACCTTTTTTTTGCGCTGTAGAACTGGTAGAAATGAAGAAGCCGAGATGATATAAACATCAACTTTTCAACCGCAAGCAAGTTATAACAGAACAGAACCTTCAAGGTTACATATACATTGAATAGAGGGTAGGATAGCCAGGAGTCTTTTAACGCTGATTGAATGTTCTCGAGAGCGGGAACTTCCAGTGGCGTTTACGACATGAACCCTCAAAGCGGACTACTACAATCACTCGGCTAGTTGATGTGGCATCGGTACCGTGTAACTCATCAAGACAGAACGGTAATCACGCGATTACATATTGCCCAAGTTATTTTATAAACGTTAATGTTATTCTAAATAACTAGATAGAGTGTAACTTCTATTCCAGGCGCTACAAAGTAAGAAATTGAGTTTTATAGCCGCGTCTTCTGTAAACACTTATTTGAATCCTGTTGTCTGTGTAGCGGGCGGACCGAGTTTCATGTCAATTTATTCATGCTGCAGTAACCTGCTGCAGTAATTCATGCTGCAGTAAACGACGTCGATGCCCTTTGCGAGATCCTCTCGGACACTAATTGGTCGTAGGTCACGCTGCGTAGGCTTGACAGCGGACTTTGAGAGGCTGACTCGATGTAACCAAAGAACGCCATGTAAATTCATTAGTGCACTGCAAACGGGTTTGAGCCTTTTAGGGAGTTTCGGGCTCGACGCATAACGTGCATCCAAAAGGTACTACGCAAAACCCCCTTCAAGAAGAGGTTCAAAAGGAGGTTTTATTTACATCCTTTAAGGGAGTGATTAGACGGAACTAAGGAGGTAAATTTGTGTTTTTATTGAACTCATTTTGAGGGCTTGAACGGAGCGCATTGGAAGTTTTTCTGGTTCTTTTGCGAGCTTTTAAAGCCTCCTTTTGGAGGTAATGTTGGTGTTTTTATGTTGTTTTTATGTAAGCCATTTTGGGGGCTTGAACAGAGCGCATTGAGAGTTTTTCTGCTTCTTTTGAGAGCTGTTAAAGCCTCCTTTTATTATACGAGGCCCTAGAGCGGTCGCGAAATGAAAAAAAAAAGTATATTTTAGGCAGTATATTACGTTTATCGGCCAATTTCCGCTACTATTCATCGCTAGGACATAGTAGAAAATGGACATCAAAGTATTTATGCACAAACATGACATTTGCATACAAGTACGCACGACACAGGAATCGAACTCGCGACCACACGCACTCAAAGCAAGCACTATAACCATTACACCACAGCGCCACCACTTGCAAGCTTGCTTTTTTCGTGGGCTTATATATGTACCAATGCATGTACAAAGCGGCTGGTAACCCGTCGGCACAACTTCGAACTTCTGTTCTTGTACCATCGGCGTGTGTTTGCTCTTGCGGAAGGTCAATACATAATTTGTGGGGCGTCATGCAGGCCGAGCCGATCGACGTAAACACCCTGGCTGCGAATTCTCCGGTTAACCGTGTCGTACCGCTAGAAAAATTATAAACGTGTGCCCTCTTCGCTCGCGCTAAATTCGTGAATACCAGCGTGACAAAGGTACCTTCAGAAGAGCGAACGTATGTGCATTCCATGAGCGTATGCTGTGGAGCAATTTCCGTTATTTCTGCAGCCGCGAACTGCGCGCGTCCAGATGCGGCAGCGTGTTCTGAGCGGTTCGAAGACCGCCTGCGTTCTCATATGAAAGTTACACACGCAGATGCCCGACTTAGAAGAACATTGTAACGCGTCGTGCATTTAATGCGCGCGTACTGCCGCGAGCTGCACGCAGGGGCAGCAGCGCGCTCTGAGCAGCTGAACAAAAATCTGTTTCCGCAATTAGCGCTTATTCGCAATGCACCCTTTAGCGCGGACCGCCTGCGTTCGCATATGAAAATTACACACGCAGAAAATAGCAGAGTTACAAGGACATTGTAGCGCACCTACATAAAGTGCGTTGAATGCGCGCGTACAGCCGCGAGCAGCGCCTTCTGAGCAGCTGAACGCTTATCTATTTCCGCAATTAGCGCTTATTCGCAATGCACGCTTTAGCACGGCATTCAGTGATTCTCTATAACGCATATTCAGTATTTATTTGCTTTCATACTCGGATACTACCCACATTTCTTACTATTTAGCTTTTATTGGTAAACATCACGCCACCGCGTTAAAGCGAATGCCTAACGCGTGCCCCAAGGTCAAGGACAACCTCCCCAGTTTACCAGGGACAGGTCTCCCACAAAACAAAAAAGTTAATGTACTTGCACTTCTCTCTTGTGAACGTCCATGTGTACTTGGCCCTCCCCTCAGACACATGATGCAGTACCCATTTAAAATAAGCATTACCCTCTTCCTCAATGGAACAGCTGTTCTTGAGAAAATATGGTTCTGTTGAATTACTTCACCACAGCAGCAGAGAGGTTGGCTTGTTTGCAATTCAGAATTTCACAACTGTAACACAGAAACGCGAGGACTGTAGCAAACATGCAGAAAACTGGAAAAACTATCATATGTGCACTCCCTCGTCCACCTGCACACTACGTTAAACTTTATTTATACAACAGCAACCTTCAATTATGCTACTATTGATAAGAGATCACCCAATCTACGTTAGAACACAGTGATGACTTTCTGTCTTTCTGTTGCCTATCTTCTACAATGTGTCATAATCTGTGAATCATCTGTTCAATGTGTTTGGTAATAAAACACAAACAGTTACATTGAGCAGGCAGTGTTTCAGCAATTTGTTTTGCAAGCACAAATTCATTTCTTCATAATTTGCATGCAAAACAAGTAGTCACACATCAATTGATACAAAACTAGTGGTTGTAACATTTTATTGGAATCAAAACAGCAGCACTTCTCGTGTCAATGTAAGGGTATAGGTATATATTTCCATCGTCGTGCACAGAACCTACTCCCAAAACTGAACACGTGGAACAACATATACAGTACAGCCTAAGCACTATACGTAATTCACAGCAGTAAAGCAATACGAAAGCAAGGTGTAAAATTTCATCATGATGCGCACTAACGTGTGCACTTCACCGTGCCAGTATGTAAGTAGAATCCAAAAAAATAAGCTATTCAAGGAACTTGGTGTCAGCCTACACACGAAGGCAACTAATTAGTACAATAAGGCTAGCATCACTTTTAGGAAATATGAAACCGTGTAGACAGGCAGTTGTACAGTTTTTTATTGCACTAGTTTGCCCCTATGGCATCAAAACATGTCGCACATGATTTTGGAGTTGAGTTTCCTACAAAAAAGCCCAAAATAGACCTGTGGTGTTGACTGTAGGTCCACTTACCAAGGTGCATAAAAGCATTCTGCAATGCCCACAAAATTACAAGGTTGCCTTCATATGTTGCTGTACATATTTACTCACAGATACCTGGAAGCCATCGTAAATTTCTGGAAGTGTGCTTGGGAACTTGTCGGCATAATCACATGACTGCAATGTACTAATACTTCTAATATGCATAACAAGTACAGCAATGTTTTTATGCCAGCTAGTGTCATCTGTAACTCAAAAGTTCATCCTTAATTCCTCACTTGATGGCTTACGCATAATTACCACATTGAAAATAATCCAAGCACCATGGCTGCAACGTCAACTTGCAATTAGGCAATCACAGGCACTAAATTAAAAAATTCCTGTAAATAGTGACTGGTCGTTTTGCACATTGGATCCTAGGACTTGATATGCCATGAGGATGAATAAAAATTGACCACACATATATACAGTCTGTGAAACAGTCAGGAGTTCAGTTCATAGGTAAGGAAAACGTGAAAATGAAATCAGAACACATAGTAACAAAGGGGACGGAACGACGCACTACTAACAACTGAAGTTGAACATGTGCTTGGCTTTTTTAGTCATGTGCGTATATCTTTCTGTGGGTTTGATTACACTTCAGTTACTGGTAGCGCATTGTCCTGTCTGCCCCCTTCATTCCTCTATGGATGTGTGATTGTTTAGTCTTGTAATTTTTTCGTACTGTGTGTTTACATCTTTCTGTGGTTTCGATTAAACTTCAGTTGCTAGTAGCGCGTCATCCTGTCCCCTTCATTTCTCTTTGCTGTGATTTTTTTTGCACCCTCTTTAACTATGAATATACACCAACTCGCCCAACTGCCCCTGTTAAGACTTATGTTTGCTGAATAACACTGGGTCCACTCAGCGCCTTTTTAAACAATGCGAAATTTTCAAATGCACACGATATCAGAAAGGTTGCACGCAGTATTGCGCATAACACTCTGCATCAATACCAGTGTTGGCCTAAATGTGGTAAGATATACGAGCTGTTCGACATAGTGTAAAGTGAGGCACATCAGGGTGTTCCCACAATCATGGGTGTCGACAGGGGTTTGCACAAAGGGCACCTGCCGCCATCAAGACACATCAGCACTTGACCCCACCCAAGCTACACCAATGCTCTCCTGCTCACCAGGCCGACACGTTACGCCGCCTTGCACCCCCAAGACAAAATCCTGCCGACACTCATGCCCACAATACACTTGTCTTGAACACAGACTGGTGGGCAAGCAACACTTGCTGCTTTGCCAGAAGTGTATTCCTGAAAATTACACAAAAAAGAAGTCCACTAAGATTTCTGTATACATAAAAATGAATGTCTTACCGAAGATTCGCACTTGACTATCCTTATTGCAGACATTTTGTCAAAACACGAAATAAATACAAAATTGAGATGCTGCTAAGTATTTCCTTGTGAGCGTTTCACTTCGTGTGCACAGGGCGAAAAACAAACGGATGTAAAAAAAATGCGAAACACCACCAGAAGTGAACTCTTGCCATGTTTACCATTATGTGGGTAGTTTTTGATGTCAGTAAAGTTATCATTATAAGTACACTTTAAAAGGGTTGTGAATGTTAGCAAGGTCTTGATTAACTGCACCTACTCTGTTTAGGAGTGAATATTGGGCAACTTGGCACTGAACCATGGCAAAAATAAACAGCGCACTTCTAATGAGGATAAACTAAGGCCTGGGCACAATAACAGCGCTTTCACCTTGTCAAATTGTGTCAACAGTCATGATACTATGTATTGACCTTGAAAACTATGGCAACATAATGCAAAACAGCAAATTAACGAGAGGGAATAAACAAGATGATTCAACAATATGGTTCAACAGACTCAACAGCTGACTTATGTCAATGCGATTAAATTAGCCTTGCACATCTCCTAATGGCTAAGAATATGCACATGTAACCTTGGCAAATTCCACTGTTGATACCTGACCAATGAAGTTGCATTCCTTCCATGCCGTTGAATGGCCGTTCCTTCTTTTCTGTTTTCACTGTTTTCTGATTTTCATTGTTTTCACTAGCGTAAATGTTTACCCTTTTTGATTTTGTCACTTTGCAGATGGCGTAGGTGTTTGCCTTTGAATGTGCACGTTTCTTCTGCTTTGTCTTTCCTACTTCTTTTTGTATGCGTATATGTTTTGCCTTTGAACGTGCACACGTTTCTGCTGCTCTGTCTCTCTTTTTGCTCTACTGGGCCTTGTGCACTTCTCAAGCTACCATTGTCGCTTTTCACTTGAGGCCCATTTTCTGTATTTTGCTGGAATAAACATTTATCCATTCATTCAATACCATAAAACGCATGTGCTTCACAATACACACTGCACTTAGCAGATGTCTGTCACATGATATGGCCGTCATTGTATAGCTTTAACATGATTTATTCGTTCTAGCTAAATGAATCCAAGCTAATGATGTTAATGTACCTTGATATGCTATTTCACTGTTCCTTGATGCATATGTATGAAGGTACAGTGCTTATGTACCTTAATATGCTATTTCAGGAGACGGGCAGAGTGCGCAATGCAAAATTGTTGCCGAAAAGTCTTTTCACTTCCTGACAATCTGTGCTTCGGTGGGTTCTCACAGTTGCATGGCGGGAGAAAGATGTCCAGGGTAGTTGACTGCATCCAAGGTAGATGCTGCAAAATGAGAGCGCACGGTCTTGTCACATGTCAATGTGCGCAAATTGACACGATGGTGAAGGATTAAAACAAACAAATGAAGTTAGAGAAAAGAATAAATCGAAAACAAAGTTGTCCTTTATGCACATTCCTTCATGTGACAATGTGATAACCGTGGCCTTTTGCTCTAATGTATATTCCCTGAAAGCATCATGCCTCATTCATGCTTTATCGCAGGCAAGAAAATTATATCGTGCAAACAACTTTATCAGGGCGCACTCCTGGGTCGATTGACTGGTCGTATGAAGCATGAGTGATATTCACAGAAGTTCCAAAACATGCATCACACATCATTGCTATCTGAGTTTAACGACTTAAATGCGAAGCATTTGTTAAACACTTCTACGACTTTGAACGGATCTATCTACCTATATATATAGCCGCCTACGACTCATAGCTCGTGTGGTTGTTTCGTTAATGGGATGTATGCCAAAATTCGTGAGGCATGACACGACTGCATGAAGAACATGAATGATGGGTCTTAACTTCAAAATCATGCTATGCATTTCATTAACCACATGATTTACACGTCACTCCCTTGGTTCTCTTGCGACTGTTTCGTTAACTTGAAATTTACCAAAATAGGTATGGCGTCACAAGAGTGTATGACGCACATAAACGACAGTTTCTAACGTGCAAATCATGACACGCTTGTCATGTATGGCGTTATTTTGACAACATGGTCTCGGGGGCGCTAGTGACCGTTTCGCCTGCTTCATATACACCAAAATTGGTATTGTGCAGTGTGACTGTACGTCCAACATAAATGACAGCTGGCAACATGAAAATAATGACATGCATGTCATGTACACACGCCACGCTCATGGTGCGCTCGCGGCCGGTTCGCTAGCTTGACATACACCTAAATTGATATAGCGTGACGTGATTGTGCGACGAACATAAATGACATATAGTAACATGAAAATAACGACATGTATGTCATTTACGGCATGGAGCCTGGTGCACTCACGTCCGGTTCTCTAACTTGATATCACACCAAGATTGGTATAGCGTGACGTGACTGTATGACGTACATAAATGACAGCTGGTAACATGGAAACAATGAATGACATGCGTGTAATGTACGGCATGGGTTACATGCCACGCTCATGGTGCGCTGGCGGGCATTTCGCAAGCTTGACATGCCGATTTTACTTTTCCTTTTTTTTTTTTGCTTTTCATTGCACTTTTCAAGCGTCACAATGTGCAGAAGGTCATCTACAGGTGCATAAGCGACGATAAGGGCCCGCAAGGAGAGAGAACATCAGTATTACTTACCATTTTTGTTCCTGACTGTGCCGAGCACGCAGGGTGCCCATCATCTGCTTGGTAATGCACAGCGGCACGCTCGCTTGAGTCGACAGGCCGTCGCGATTATCGCACTCGCAGCGCAGCGTGTCGCACTGTCGTCAAACCACGCATATCACATCCAGCGGCGAGAACACAGTGAGGCTGCAGGCACAAAACGCGCACACACGACCGACACAGCTGATCGCTTGAGAAGTGGCGTTCACAAGGCCTAGCTGGCGTAGCCGGCCCGGCCGGCCTAGCTACGACGATCGCGCCGCCGCGGGAACGACTCCCTCCTCGCTTATCTTTCTTTTTTTCTGTGTTTTTTTTTTCTTCGCGCGCGCATGCGGCGCGAAGCTTTGTCCCATTTCACTTCGGTGGCGACTCGTCTGGCTTGCTTTTGACCTGGCGGGGGCGGGCCGCAGTAGTAGCAGTAGGCTGCAGCCGCCAAGGCCAAAGGGCTTTCTCGCTTCCTCTCCAGCCGTTCGGAGGGTCGCGTATATCTCTTTCTCTGGGCTATCTGTGCAGGGGATTTTTAGTGCGCTGAAGCATGCCGCCTCTTTCTTTTACTGCTTTCCCCCGCACAGCTGCATACATGCCCGCCAGCACTGAAGGCATTATGGAAAGCTTCGGAAAAAATAGAGAAAACATGCCAGAGGAAATGAGATGGGAGTTTTTTGTTCTTGGAACTCCATTCGACGAATGGCGTCATATAGTGAATTTACCTCCTTTCTTCCACATAATTTTTTAACGAAGTAAAATTGAGGACGCAGAACTTTATTACACCCACCTCATTACACCCTAAGGTAGTACTGTCCAGATGAAGGTAGTATTAAGGAGGATTGTAGCCCTTAAAACGCCCAATTCGGCTAGTTTGCGTTTGCAGTGTGGTTATAGCATGACAGCCAATCGCGGTTGAGAGAACGGCAAGCTCAGTTGCAATCAATGTCGCAATGCAATAATCCGGGTCAATCTAGCTTCATAAGTAATCAACGCCGTTTGATCGTAACGTGCCACCCCAGTGTTCAGACGCATGTCGTTGCACCCGCCGCGGTGCACTAGTGGTTACGGTGCTCGACTGCTGACCCGAAGGTCGCGGTGTCGAATCCCGGCTGTGGCGGCTGTATTTCAATGGAGGTGAAATGCTAGACGCAGGTGTACTTAGATTTACGTGCACGTTGAAAAAAACACATGCATGTGGTGGAAATTTCCGGAGCCCTGCACTACGGCGTCCCTCATAATCATACCACGGCCGCTTTGGGACGTTAAACCATTACAGTTATGACATTCGGGTTTTGTTGTGTTTTTTACGCAGGTCGCTGCAGTGCTCTCGGACGCGGGTGCACCAAAATCTGGTGCTTGCGCTCATGGTGCACGCCATCATGCTCGTGGTGCTCTCCATGCCGGTGGTGCTCAACTCTGAAGAACCGACGCCGTTTGCCCAAATAGTGAGTTTGGTCTATTTCTTATTTGCTGAAGGATGTTCTTGCTTTTTTTATTTTTTGCCGGATTCTCCACGAAATGTAAATCGCCTGTTGATTGCAGAACACCAATAAGAGTGACAGTGGGCGCATCCTCGAGACACACTGAAACACACCTGATTACCTATTCGTATCACAATGACACGATTATTAACCATAAAGAAACGGGAATGTAGGTTCAACTACAGCAGATCATCCTGAGACACTGATAAGAAATCTAAGCAACATTGCTTCCAGATGACACGTAGAGCACAGGCACAACCCCATAGTAAACATATACCATAAAACAGAAATCAAAACTAACAATAAAGATAACCATACAGAGGCGAACCTCGTATGCGCAAGTGTAAATTTATAGTTTCCGAACACTATGCGCTCTATGAAAGGCCTCCAGATATTAGGCAAAATTGTTATATGCTAAGCAGCTTCATACCCCTTTTTTATCTTTTAAGGCGAAAGCCTTATAAGTTTCAAGCAAACATTACCATGAAGGAAAAACCACCGTGAGAAATGAAGTAGAAAAATATCACCTGCCGCGTTCACTTTGTCATTGCGACGTTCGCGTGACTCAAAAAATAAATAAATAAAAGCGGCGTTCGCATGGTATGTAGTGCATGATAAAATAGCCACACCGTATGGCTTTCGCCTTGAAGTCGTCTTAGACGAATGCATAAGGAACCTTGTGTGAGTTTTCTCTTCTTTATTCAGTAATTCTGGAATAAGCCCTTAGATGAAAGGAAGATTAATACATTGGCTTGCCTCAGGCACCGCAGGCGACGTTCTAAATTCGTAGAAACATACCAGCGGGGAAGAAAGCAGCGTGCATTTCTCGTTCTATAGCCGTTTCACAGGACGTGAAAGAAAGAAAGAACAAAATTAGAAAAACGACTACTACCAGACACTTCCAACATCAAGAGTACGCAGCTTCTTGTTTTTTGTTTTGTTTTTTTTTTCCTTTTCCGTACGTATTTCTCGCCTTTTCCAAGCTGTCTTGGCACGCCAAACCGCGAAAGCGTAAATCTCCCCTCGGTGGACCGCCATTGTCAGGCAACAGTGGACAACACAATCATGCATGCGCATAAAATCTGCGAAAATGAGGCAGCAACAACACTCCGTGAGAAAGGGGAGCGAAGGAAGAAAGCAGGAAAAAAAAAAAGACACGAATGTTATTACCTCACGTATACAAGGACAAGGCCGTAGATTCACTTCGTGCTTTTTTTTTTAGTCTTGGTATTAAATAAAACCCGTTGTTTGCGCCGTGGCAGAAACGATGCGAAATAAAATACAACGTCCTCGCGACGAGTTTTTTACGCATTTATTTGTGTTGTTTTGGTCTGTCGGACTGTTAAGTAGGGAGTTACTTTTACTTATTTCTTTCTCTTCACCGAAAGTTAGTCATAGCGCACGAAGTCTAGTTACTGTTTCGTACAAGCAATATTTTTAGATGCACTCTTTCCTCCATCTGGTTTTCTTCTTTTCGATTTGGTTACTTTCAAGCGGGCGAATATACACGCCTCATCATATTTTACGGACTTGATCTCAAGGCGGACACTTATGCTTCGCCTTTTCAGTGCTTGTATCCTGCCTCCACTAAAATCGTCAAAGAAAACAAAGATTGAATCCCCGTGTTTCTTTCTTTCGTTACCATATACAAACTAAATTTGCCGACAAGTTTGTGTTTCGGCGTTTTTTTCAATTTGGTAAACATCTCTCCCCTGTTTTAGTTAAAAAAATAGTGCGTTATACTCAATTATATCTTGACAATCAGTCTAAAAATATGAAGAAGACAACATAAACAGCAAGAATGCATAACGACTTTAGAAAAGGGTGCATAAAAGTATCCAATTTCAGATCCTTTATTTGAAAGAAAGTTTAGAATAAAACGTCAGGAGGTTCAGGACAAAAATGAAGAGCTATTTCTGTCGACGATGCTGTTCCTCTTTTTTTTTCACTTGACAGAACCGTGGGTCATTGAAATTCAGGAATGAGTGTAACGGTCGATACCAGCATATGAGTGCGTGCGTTCGTATGTTATTTTATTTTTGCGGTTGGCGTGACGACGTAGCGAATTCAATGACTACATGTTTTTAACGCTCCCCACATAGAGATTCGGTATTTGTTATAGAAATTTTGTTCAGCTATCGCTGTTCATTTCTTACGACCTACTGAGTTTTCGTTAAGATGTAAATGGTTCGCAGGAAGCATTTTGAGAGGGTAGAGGTACATTAAATGGTTCCGCGAAAGCAAACTCAGCTTCAACAGAAAATGCTACGTTTATTCGGCGCAAGTAATTGGTTTTTGTAACTAATGTTTACGTCTAAGCCTTTGCGACACAGTTTCTTCATTTGTAGACGCGACTTTTGCGGTTTCTGTGTACAGAAACAGACCAAATAACAGACCACAAGCACTGAGCTAATTGTAAATTAATCATTGCTGTTGCCTTACGTTCCTTTATATCACTTCTGCTTGAAATATTTTATTATAAACGATCGCTTTGGTGAAGGCAGTGTCGTGTTTAACGAGACATTGGACGTGGGGCTTTTCGGCAGAAATGTCACAGTATTTTTTTAACCCTTTTTAAGAATACTCGCTGCCAGCAGATAACTATCGCACGTAATTTGAGAGGGTCGTTGAATCCAGTTTATGAAGAAAATAGCATGGCTGACTGTGCAATGATCGGATAATCGTTTATGTTGTAATTACAATTAATAGTTTTAATATACATAACAACTTATTCGAGCACATCCACTTGCTTTCAATTTTGTCTCCAGAGTCTCGGTATCAAAATATGTAAACTTGACGCATTTATAGACAGTCGATCACAATGCGTGTCGTAAAAGGCTAACAAACATTCACGTTGGAATTCTAGCGGTGTTTATTTTCTAATCTCTCGGCGTGGTTCACCTCAATCGTTTCTTCCTCTGTCGCATTCGCGCATTTTCATGTGTTTCTATTTTCATCCCAGTAGTAGCCAAACGCACCACCACACACTCCCGCGTCCAGTCCATCAGGAAGTTAGTGCCTCGAGGCGGTCAAAAAAACATGTCTCGGTAGATGCTATGCTAAGCCTCTCTCAAGTAAGCTACGAGGTCCGGTGACAGGTCGCATGTTTGCGATGTCCGTCAGCGACTGGAAGAAGTTATTTGACGCCGTCTAGCTCATCGCTCTCGGCACGACGCTCTCGGCTCCTCGGTCGCGTATTTTTACCTGCTTTTCTTTGAAGAGATGAAAATAGATAGGACAGAGAGGAACAGTTCGCCTCAAAAACTGACTTTCCGAGGTTTCCGAAGCGAGGAGCAATCCCATCTGCTCTGTCGCCCGGAGGCGATGTTAACTTGTAGGCGTGTCGACTCTGCCGCACAAGAAAAACTACGACTCCTATATATACAGTCTTTATTCCTTATCGACGCCTGCCGGTAGAAATCAATTTTTACTCGCCCGGTTTCGAGTACTGACAGCAACCCGATTCCAGGGCACCGATTGACACGCTATAAAATTTCTTGTAAATACGGAATAAGGAACAGAGGGGGCAAAGGGGGCCTAGGGGAGTCTTGGGGGTACATTTGTGCGCCGTACTTTGCCTAAGAATGTAAACATAAGTGGGAAGGTGGTAAGCAAGCATCTATGCGACAAGATAACTGGCGTCTAGTAGCTGTTAAATGTCCTTTTCTTTTTTTTGCTAGCAGCACCTCAAGGTCTAGTGGGTCCTTTAGTCAATTCTCCGAAAAAGTTATGAAAAACAAATCGCGATATCATAAGCTAAGAGAACCCCCCGCTCTGTAAAAAAAAAATTAAAAATTCAGGATCTCCTCCCCTATCAGGAAATTGGTGGCAAGCGAAGCTTGGCGATTGCGTGCCTGGCCTACCAGTTTTTTATTTTTTATTTCTTTCTTTGCGTGGGCACGATGCCAGCTACTCCTGCGCAGTTGGCGTCGTGCCTGATGACTCACCTACGTTATTAGGTATGTGTGACCTGGGGTCACACATACCGCGCATACCTAGAACCAGTAATAAAACTTCAGAAAAGAGGAATCCGCTTTATAACCAATTCAGACTATACGGCACATAGGCTACCACTCTTCCGAAGCCTAAATATCATGCCGTTCAACACGCTAATTAACTATAAAACAGCACTTACGGTCCATCCTAGTATAAATACCAACTATCCATTTTGCTCATCACATTTTGTATGTTCTAGTTACGAAAGCCGCAACAAATAAACGTAAATTATCTCAATCAGCAAACAAAAAACATATACGGTAACAAAAAACAACTTACAGCCAATGGAGTCGCCGTGTAGAATAACCGTCCACAAGCACTAAAAAAGACTAAGAATTTCTCTTTTGCACTGAAAAAAATATTTCTTAAGTAACATATAGACACCCAACGTATCAATGCTAGAAACAGCCATATTGAATGCACTACCATGTATAATCAGGTTGCATGCTGTTACATTTACTTATGTATACGCTCCCTTATATATATATATATATATATATATATATATATATATATATATATATATATATATATATATATATATATATATATATATATATATATATATATATATATATATATATGCATGAATATCAATACATTTTCATTATTTCTTATCCTTATGTGTTATTGTTGCGATCTCCAGATACATAATATGTCATTATTAGTTTTCAAAATGTCCTAATGTCAGTAATTTTTTTTCATATGTTCATTCATTGATTTACTGTTTGATATGCTCTTCTTATACGCTATCTTACATATTCTAGTCATATTTTTCCCCTCCTTTTTTTCTGTCCCTACGTATGATCAGTTGCTAAGCTCTGTAAATGCATAATTTTATAATTAGTTTTACAAGTGTTGTAATGTTAATAAAACTATTTGTGCTTGTACACTTCTTTTTTGATAAGTGACATGCCTTTTTTCATGAATACTTTTCAATGAATCCCAACTAGCCTTAGGCTGGGGATTCAGATGCGTTTCTCCCAATATTGTATTTTTGTAAATTGTTTTATGCCAATAAAATTCAATTCAATTCAATTCAGTTCAATTGGGCACGATGGACGCCGGAACGTCAGGTCATGCGTTAATGTTCAGGCAACAATGAAGTGTGACTAAGTCAAATTAAAAGTGACCTTGATAAAAGATCAGATTGCCATATCAGAAACAGCCGATCACCGACGAGCCCACGATCCAGAGAGCATCTGTTATTGGGAAAAAACGCGTAAGAAACACGCGTGTGACCGGCGCATCTTCGAGAGCCACCTCGAGGAGCGCATGCGTCGGTTTTGTTGCGTACGACAACGCCGCAACCGAAATCTGTAACTCCTAACAAGCTGCGCTTGGAAGGAGATACTCTCGAGTGACCGTCTTCGTTATATCGTTTTCTCTCCAGTGGTCATCCTCATCTCTCAAATGGGCACCCTTTCTTTCGTTTTCTGTCTTTTTTTTATTCGGTTGCTTTCTACTAAGTGCACCGACTTGCTCGTCCGAAGCGTGCATAAATTTGCGGGCACCAAACATTTCTATAAGAAGAAACAGTCGCTACAACTGCTAGGTTATAATGCGTATTTCAATGCCCTATAAACCTAGCGTTCTTTTTCTTTACCAGAACAAAAGTGTAGTTAAATGAAAACACGCGAAAAAGTTAGAAAGCTTAACCGGAATGTGAATATGACAAAATCCACTCCAAAGTTGCCCTCGCGACGCGCTTTGCGCCCCGGGGGCTTTCAGTTAGGTATGAATTCTTTATGGACAGTAAGTACTTCTGTGTGGTTCGAACAAATAACAGCTTGCAACGTAAGACCCTCTCGCATAAAACTAGCCCCCGATTTGAGTGTTTTCGAAAACACTTCGCTCATGTTTGAGAACTCGCTCTAGCTCGAGTTTAGCGTTCAAACTTTTAGCGTCCTCTCTTTTTTTTCATGGTGCCAGCCATCAAGCCCGCAACACCGTATAGCTAGGCTAGCACGGGACCCGTGCCGTTTACGCAATGTTTCGGGACGACAGCGGCAATCGTTCTCACGAAGAAGCGGCAACGGGAAACAAAAACTGGGCAGCATGTTTGCTCTGCGCTGTGGGTTCATCGAAGAGGCCGTTTGAAATGTGGATCCTGGCTGTGCTCGTACTTTACCTTCTTTTGTTTGTTCACAAAACATTCGTCTCGGTTCTTTTCGTTTCTGCTTATCTCGCCTGTGTCTGTCTCGTGTTCCCGTCACGAAGGTATTCTCTATCTCGTTATTATAGCAGCTTTTTTTTAAATGCGATTAGTACTATCTAGAGCCCACTATTGCTGTCTCTCCTTTATCGCATGACAACTTGTGCCATCGAGTAAAACACTCGGACTTGTGCTCCAAGATGGGCACGTCGACAAAAGAAGCAGCCCACAGTACAAAATAAAATAAAATAAAATAAAAAGAAGCTCTTTAGCATGCACTTAGCGAAGTTCGCTTTTCTGTCCTCTTGTCCTGACCCGTGCTGAGCGTGGAGAACTTAGCTACAGAGAAATCAAAACAGTGGCAAGAGAAAACTAAAAAAAAAAAAAAGTTGCAGTGGGGGGCTCGTATACCCTTCTACGTGCGGTACTCTCAACGCGAAGTGACTGTTCGGAGAGCATCGCTCCCTGGAGCAGCCGTATTCTCTTACACCAGCGTTTTGTATATACGCGAGATCGCATACAAAACAGTTAGCTGCCAACCTGACTTCGTGTAACACTACAACTTGTTGCTATCGCATTCATTGCTTCGCCTTTTCGGTGAAACTGTGACTTTTTTTCTCTCTTCTTTTATTTAATTGCGTACTCAAGCACCACATAATAAATGGAACATATAGTAAAATAACTTTCCAAAAATAATCTTAAATTAACATTAAATTTGTAAGGCGGAAGGGTAAGCTATGGAACAAAAATAAAGAGAGAGAGAGAGAGAGAGAGGGGGGGGGAATTCCGTAGTCTAACGTTGCCCCTTACACCTTCAACATTGGCCTATGTATAAACTAACCCAACATAGCACGCTACTGAATTCTAAATTATTTCTACAAAATTAAGACGATAGAGAGAATTTATCCTACCACCAGGTCCCATATGACCATCTGCAAACTTTATAACCAACCCATTGAGCTCTAGAAAACTTATTTCACAGATAGTCCTTCCCTTTTGGCAGCTGGGGGAAGGGAGTATGGTCGAAATTAAGGACATCAAAACATGTCCATTGTAGTGATTATTGGAAGTTGCAATTTATTTAAAAAAATGTCTCGTAACTGTCGTTATTGACATCTTAAGTTGGAGGTCTACAGCAGCTGTGCGTATACGAAGAGGTGCTGCAGCCGTTCTACTAAAACTGTCTAGTTTGTCATGTCTACAAGTACACCAACGAGAGGTTGCTGAAAAAAAAAGAACGTGTTTACCTATATCACACTTTTAAATTAAAAAATTGGCAGCATCGCCCGAAACCGAGCTAGCCGAATTTAACTTCTCTTTATAGAACTTTCTCTATTTTCTTTTTTTTTCTCTATTTGTATACGGGAAAAAAATGTACCTCATAAAGATAACAGCCTACGCGCACTGCTGTGTACATTCTGCGAAAACACAAAGCGCGGACCCCTCTAACCGGCTCGGGGAATGCGCTAGTTTTCATGAAGTTCCCGTCATCCTCCATGCCACTCATCGGCTGGCGTCGTGTGCTGTTTGAACTCCGGTGACGCCAAGTATTTACTGGCACCGTGCCTCCTCTTGTGGTCCGCTTCTCGGACTCCCCTCTCTTCTTTTTTATACAAACAAATCTCGGGGGGGGGGGGGGTGTTTTAAACTTTGTCCAAGAGTTCTTCCGGCAGTGCGCTTGCGTAACCTGTTCTCCGCTCAGTGCGCAGATATAGAAGGAGTTATCTTAGTTCTGTTTGTTGATTGCAGCCTTCAGGGCAACTCCGAAGGTCATCGCAAAATATCCTCGGAGCGTGGCGCTACGCGTCGCAGGCTTGCACAGCGAGGCGGGCATTGTTACTGTTGTGAAGAAGAAGATGCGCCTCCATCCAGCAGCATCGCCAACGCTCGGCTCGCTCGGCTCGTGTTTCGGATCGCCGCTGTGCCTCTGGACGCTTCTTCTCGCTTGCTTGCCGCTGACGACCATTACGTCTTTCAACGACCAATAAACCTCTTCACATTTGGTGGAGGGTGCTGTTCATCCCCGTCGCTACACCCTGGAGCTGCGTAGCCGGACGCTACCGCCGATCATGACTGACCACGCAAACCCACCGGCGCCTTCGTCCCTGTCCGTCACCTGCACCGGGCTTCCTTGGCTCCGGGACCCAAAGGTCTTCAGCGGTGCAGATGAGACCGACGTGGAAGACTGGCTTGACCACTACGAACTGGTGAGCGCGCATAATAAGTGGGATGACCCCGACAAGCTAGGCTACGTCATATTTTACCTGACTGGCGTCGCCGAATTGTGGTACAACAACCACAAACAGAACATCCCCACATGGACCGTCTTCAAGACGTCCTGCTCTGAAGTATTCGGTCGACCAGCTGTCCGCAAGCAGCGCGCAGAGCAACGCTTGCGCGTCCGCTCACAGCAGACTGGAGAAAGCTTCACAAGCTATATTGAGGACGTCGTCGACCTTTGTCGACGTGTCAACGACACCATGCCCGAAGCTGACAGGATCAAACAAATCCTGAAGGGCATTGACGATGGCGCATTCCAAATGCTCTTGGCTAGGAATCCGGGCACAGTTTCAGAAGTCGTCAGCTTGTGTCAGAGCTACGACGAGTTGAAGAAGCAGCGCGCTCTGACTCGGCAGCCTCCACGGGGTAGCGAGTCGCTGTGCAGTCTCGACACCATGCCTGACCATTCGACGTTGCTTCAGCAGGTTCGAGACTTCGTCCGCGAGGAAGTTGCCCGCCAACTTTCCTTAATGCCTTTTACTCACGAGCCTACCACCCGTCTGCCCACCCCGCTCCGCACTGTTATTAAAGACGATAGTCTTTCTTGGGGAACCTAAACGCCTAAATTTTGGTCTGTCTTTCTGTCTGTCTGTCTTTCTGTTTGTCGGCACGTCCCTCGATTCAGCCACCCGGCCAAAGTTGAACCACTTGCTTACCGCCCACCCATCTTGAACTGGTATGGCTGTTCATACTAGTGAACGTTGTCGATCAAAAAGTAAATATTACGCATATCTGAGGCGTAACATCATTAGGTAAGTATTAGGTGGTGTGTTCGTTTAATAGAAAATACATAGATACGCAATTTTAAAGACCTTGATGGTATACGTTTAACGTTGAGACAGTAACGCTGAAGCGATCAGCGGTCCAAGCCGAGCAAACGCGAGCGCCAACAACAACCGTCTTCGTCTTCTTCTTTCGCAGGCGTTCTTGTCTGCGCCCTACCATGTTACAAATCACTCCCCCGCGGAAAAGGAGCCATCCTGGCGACCTAAGGAACAGGTACAACTGGTGGGTCATAATGCGGCTTCAGTCGATCGACGTGAACAGTCTCGCGGCCGCGACGACGGCGGTCCGTAGATGATTGAACAGGCTCAATTATATAGCTAATTGGGGATGCTTGACGTAGGACGCGGTAGGGGCCTTCGTACTTAGGCAGTAGCTTTGTGGAAAGGCCAGGAGCGGAGGAGGGAACGCGAAGCCACACCAACGCTCCAGGCGAATACGACTGAGGAGGCAGGTTTTCGTCGTGACGGTCCTTCTGGCCCTACTCGCCCTACAATGTTACAACCCTAGTTTCTTAAGGTGCGCTGAAAATGCGACTGCGCTGAAACTTGTCTTCCTGCGTGCCCTCTGCACAAGCTCATGTTGTGTTTCGGTTTCGGTTCAGTATTGCATTGTACGAATGACAGGGGGCGCCGCTCTGGCATTCCTGTTTTACCCAGGTGACGTGTAAGTAAGAGAGTTTGTGGAGAGTACTCGTTGAGTGCGGACGTTTCTTCTCCTTCGGCGCATGGCGCCAAACAGCCTGTTTGGGCTGGCCGGCGTCCCCACCGGTCGCGTTGGTCACCGCCGGTCTTCGCCTGCCGCTGCGCCGGGACTACCAGCCCGCAACACAGCACTCATGTTTCCCGACGTATTGCCAGATGGCATCCATATCTCACGCAGCGCCTCTTCTATCGTCTTTAGACGACATTTGCAGCGAAGCACGCAGATACACGGCCAATTTTTTTCGGAGGAGGTTGCCCACGCTGTTCCCCTTGCGCGCCGCGAGCCGCCTCCATCCAGCCCTGTTCACTACGCGCGTGCATCGGAGCCTGTGGCCGCTCCTGTCGCCTATGCGCAAGCCGTGCAGCCTGTAGCCGTAGGTGTTATCATCTGAGCTGGCAGATGGACCGTATTAGTCCTGGTGGCTCGGAGCTTACGACGAAGGTCATGAACCATGCCCCCGTAGGTGGGGCAACCGTGGTGGCAGGGGCATTCGTGACATTCGGGGGATGTTTTCCAGCAGCCGCGACTGGGTTGCCCTACTTATTTGACTGGGTCGCGGCGCGAAGTGACCCCCGTACTTGCAGCAGTTCTGCTTCCAGACGGTCTCCGAGCGTCACCAGCATTTGACTTGGTACCGCTGCCACTCGGCAGCGGTTTTCTGAAAATAGGGTTTTGTTCAAAATAGCCAAGCCATAGGGGTCGAGAGCAGGTAGGCTCTCTTCCCTTGCCGCCGATCAACATAGCAACGCCATGCCAGCGGGGCACCCTCGGAGCACCCTCGGGTTTGTCGGTCGGACTTTCCCCCGCTGTGCCCCCCCTCTTAGCCGTGTGAGCTCCGCGGCCACCCACACGTTGCCCGTGGCGGACCTCGAGGAGGTGGGGAGGGCTATGACCAGAGGTCGCGGCTCCACCCAAGCTGGATTACACGGGCACGCAACCACCCGCACCGTTCCGGCACCTCTGTACATGAATGGATTGGAAACTTCCCTGACCAGCCTATGAGGACCGACGTCTAAGCTGTCCATTTGTTGTTTCTGTTGTTTCCGCTCGCCCGGTATATATTTATCGGTTCGAGCGAAAATAAAATCAGTTGAAAGTAGCGTTGTGTCCTTGTCTGTTTTCTTTCTTCGTCCCTGTCTAGTCGCGCTTACCACTCTTCATGGAGAGTACACGGCGTAGTAATTTTAATGGCGTAAAGCTGGACACATCGACGCGCTCAAGTGTCTCCCTTTTGGGCGCCTCTTTCAACGAACACTTCCTACGTGCGTTCGTAATCACCTCAGGGATTCATTCTAAAAAGACAGGGCGTGCAAACACGGACACAAGAAAGAAGTCAGGACACCACAAACGCCGACTAAGAGTTGTTAGTCGGCGTTTGTGGTGTCCTGACTTCTTTCTTGTGTCCGTGTTTGCACGCCCTGTCTTTTAGGGGCGAAGCTCCTTAAGGCGGCACCCGTTCGTCCCTCGTAGTAGTGCGTAACCAGTCGTAAAGCTAGTACCAGATCTTGACCTCCAAGGTGGTGCCGGTGGGAGATTTTTCCTGTGCGTTGTTGAACAATAAAAAATTTTGTTCAAAACGCCGTTGATTGATGTTTAGAATGAATACTTACCAACTAGCTCAGCTCTCTGTTATTCTACACCTCAGGGATGTTGCCACCGCCTTCAATGCAGCACAAACGCGTTTAGAACGCGCTGTTTTCAGGCTGTGCCAAGGCAGCACAAACGTTACAAACGCGTTTCAAACGCACTGCATTGAGGCGGTGGCGCAGGGAGCAGAGAGAGCGAACGGCGAGAGAAGGAGCGGCGAAGAACTGCACCTACCCTCTCCTACACTCTCTCCACACACGCGGGAGCTCCGCCGAGCTCCCGCGATGCGAGCGCCCTCGCACGCCAGAGCGCGCTCCTCCTCTCCACTCACTCTCCGCTACTCCGCCCGCACCACCTGCTCCGGTTGCTAGGGGCGAGGATAAACGCGCGCGCCCGCAGCTATTGCTATGGGAGAGGGAGTGAGAGCGGAGATGCGCGCGGACAACGCCGGACGCCTGACATAGCCCGACTAAGAAATGCATTCGCATTTGAAAGAAATGATACAGTGATTCACTCTCATTGCAATACAGGCATAAAGGTGACTGCACCAGACCAGAACTGTGTAGGTAAAAGTTCAGCGGGGGAACTCGGCATCGTAGTCTGGTAATTGATATTTCTGCTCTTCAAGTGGAGCACCATCGATTTTTCTATGGATAAAAAAAATTCGGCAGATCCCACGTACCGTGCGAGTCGATGTTATGCGAAGCATGCGGCGGGTAGGTGACTGTGGCGTAACTTTTTTTACTGAGCGACACGTTACAAAATGACGCTAAAGATTTGTATATATTTTATACACACACATATATATGTTGAAGAGCGGCATATGTGTTATATAACCAATTGTTTACGGTTGGGTAACGCTGCCAATGGCAACGTGGGTATTACCTACACCAGAAGCGGTAAGCTGATATGTAGTGCTTATACGTGTCCCGAGAACGCACGCACGTTTCACGAACCCGTGTGCATGTGTGCAAGAAGTTCTTGACAGTTCTTGAACACGGGCATCATCACCGTGATCAGTGAGCACCCACAGCTTGTCGTGACTTGTTATAGGATCGAGTCCTGATCGTGGTGACGAGGCGTCCATGTGTAGTGAAGTATGTGGTATAGTAGAGCTGTTGGAAGTCGTGGAGGCCTCGGTCATTTCGTCGACAAACTGTCTGTCGACAGAGCCGGCAACATGTCGGAACCTGAAGCCACCCTTCGCGTTGGTGAGGCATAGGCCGTCGAGGCTGGTAGGCCTGGATAGTGCTACGTAGACCAACATCAGTGGATGGTGTTTGTCATATTCGTAGACTACCTGGGTGTATGTGGCCTACGTAGCCTAGTCTACAAAGCGGCTGTCAATCAATCTGGCATCATTCTCTGTCAGCATGTGGCCATCACCCAGCCTCGTAAGAAATGAAGAGGACACTGCGTTGTTCTGGTGGACGAAGTGCTCTTTACGGTGCGGTGATGTGGATATCATATGTAACTTTCGTTAATGTATTCCTCCGGGTCGAGCAATGCTTCAATACAGCTTGCTGAATCATAGGAATACAAACGTAATGGTTATTAGACTGCTATAAAACTGGAGCCAACTCTGGAACTACAGACGTTAATTTGATATGACGCCTGTATCGTAGAAGTACACATCGTAGGAGTATCATGTAGTGTTTATTTCTTTCTTGTAAAATTAGCCAGCAGCACAACCACAATGGACGTTGCACCAATATTACGCCTGCGTAGGCTGTTTTTCCAAACCGGATTATAGACCTGGCGTGGCTCAGTGGTAGAATGCCTGATTGCCACGCAGAATGCTTGGGTTCGATTCCTGCTGGGATCCTAATTTTCATTCTTTCCATTCGTTGAGTCAACGCTGCCGATGTTGGTTTTCCTTAACGTTCTAGCATTTAAGTTACCATTGTCTGTTCTCGCCGTTCCTGGGTAGATATAAACTGTCGATCACCTGTGGCGCATACCCGTACACCGCGGCCCGTGGTAAACGGGTATGTGCCACACGTGTCTAGTGGAAAGGGTTTGACGACGTACGCGACAGGATTTTAAAGTTATTCATGTCATGACCCGGCAGTCATATTCGTCAAATCCTCTTACCCCCCCATGCAAATTTTGGTCTACACCAAGTTAAGGAGGCGATCATGAGAGCACCCAGACGTAGGCGGCTAGATAGATAGATAGATAGATAGATAGATAGATAGATAGATAGATACGTAGATAGAAACGCTCAAAGTCCCAGAGGTTCGCTAAGAAATGCTTCGCATTTAATAACTCGAGGAAGCTCAGCTATTGACAAAGGAGATCTAGCGAAGTTGTCTGACGTGGCAAAAAACTTTCTAATCACGCCGCAGAAACAAACGACAACATCGGCAATATAGAAATTATGGGACCATCATGTGATGCTACAGCGAGTGCATCCGCATATTCATTGAGAGTTAAACCTTTGCGACCTGGTACCCACACCAAGTGAATAAGACGTAAATTTCTAGGGATAAGAGAATAAAATACTTTTAGGTATTTGACAAATTAGGGACAGTTAATGAAGAACACACAGAGAGACAGTCTGTCAAAATGACTGCTTCTGTTATAGATAGGGGTAATTTGCGTAAAGCTAGGACAATTGCAAGTAACTGCGCTTAATAAGTAGGCGTAAAGTCAGATAAACGAATTGAAAAATACCAATCTAGAGGTAATGATGCAATTCCCACTTCTGCCTTTTCTTCATAAACTGAAGCATCAATGTTATTACAATGTTTGTTTCCAAATTTGACAAATGGTCTTCCAAAATGCTATTTAAGTGTCTATTAGGCAAATATTTGTATTTCTTGGGAAATATATTGTCAAATTCTATTCTAATGGTTTGTGCAGACCTGTTTAATATACGTACCACACGGAGGTTCACTTGTAACGTTTCCAAGAGTTTCTGCGCAAAAATGACTTGTGGACACCGTAATCTAGACCAATGGCGATTAAAAAATGACGTCGGCTGATTATTAAAAACATACTGCGACCATACATACTGTCGTGATGCATATATCTTTAGGAAGGTTCGTACTGTTAGGATGTGGAACCGTGTGAGAAGGCAGGCGCGATTCTTCATATAAAAGTTTATTTGCGACAAATTTAGGAAGCCCAAGACATAAACGTAACGATTCGCGTTCTAGAAAAATCAGTGGCCGAAGTTTGTAAGCTCGTGCTTGTGTTCGTTGCCTTTCTTTTTTTCTTTTTTTTCTTTTTCTTCGTTCTTTGCCTTTCTGTTGGGCAATGCGCATCTGCAGCACAGGTTGTATAAAATTCGCAGAGAAGCCACGTAGGGTCGTAGACAAGCCGCGGGAATACATCGGCCTCGTATTATAAGCAAGAACATAAATGTAAAGAAAGCCACCATCGCCTACTGCACAAATTTATACGTGAAAATTCAGGTGTAAAAACGATTAAGCGATTACTTTCAACGCTTGTGATGAAGACAGGAACAGAGTACTTTCGCTGAACATTAGCCGTCCGATGTCTTCCATTCCCCGCAATTCTGAACTAAATGTCAAGCACAATATTCTTGGGACGCGGTTTAAAACGTTACGAACGGTGGCTTTATACCGTTCACACCCGAGGCCGAGAAATATTTTTATTTTTTGCAAATGTATGTACATTGCAAAAATATGTACATTGGTTATAATTTACGCCCTCCCTTCCAACTGTCATTTACATAAAACTTTATCCTAATAGAATTTATAGTTCCGACACAACAGCAGGCTTAGTTTTGCATGGTTTGTAAAGCAAACTTATAAAAGCCTGGAGCACTTGCATGCGTAATGTACTGCGAAGGTAATGCATAATGAGCATGTGAAGTTCGCATGCACATCATTCAAAGAGCGTTCAGTCCAACGTTTTTGTAACCAATCGGTTCAGCCTTTCCGCCAATGAAGAACGTTTCCTACTTAGGTCACGCAGGGCAGAGGGAAAACTAACTGTACATTTCTTATTACTTTTAAATATAGAGAGAACCCGAATATGTCGTGATAATTGGCAAAACTGACGATTAGTAACGTGAATATTTTGCGATTCATCAATCATCCATGCAAACAATTTCCAGGGAACGATAACTACACGTAGCTTATACAGTTCCCCAAGAGGGAATTTTCGAGTTACAGCCGTACAACGCTTTCGGACAAATTGCCCGGCTGATTTCTTTTTTTCTCTGTGTCGGCCATAGTCATCTTGTGCTCTTGACACTAAGCCCAAAAATCTCGCGTTGGGTCACCCTTAGTGCTTCGGGTATTTAAAAAATCTGCGCACGTTCAGTATTTCAAGAGACTGGGTAACGCTTGTACGCAGTTCATAAAATGTGCATTGAACGGAAGCGCTTATGTGCGTAATTTCCTGCAAATACCTTAAAAAACACAACTGTTCAAAATTTGGTTGTACGTCACACGCAGTATCATTTTCCACCCCTCCTTTAATATGCATTTGAACGCGAAATTCAACTCGGTATAACGTATCGTTATCCTAGGGCACACAACAATCGAAGTGTGCGCTTCGTATAACAACTGAACGATCACGAAAGTTATCATTTAGTAAACTAATCAGTACTGTTTACTAATTTAGTAATGCACTGCTGAAAGCAGTACGAAAAGGGCCAATAGGAGAGATCGAAGAGAGCAAAGATTGCAGGATGCTACTACACAAAATGCCAGCAAGCAAGCAAGCATACTTATAACAAGAGTCCCTACAAAACTCTGCGCAGTTTTTTCAATGTCATATAATGCGCATCCCCTACGTCTATGAACTTTTTCGCCTAGTGGTATATTTATGTGTTTATTACATTAAAAAAAAAATCGAGGCCATTTCTTCGTGTCCACGTTTCTTCACGTGATAAAAAATAAATGTGCGATAAAAAACGAAAAAATATTAATATTTCTGCCACAAAGGAACGTATGTGCGTACGATACGTTTTTATCGGATAACAGATATGACAGGACTAAATGCATGAAACACGTTATACAAATAAACAAATAAATAAATAAATAAATAAATAAATAAATAAATAAATAAATAAATAAATAAATAAATAAACTTAAAAACAGCACGAGCAAGAACGATAAGAAGGAGCAAATCAATACGTACTGAGGCCTCAACAACAAATAATTTACGAAATACATAGAAATAAGAGTTATTATCGTCTACCGTTCGCTAAAAATCCAGCACCGCGAGAAAATATCAATACAACTGGCATCCGTGCTGTAGAATATAAAGTTTTAAATAAAAACCCCGAAACACTAACTTTCCTGTCTGAAAGTAGAATATAACGCTGGCTTTTCCTTGTCAGTATTTTGCGCGATAAAGAAAATTTCAATAACTTCTCCTTGGGCGTTATCTCGTGCTCCTGTATATTTAATTTGATCGGCTGCGATGTGCAACCGCCCCGCTCTTGGATCGCATTTCAACGAAAGTGAACGCTTGATAAGAGCATTAGACAGAAAGATAAATTACCGAAACTTTTCGTATGATAAGAAATACGAACTGCCAAACAAACCCTTAAGTTACCTTCAGAGCAGAAACTTGCTTTTCGTGGTGGTCACGTTTGACTTTAATTGAGATGAGTGTTATTGAGCTGAGGTCACTTCACGGCACATTCGAGTTCGCAAATATGAAGAGAGCACGTAAACATGTCCTTTCAGGGATGGCAGAGCCGTTACTTTGCATTTTCCTTCGCATTTTGACGGCGGATGAGATAAGTCTATATATGCTTATTTTCATGCTCTTTGATTGTGTGCTTGTTTGTGCGTTGTGTTTGTGCGTTGTTTTTGTTTGTTTGTTTGTTTGTTTGTTTGTTTGTTTGTTTGTTTGTTTGTTTGTTTGTTTGTTTGTTTGTTTGTTTGTTTGTTTGTTTGTTTGTTTGTTTGTTTGTTTGTTTGTTTGTTTACATGCATGCGCGACTGTACAGAAATGTAGCCATCGCCTCCACTCGCTACTACGCATCCGACGAGGCAAACGCTTTGTGGACTTCGAAACACGAGAGGCTCCGTGTTGAAGGCGGGATTGTGAGGCACACATTTGCACTAAGGGGCATCCTAGGAGCTAAGCAAACAGTATTTCCTAACAGTTCGCTCTTTCTTTCAAAAGTTTAAGGGCATCCTTGGAGCGCGGACGCGCGCAATTCGTAACAGCTTGGAAGCAAATCCTCCTCTGGTTATTGCGGATAATCCGAGCTTTGTGAACGTCGTTTGCAAGAGGGACTGACAGAAAAACAGGAGGTCGAAACAGTTAGGAAGGAAGCGGTGCATGTCGAAGGCACTCCCTCGTACCATTCGTATTTATTTATTTATTTATTTATTTATTTATTTATTTATTTATTTATTTATTTATTTATTTATTTATTTATTTATTTATTTATTTACTTGAACTTGAACTTTGAGCTTTATTTCGAACGCAAACAGATTGGGGATTCCAACAGGCAAAAAAAAGCTGTCAGAAACAGCTTGAAGGGACCATACAGGCCGCAGCAAAATAAATAGTCACAGCAACAAATAGTTGCAGAAAAAAAAGAGCGATATGACTTATTTAACTTGGTAATTAAAATAGCAGAATTATTATGCAACGCAATACAAATAAAAATAAGATACAACAAGATGCACATATGCAGTTAAATGCCCATTACAGTGGAATGTGAGCCTTAGCAGACCCTCAAAAGGAGTGAACAGGAAGTACAGAGATGCACAGCAAGTTCTTCGCAGGCAGAAGTTACAATATGGCGCATGCTAAAACACGATGAGAACAGTTATCACTCTGCCGAAATAAGTCGTATACAACGCTCTTACACAAACATTTCGCCTAGAAAAACAACTGCAACCTTTAATGCACATCTCAGTCTAACGTACGCGTACAAATCCTGCACATACGAATAAATCGCGACGGCCCGTTGTAGGCGCATCTTTGCTAAAATAAATCGCGATCGGCACAGCACATTTCCAACACTGTTCCTTTACAAGGATCGTTCGCAAGAGGTCACGTCACCGTTATTCTGAAGGAGCTACAGACAATGGCTTATTTAGAACTGTGCGATGTCTGTTACATTCTTGAAAATGTTTTGAAACGTGTTTCGCACTATGTGATATACAGCATCAAGCTTTCTTATTTCAGGAACTTCCCCACTTTTACCTTTTTTTTTTGTCTAGGTTACACATACACATAAACATACATGCGTCAAGGAACGAACTTTTTTACCTGCCGCTGCAACCTCTTTCTTAAAAAACACGCCCTGCTGTACCACGGTTGTTTGCGCTTAACAAACGCAGACAAAGCACTATGGCATCAGTATTCGACCCAAGCAAAGAACGGCAGAGGTTCCGCTTTAATTTAGAATTTTGAACAAATAACAAAAACGAAAGCTGGGCCAGGGTTATTACAACAAAAAAAAGATCCTTAAAGAAGGTTCTCCTTAAAAAGAACCTGTGCGAGCGATAGCCTTACTAAAAAGTTTTCTCATTCAAGTGCGCTGTCGCGCGAAGCAAACCACTGCTTGCTCTTGTGCTTCTTGAATGTTACTGAAAAGGCCACCATGCATATACTGGGTTGTTGAAGTGTGTGCAGTGTTGTCCTGCGTCTTCTCAGGCTCTAAAATTTAGGTTTTTCGGTTTTTCTCGACTAACAATGCTTTACAATGCCTCAGAGAGACGGAGTGTGAAGGAAAAAACAGAACGCGCAGGGGCAAATCGTTGTTTGCAGACCCTGGCTTTTACGTCTCTCCTTTTGATTGCCCTGTGTTGTGAATTTTAAACCTTGTAATGCCTAAATGCCCATACATTGAGGCATGTGAGATTCAGTTCCCTTGCAATTCCGTCCTTTCGTTTTTGTTTTAAGTCCCGCGCATGTTTGTGTGACAAAGTTCAGGATATGTAAGTGGCACAAAAGAACTAATGCATGTTTACTGAGAACGCGGAAGATGAAAAAAAAGGCTTCTGGTAATAAATGTTTCTAAGCCAGACCGAAAGAAAGAACAAGAAACTTAAGAAGTAAGAAGTAAAATAAGAAAAAGGCGAGAAATGAAACAGCCTGTATTGACAAAGAAAAAAAAACACAATTAGCTTCTTAAGCTAAGAAAGCTTCATGTCGCTAGATACTATTTATTTATTTATTTATTATTTATTTATTTATTTATTTATTTATTTATTTATTTATTTATTTGTTTGTTTATTTATTTATTTATTTTATTTATTTTATTTATTTTATTTATTTAATTATTTAACATGTGAATGTCCTTCACATTTTGCCTGCAGCAGGCAATCATAATGCGATTCGACTGAACGTCCTCGAGATGTGCGACTCATATCGTCCCTATTTTGAGTCTCCATAGTATTACATGCTCTCATATGGCCCTCTCTGTGCACGTGTTAGTGCTGCGCCCTTGATTTAAGGAACGGCTCCCCGCGTTTCTGAATACCTTCTTCTGCCGCATCAATGCCATTCACTTTCCTAACGTATTACCACCGTTTACAAGAATAAGATGCGTTAGAAATGACGGTAATAATATAACTGTCGTGGTTCTCTGTTTGAAAAATACGATATGATTATGACAGACGCCGTAGCGGGGTGGGGGGTTCCGGAAATTTCGATCACCCGTGGTTCTTTAACATGCACGTAAATCTAATTATACGGGCCTCTAGCATTCCGCCTCCATCGAAATGCGGCCGCCGCGCCTGGAATTCGACCCCGCGACCTTCGGGCCAGCAGTAGAAATGACAGCCCAATGCGTCGATTGTCGCATTCAATAGACGCCCTTACTGTTTCGATATAGACACACGCGCCTAAGCAATCTTGTTCTCTCGCTTTTTTTTTTCGCAGCCTCCATTGTGCAAGAGTATCCTCTCCCTGAAGATGTACGCCGCCATGGCATCAATCAACTGGATGTTCGTCGAAGGCCTGCTGCTGCACTCCCGTATCACCATCTGCATCTTCCGCCAAGACGCGCCCTTCAAGCTGTACCACGCCATCGGTTGGGGTGAGCCGCTGCCATTTGATTCGTGTTGACGTGTCATTCTCGTTGACCCAACATTTCGGGGTTCCGTTATGTTCTGTTCTAACTGGCTTGCTGCGGAGAGAATAATGTTGTCACCTCGGTGACCCCATTTCTATAAGTTCGGCAGCGAAAAAAAAAATGTGGTTACCTAAAAAAAGCAAGAATTAACAAGTAAAGAAAAAGCCTACAGCAAACTGAACCAATTAAAAAACTAACACGGCAATAGACAGTTTGCTTGCAGGCGTTCACTTTGCAATAGAACGTTGACACGCACACATTTCCGTCCAATTTCTAACACAAACGCTTATCTAGTCCAGTGTCCACTAAGAAGTCTTTTAAGAAGAGGTTCGCCTTTTGCTCAAGATATTTTACAGGCCACGGTCGAAGTAATTTTTGTAATGTGAGAGGGCGCCTGTCAAAACTTGCTAGTTTTTTTCTCGAACTTTTTGCTTTCATTTGCGGACTTTACGCATTCCAGAAGAGTATATTCACCCCCAAATCGGTATACAACGACTGTTCGCCGAGTGCTTCTAAAGAATATTTCGAATTTAGACCGCGAAATGGGGCATTATCGTGCTGGTACAGAAGTCCTTATTTCAACTTTGAGTACTATATTCAGTGGTTATAGGTTCTTTGTACGGATGTAATACATCGTGAATCTGTGCCGCAATTGAATGTAGGGGGAGGCATAAATTAAAATGAGACTGTGAACCTACGCCTGAATGCCATTCGAGTCAGTACGTGATATGAGTCCTTGAACAAGTATTGTTTTCTGCATCAGTGTACTTATAAAAGAGACGTGTCACGTCGACAAATTCTTTTGCACTGTAGAACAAGGATGTGTAAATCCTACAAGGTGGTTAAGAGGCCCGTGAAATTATGTCGACGCCTACTTGTACTCTCATATTTTTTTTCTTCACCATCATAAATTAACATACACACAGCAACATGAAGTTACCTACGAGGGATAGCGGACGCTTTTTCCTCTTTCACGGTGCTAATCACTGTACTCTCTTATCTTCATTACCAACTGGCTCGTCATTTTATAACAAATATATTGCTGATTTCATAAGGTGATGCATCATATGCAAGTGGTCAACATCAGTCATTATTTTCGTAATTATGAAGTGATACCTACTGTGGCTTATAGAATGGATGGTATGGGTCATAAATTTTCATGCAACATTGTAATTGTGTATTCGGCAAATTATATAAATATCGAGGCCGTAAGGACACTCAGTCTAAGTGTGTAACCGGCGAGTGTAAATAAGCGTTCAAGTAACAGTTCGGCGCCCCATAGCAGCAAATCTGAGACAAATTTTTAAGTAAAGGTCGTGAATCATATCCACGCTGTTAGGTTTAACTGCCGTATGGCAAAGAACGTCAACACTATAGACCGCCAATTTCAAACATGTAACCTTTGTGTGATTAGCGGCTAAGCGTTCACATGTGAACGTTAAATGCGGCGGCCTATGGCCACGCATTATGAAGCCTGCCTCTTCGCAGCACACGCATGTTTCTCGAACCTGCAGAACAACATCCTATTGTTTTCTTCCCCTCAGGACTCAGGACAGAATGGTGCGATGGAAAAAGAGTGCTGGGTGAAGTGTAGCAGGGACTCAAGAACACAAACGTTGCTAGCAGCTCATTAGCAATATACGAGTGACGCTGAAACACGGATTCTCAATTGAGAGTCACTCCCAGCGTATCACTTCTTATCACGCCGATGTTTTTAACGACGTGGAGGAGCTGCGTATGCTTTATTTACTGACTTTCCAGTTACCTTCGCTCTGACTGCAGGGGAACAAAGCCTTTTTTAATTAGCGAGGGGATCGCCTTCATCTCCATAGTGCATGCGCCGTGCGCGTATTCAGACCGTTGCACATGTTTGCTTACATTCTGTTCTCCCCCGATGTCATCTACAGCAGCGGCTTTGAAGTAACTGGTTGTTAAAGTGCATTCTTATACTTTGACGGCCTATCGTTGACTATTCTGCCACGTACAGGCGTATTAGACGCACTCAAATATAGTTTACATTGTAGAGCGCATAGCAGGTGCCCGTCATTTTAGACTTCATAAGAACCGGTTGCGGCTCTCTTATAGTTGTGTTCTCAACAATCTTCCCCATTTTATCTGAACACACTGTAATTGAGTCTACAGATGTAGTACGGTGCATCGACTTTTAGATCGACTCCGCTTTTTTTCTTTCTTTCTTTTTAATGCGCAAGCATTTCTCTGCGACCCAGCGAGAAATATTACCGTCCCTTCTCGCATAAGACAAATCTCTTTAAAGAAATTGATGTATAAAAAGGGATAAATACTCGTGACACTGCTGGGTTTCTAACCTAGAGACCCATGCTGCGAATCTGAGTGTCTTACCCGTTGCGCTAAAAACATCCACGCTTGCGGAATTTTATGTGTTTGAACCATATGAATGCACTCTGCAGGCTTTACGAAACAAATCTAAAACAATAAAGTGATTTGTGAAGGTAGCCTTAATGCTCTTCGTAAGTACTGGAGCTGACCCCATGCGCCGAGGCTCGGGGCAGCTCCACTAAGGCTTAGGGGCAGCCCCGATCTATATACAGACGAATCGTATAGCGCAAACGGGGTACTTGGACAGACAGAGAAAACGAGAACAGGCGCTAACTTCCAACTGATTTTATTTCATGCTTTTGTTTGTTTTGTTTTGTTTGTTTTTGATTGCGCAGCGTCTACCTTAACGTTTTTCGCTTAGCGCATCCTCTGTCACATGTTCTTCTTTTGCATTTTGTGCCATATATAAATGTTCGATTCTGCTTAATAAAATCAGTTGGAAGTTAGCGCCTGTCCTCGTTTTCTCTGTCTGTCCAAGTACCCCGTTTGCGCTATACAATTCGTCATGACATACCAACTAGCCCAAGCCGATACCCTTCTATATACAGAGCGTTGAGATATCAACAGCGTACTTTCAATATTGGATTACCTCACTTTTGCTTTCAAGTACAGCCGGCAAACAGCCCGTACGGTACTTCCAAAGGTGCGGGAAATGGCATACACAGGTTGGCTGTCTTTCGTGCGCCTTAACCTTAATCTTAACCCTAACCGTAACCTTAACCTTAACAAACGTGTATATGTTGGACAGTTTCTTTCTTTATTTATAGTTTCCACAGACTTTTCTTGCGCGTGTGCAACTTGCACGCTTAGCTGTCCTTTTGCATGTTAGTGGAAGCGAGAGCCATGCTTTGAGTCAAACCTCAAACCCGCAACAGGACGAAGGCGCTTCCATTGTCTTAACCAACTTCCAGCGTTCCACAGATCACGCAGTAACAAAACAAAAAATAACGCACCCGCTGCGAGCCAGTCGAGCGGAAAGGAACGTGCGAGTTTTTCGTAATCCCTCACGCCTTTCCAAATGCAGCCGAATACCGTTGTGAGCTCCAGAAGTTAAGGATCACTGACGTCCGTCTGCCCGCCGCATCGCGTGGCACCGGTGAGTCGCGTCGTTTAGAGTGTGACGGTGCGTCTCAGTTTGCCTATGCTTTCTCTCTCGCAATCATCGGTCGGACGAGTTCCCCTAGCAATTATGCAAAACACTCGGTGCACTACGCCACCTCTCAATCGAGGGGATCCGACCCTGCGGCGCCCGCCGCGTCGCCGGTGCCACTCCACCAGCGGGTATCGATCGCCAGCCTTTCCTTTCCTGGCTCTGCACTTTATTGCGTATGTGTGCATCTGTGCGTGTGCAAGTGGCCTGTAAGGCTTACCACAGACTTACAGTGGTGGAACGCTAGCGGTGGGAGGTGGGGGAGGGGGTGCTAGCGTTCTATCGCGGTCGTGAGTTCATTCGTCCGCTCTAGCAGTGAACTGATTCCCCGACAAGAACACGTCCCTTCGGAAGTATCAGGATGAATCACAAAACAAAAAGAAAGGACGAAATAGTCATTTCAAAAGCATTGCTTGTCGAAGCAGACGGTGGTGGTTCGTTTTCAAAGGACACTACAGTGGCGCGTCTCTCTAACCCGTTGGTTCCACACTGCAAAGTGGGCTGCTACTCTCTCGTGTTTGGCTCGTTTTCGCAAGCAGCGCGTAACGCTCCGAAGAAGGTGAGCGCGTTATAGCTGAATTCGTATTTAAAAAAAAAAGCACGACCTCTTCAAGAGGGTTAAAAATGCAATCGCAGACGTACGTATACAGTGACTGCGAGGAAATTTCCAGGAGTGGTTTCGCTATCGGAAAGGCATTTAACTGTTGTTGCTTTCTTCAATTTTGGCGGGGAGGAGGGCTAGTTAAACATATAGCCTGGTCCCAGGGGACCCAATTTCAGGGTTCCGTCATTTAAGGATCCAGCTTCACGCGCGTCACTCTGCCTTAGCGCTTCGGTACTCGTACCTGAAATCGAAGCACGCGAAACGACACTTAGCACTTCACTGAGTTTATTACAGTTGCGCATGCAAACGTCTCCATCGCGTGCGTTCACTCTTCATACGACCCGTGTGGAAGGGCTGCAAGTGTGGCGCAATACCTTTTTCGCCACATTGACGTTAGACACGCTTTAAAATGCAAACTTAAGCTGTTTGAGTTTTCTCGCCCAGTTGAGGCAATGCTGTAAGGGTGTATGTTGCCCTTTTAAATGAAGTGCCGTGCAAACATCGCGACAGCTGTAGAGGCGGTAGGACACCCAAATGAACAACCGCAAACGCCCGATAGAAAAGACAGCTTCATAAAAAGGTTTAGCGGCAGACTTGATTTCATGCCTGTCGTGTTTGTTCTTAAATTCCTAAGCCTTTTTTCCTTCAGTTGTCATGAAGGCGTGAATGGACCGCAAGAGATACATCATGGGATTAACTACACATAAGTTAGGCCAAGAAACGTCAACTGTGGTACTAAATTTTAACCATTTCAAAGAAGTTTTACGCACGCACAGTCCGGTTATGTGTGTTTAATTGTTTCTTGTGTGCATTTCTCATGCAGTAATAAGATACCATTGAAAACTGGGCAAAATCGTGCTGATTCATACCGATATAAGCAAGCATCGCAAGTAAAACGAGCACTAAAGAAGACTGGTCACAACACGAGCGTTGAGTTATGTGCAGCGCTATATAGTGTTGTGTCCAGCCTTCATCAATCTTCATTAGTCCTCGTCTTCTTTGCACTGTTTGCTTACATTCGGCATGAATAAGATAGCAACTAGCACTTGCGTGTACCTTATAATCTGCTGTCCTTGTTTATTGTCTCACTGTTATTATTTACACTTATCGGCCCAGTGAAGCATAACTAAGTACGCTAACTTCGCAAATCATTCTCTCTTGCTAGGTCTTCCTTTGGGCTTCATAGTAACTTGGGCCTGCCTCATGGAACAAGAACTCGGTTCGGCATGCTGGGAAGGCTATGGTGCCAACCGTTATGTCTGGCTTCTCATTGGACCCCGTCTTGTGGCCATTCTGGTAAATGCTGCCTCTTAAGTACATACGTGCGAGCGATACGTCGACTGTTGCGTGAAATCCTTGGAAAATATGCACGTGCTTTATTTGACCGTGTTGTATGTTGCAGGTGAACTTTGTTTTCCTCGTGAACATCATCCGCATTTTGGTGACGCGGGTGAAGTCGGCAGTCTCAGCGGAAACAACTCAGTTTCGGTAAGCAGCATTTTGTTCTTTCTCTCTTTCATTTTAATTCAATTTATACCACGTGGTCTGAGGCTTAGCATATTATGAATGAGTTAACGCATGCGTGGCTTATTATTAAAGCATCTGCAAAAATTAAAAAAAAAAAACAGTTTTGTAGTTTTAGCCGGTGGAAACAGGATCTCGCTCGGTATACTTTCAGAATGTCATTAAGCGGTTCGCTACGACACGTGGGTGGTCATTTGCGTTCTTAAAATAGTGGTAATATCAAACAACAGCAAAATAAAAATGCGCGAGAATTTGAAGAACGCACGGCAATTTCCGCCTAAAGCACGCCAGATTGAGTTTCTTGCTTGCTTCATCTGCAGAGTCAGCTTTAAAGTAAACTATAGCTGCTGTTTAAAGTAAACAGCAGCGAGGAGTGTACACTTGCAACTTCATTATCTTAATTGCATAAGTTAATTGTTGAGCCAAGTACAAGCTGCAGCGCTGCTTAGTGCCGATACGTTTGTCATAAAAAGCTTGTGTTAGTTTTCCACTTCACGACGACGACTATTGTGTAACAGAAGAGGAGTAGCCGGCGCCCCGCATTGACACCAACCTCTCCTTATATCCATTTAGTAAAAAAACAAAACAATCAATACTAAAGTATAATTGGATATAAATGAAAGCACAGGAGAGAAAACAGGCAAATTTGTGCTGAAAGTTCATTCAGAGACAAAAGTGCTACAATGAGTATGAAACTAAATGACGTGTAATCTAAGCGACACACGTAAAGACCACCCTAACGTTTGCGACTATACTTACTATATAGTGTGCTGCATAACTTTGCATTCTTGCATTCCGCCGCGATCGAAATACATACGCTGCGGCCTGGAATCGAACCTTCAACCAGCTCTTATGCAGAACAGTACATCGCCAATGTCATCGGGCATGCTTCTGCGACCAAGCAAAACTATATATATATATATATATATATATATATATATATATATATATATATATATATATATATATTGGAAAGAGGGCACAGAGAGAATAATCATGTATTGCGCACACGACCTATTCACACTTTGAATAGCAGCTGTGTTGAACTCTAATAGTTAAGAAAGCGTGACTGATTACCCTTCATAAAGCAGTCTTTGTCTTCTTTGTCTTCTTTGTCCTCCCTTTGCACAATAAAAGAATCTATATATATATCATCATCTTCGGAAATATATTTGGTCCAGAACCGTTCTACCTGAACACAGTTGCTTCGCTTCCGTTCCCCGTCGACCCTTCTCTATAGCCGGACTGTTAATCAGTATTCACGGATCACCCGCAATGATGGTAAAGAATCTTATCGCATTTTTCCTTTTAAATATTCATTTCTAGAGCAGCGTCTTTTCAGAAAGCCACTGAGCATCGACAGTCACATCAATCTACGAATTTTCGTTGACGGTGTTTAGAGTGCTTACATAAGAGTCACGTAATATGTCAATGGGCAAAGCATCGTCATTTCATCGCACTAGCCTTTCCGTGATATCCTCGAAAAGAGAAAAAATTGAAAATGCAGCGAAAGATTAATGAGGCTCCTTAATATTCAGCCGTCGATGACACTCCAGGGAGGACAGATATGTTAATTTTAAAAAGCGGAGTCTTCTGCCTACGAACTCGAAGGCGGGGGGAGGGCTGCTTATGAGCCTAATTTTGCTTGTTTCTCTATGGTTTTTTACCCTGATGATAAGTATCCCCATTCTTCGTATCAACGGAAAGTTGAAGGCACAGGATACTGTTGCCTGACCCGTAGCACACCGAGGTGCACTCTACGTAGAATTCAGTCAATGAATTTTTTGAGCATTCTAATATATTAAATGCGAAGCATTTCTTAGCGAACCTCTGCGACTTTGATCGTATCTATCTATCTATCTATCTATCTATCTATCTATCTATCTATCTATCTATCTATCTATCTATCTATCTATCTATCTATCTATCTATCTATCTATCTATCTATCTATCTATCTATCTATCTATCTATCTATCTATCTATCTATCTATCTATCTATCTATCTATCTATCTGCCCGCCATGGTGGTCTAGTGGTTATGGCGCTCGACTGCTGACCCGCAGGTCGCGGGATCGAATCCCGGCCGCGGCGGCTGCATTTTCGATGGAGGCGAAAATGTCGGAGGCCCGTGTACTTAGATTTAGGTGCACGTTAAAGAACCCCAGGTGGTCGAAATTTCCGGAGCCCTCCACTACGGCGTCTCTCATAATCATATCTTGGTTTTGGGACGTTAAACCCCAGATATTATTATTATTATTATTATTATTATTATTATTATTATATTATTATTATTATTATTATTATTAATATTATTATTATTATTATTATTATTATTATTATTATTATTATTATTATTATTATTATTATTATCTATCTGGCCACCTACGACTTTGTGCTTTTTTGGCCGTTTCAGTAATGTGATGTGTACCAAAATTGGTATCACATAACATGACTGTACTACAAACATAAATGACAGGTCATAACATGAAAACCATGTGCTCTTGCGGCCGTCTCGTTAACTTGATATATACCAAGATCGCTATGGCGTGACAAGAGTGTGCGACAAAAATAAATAACAGGCCCTATCGTGCAAATCATGACACGCATGTCATGCACAGCATGATTTACATGACATGGTCTCGGAGCGCTCGCGGCTGTTTGATTAGATAGGTATGTACCGCACGACGAGGCATTTCTGTATGGCGAACATAAATGGCAGGTGGTAACCTGAAAATCATGATATGCATTTCATGTACAGCATGATTTACATGCTACGTTGATGGTGGGCTCGCGGCCGGTTCGCTAGCTTGGTATACACCAAAATTAGTATTCCGTGACGTGACTGCACGACGAACATAAATGACAGTTAGTAACGTAAAAATAATGACACGCATATCGTGTAGGACATGATTTATATGCCACGCTCATGGTCTGCTCGGGGCTGTTTCGCCAGCTTGACATACACCAATTTCGGTATTGCGGGACTTGACTGCATGATGAACACTAATGGCAGGTGGTGATATGACAATCATGACATGCATTTCATGTACAGCATCATTTACATGCCACGCTCATGGTGCGCTCGCGGTCGTTTCCCTAGCTTGATATACACCAAAACTGCAGCTCTCTGCTGGCTGCTCCGCATTACATCGATTCCCACAGTGCGTGGGATCTGCCGGCTTTTTTGGTTTCTTAAATGTCTCGTCGTCCACTTTCGCGTGACCTTTATATAATCCGTCCTCGCGTAGGCGTCGGAAATACCGTACTTTTAGTTGTATTCAATTTAGAAACGAGCACTTATACTGGCAGGGCATCGGTCTACGTGCTCTTAAGAATTTCGGAATCCTGTGCATTCTATAAAAATCTGCCATGATATACCGATAGTGCCGCTGTAACGCACGTACGAACAATCCATTGCTAGAAGAAATAAAAAAAGATGTTTCTCAATGAGTGGTGCACTAGCGAGTGGTGCATTAGTCAAATGAACTCAACGTACTAAATTTGACGTTATGTCGTACAATATAAAGACGAATTTTTGGAGCCGTGCGATAGTGATGGCTGCTCCTTTTCGCTTAGTTATTATTGCGAGAGCAATTATATGGACACTCTAGGCGCATTTTTGCCGTCAGCGTGGCCGTCATGTTCCGTGTAAATTCTATGTCGACAACATCGCCCCGCGCGTCGTATGTTCTATGTGAGAGCAAAAGCTTGCTGAGGCTGCAGACGGGAGCGGCTCAAGCAGAGATGAAACGACTCGGCCGGTTCGATCGGGTAAAGAAGCGTAGAGGGCTGCAGGAAAGGGGAGGGGTGCTGTGTCGCTCGAGCTGTAATTGGGAACCTTGATCAAAAGGACGTGGTAGCGCGTGCTATCTCGACAGACGCCAGTAGATGGCTCCAACCAATCTACGTGCTATGATCTCACCGCTTACTTCGCGTTGAGGTGACAGACAGCACGAAAACCACTTCGCTCCCTGGATCAGCCGTATTCCCTCACGCCAGCGCTTTGCAGAGTTACGCAGGATCCTAAAGAAGTTAGTTGGTAGTCTTGTTTCGAGTGACATTCCAATTTATTGCTGTCGCATTCATTGCTTCTCCCTTGCAGCGAAAGTGTGACTTCGTAATTCAATATCGCGTACATACATACATACATACATACATACATACATACATACATACATACATACATACATACATACATACATACATACATACATACATACATACATACATACATACATACATACATACATACATACATACATACATACATACATACATACATACATACATAGCCAGGCGGATGCACTTCATCTCTCTCTACGGCCTGGACCCCCATTTCCATCCCCACGTGCGACCTAACGTCCCGTGACCCGTCGTACCAACAGCCGTATCCAATGTTTCCAGCATGTTCCATCGGTTTACAGCAGCAGGAGGCAGCAGCTGCCATATTTCAGAATCATCGCCTGTCATATCGGACAACGAGACGTACAGCGTGCCTTCCCGCTCTATGCACGCGTATAGATACGTACGCGCTCTCGCGATTCATATTCGTATACAGACGAGAATTCATCATGCGTTTCGCATGAACAAAAAAAAAGAACAGCCTCGAAGCGTGAGGTCAACGACAAAAAACGAGCGTCGTTGGGAAGAAAAAAAGAAAGAAACTTATTCTAGCACATCCATCTTCGAGCTCACCGACCATGGCCCGCTAACGGAGCTTAATTAGAAAACTCCGTAGGCGGCTACTTGCGCCAGTGGGTTGACTTATGGCCCCCCGTTGCAGCTCCCGGCGATATTACGACCGGCGGGACCAATTTGTCGCTCCGTGACCCGGGATGACCGCACCGGTGCGCCTCGAGAGTGGTTCGCTGGCATGCACGATCTCGTATTGCTGTGATCGAAAACGTCAGTGAAGAAACCAGTCAAATGACCCACGTTTAACACCGCATACTTCTTCGCACATCTGCAGGGTAAACAATGTGCACATGCAATGTTCTAGACTTGATATATAGATGCGTTAGTGAAGTTATTTGTTTATCCCGCGCATTCCAAGTGACAAAAGAGTAAACTAAAAATCATTCATACAAGGGGGCGAGGATGCCTCGGGAAATCCATAATGACGTCGTGTTTCCGGGCTGCTCAATGAATATGATCATCATGCGTCGCGAACTGTTACACGTTGAAATTTTCCTACATCACTAATAAAATGGTTGCACTTGTACTAAACGCTCTCCTATTTTGCCTTAATTACAGAGAGAGAGAGAAGGAATACAAAAAAGGCAGGGAGGTTAACTAGACTATACGCCCAGTTGGAATTAGTTGCAGAAACAAGTGAAATCATTGTAATGTGCACGCGCGACATTATTTCATTGGCAACGGAGGAACCTTCTGCGTGGAAGTTAACACCTGCATTAGCGGATGGGCGACTGTTGCTCATATAATTTAAGCAGAATCTCCAGATCATTCGTCATGAAACTTCTGAACTATCAGAGCCATGCCTTGGGCAAAGTTAAGCAAGCCGGTTAAGACGCATTGTTGGGCTAGTTGATTATTTATGGAGTATAGCTTTCCTTGTGACCGCCCCAAAGGAACTAAAGTTCGGACTGGCACATAGTTTCTTTGGGACCAATAAATATTATTTCTCTCTCTCTCTCTCACCATTCCTCCCGCTGTTGTCCCTGGTGTTCTCTGGCGCCTGTTTGTTGCTTAAACTACAAAACGTCGACGTATTTCATAGCATATTTTAACGTCATGTAGCTAAAAAGTATTGCCAGTCCTGTGATTTTTGTTAAGCAGACATGACTTCACTGCTGTTCAGTTCACTTAAGTAGCTACAACGTATACCCTGGAGTTAGTACTTGAAACTTAACCAGCACATGCTGGCTAAGCAGTCAAGTTAACGCAAAATATTTTTCTCACCGTTAATACAAGCTATATACACAGCCAATATACAGAAAAGCCGGCGACTTGATGCTAGTTTGTTTGTATTAAGTGTCATGACAAATAAAAAATATATATATATACGCGACTGGTGAAGAAAAGGAGTCACTATAAGTATAACTGCATAAGTAAACTGTTGGAAAGCCCTTCTCGAGCATGAAGTTCGTTTTAGAATCATAATTTTTCTCACCTACATGAAACAGTTCCACCCTCTTTGTTTCATCAAGGCTCCACGAACCGACGCTGGTATCCTCCGAAACAAAACAAAAACAAACAGTTGTAAAAGATACGATAGACTCGCCAAGAACACAAGTCGGCCTGAACAAGTAACAGACTCGAATGTGTCACGGGGCAAACAGAAAAGTGACACATATAAAACTAGAAAACAATGAAGAAAAAAAAACTGAAGATTTTGGAAGTTCCGAACTTTCTCACACGGCTGTCTGTGATATGCCCCTGGGCAGCTTACTGACCCCTGAAAACCACGCTTATTCTTCTGTTTGTTTGTTTTTTCACTTCTGGCAAAATAACTTTGAACGTCTCCCTCAACGAGACCTGTGCTGTTTTCCTACGTCGAGACTCATATCAGGTGTGCAGAGAAGGAGAGTAGTGTCACGTCTTGTTTTGCCACGGCCACAACATCACAACATCAAACACCCCAACACGACAACATCAGACGCTGGACCACCAGCCCCGCCTCGGGCACACCCAGCCAAATGTTATCTGCGAGCTCCTTTGCCGAGTCAGTCGGAGCCCGAGCTCTGCAGCCGAGTGCCGCTTAGCCGAGACAAACGGCAAGTCAGCTGCAAAGTGCGGGCTGGCAGGTTTCGCTCGGTGGCTCATTCGTTCATCGCTTACGACATTACCCGAGTGCTCTTGCAGAGAAGAGAAAGGCTGATGCTGAGCGAAAAAAAAAAGGAAGCGCGTGATACAAGGCCTTGGAAGAACTGAACAGGGAAAATGAGTCGGGGTAAGTAGATAGAAAACGTGGGAGGAAGGCAGAGGTGCGTTGTGCGCTCTTGACGGAAGGCGATGCTGTCTTGAAGCTTACCGACCGTAACGTAATTTTTTTCTTCGTCCCGCAGTATCTACAAAACATTCACGAAAACGTCTGTTCTTATTAATTGCCCTCACTTGTCGCCCTTGGTGTACGAAATTGCAGCAATATCTCCGCGGTGCTTGCGTGATTCGGGTAATCGCTTTCGGTGGCGGCAATCACTCCTGTGACGTCAGCCTGTGTAACGGTAGAGCCTGGTCTCATTTCTCCTCCAGTAGTTTTATGAGGACGCCACAAGCACATTAACTCTTAAACGGAAAGATCGTTTCGCTCGGTACGCACTCGACAAATTCGGGCTTCTGACGTGCTGCGCAAGCTGTAAGAAAGAACAGGAACCCCGAAAATATGGCTGAATTCGATTTTCATGAGTGGGTTGACTGTATTAGAAAGGTGCGAGCAGTATGATGACCGGGTTGATGATGATGATGATGATAATATTGAGTTGGAGGAGGACACTTTGATTCGAAATTTGTCAGAACCGCTTCTGGTGGCAGACCGACAATAAAATGGTGTTACTAGAGCAATACGATAAACATGCATAGCTAACAAAGAAATCAAATAGATCATAAACAAAGTGACTGCTTAATACTGTAGTCATCGTTGCAAAAATAAGGGAGAAAAAAATACAAAGTTAGGGAAAGCGTAGATCGAGTATATGATGACGGGTAACTCAAATAACCTGAACTCAGTTTCCAAAACTTGATATTTCATACAGTGAGGTTTAACTTCTTCAGGAAAAATGGATTAATTGTGGGAATGTGCTATAGCGTTATTAAAAGAGGAATACAATTAAGAAGTAATATTCTTGCTTCGTGGAGTTAATCATAGACTGATCGGTAAACGTTGCTACGGCGGTCGCTGTGTATCAATGGTTGAACTGAGAGTACATGTCAGCACTGCAAAACTTAGCCTAATATTCCGATGCGTATGTAATCTTCAATATTATAATTTTTCTGACAGAACTGATTGGCTTACCAGCAAAGCTACAGGAAATCGACGGCCTCCATCATACCATCTATGCTGACGATATTACCTTATGGGTGAGCGATGGCAGTGATGGACAAGTTGAAAATACATTACAACGTGCGATAGAAACAGTCGAACAATACTTATCAGGAACCGGGCTGGCGTGTTCGGCAGAGAAATCTGAGCTCCTCATTCATAAACCATCACGACGCGGCCGAAAACCGCGCTATTACGAGGAAAAGAACAACCTGGAAATTCACCTCACTACGGCGGATGGTAAACCTATACCCAAGGTGGCCAGGATCAGAGTGTTGGGACTCATTATTGAAAGTAACGGCCATAATGGAGAGACCATACGCAAATTAGACGATGTAACGTCTCAAATCATGCGGCTACTTAAACGCATCGCCAACAAATATAGCGGAATGAAAGAAGGCAATCTGCTTAGACTAGTTCAAGCGTTTGTAATAAGCAGAATAGTTTACGTAGCATCATACTTACGATGGCACTCATCAGAAAGATACAAATTAGATTGTTTAATCAGGAAAATATACAAGCAAGCAATTGGACTCTCCATCACCACTAGCAACGATAGTCTACTGCAGCTAGGTCTTCACAATACCCTGGATGAGCTAATCGAGGCACAACGCTTCGCTCAATACGAACGCCTATCCAAAACTAAAACAGGCAGGCAAATATTGGATCGGCTAGGTATTACTTATCACACCCAACATGGCGTCAAAGTAGATATGCCCAGACATATTAGAGGCGTGATAACCGTGCTTCCTATACCCAAGAATATGCATCCCGCCCACCATCAGGGCAGACGGGAAAGCAGAGCACGCGATATACAAAAGAAATTTGGTCACAGCATAGACACCGTATTCGTAGATGCAGCTAGATACAGACACAAGCGCGCCTACACAGCCGTGGCGATAAATTATGAGGGAAAATGTTTGACGAGTGCTACCGTCAGTACGCCACACGTAGAAACCGCAGAGGAAATAGCTATCGCATTAGCCATAGCACAAACACAAGCGGACGTGATCGTCAGTGATTCGCAGACGGCGATACGAAACTTTGCAAACGGCCGAATCTCCCCAGAGGCACTTCAAATTCTAAAACTCGGTAATAATCAAGAAAAAAGTGTCCATCTGATATGGACACCCGCTCACACACTATCACAAGGTAGCAATGAGGCGGCGCACCGCATGGCGCGAGGGCTTACAGACCGAGCATCGATTAGTGCCGTCTCAGGGAATACCGATGAGTGGGAGTGGGAAGATAGAATGACCACATTTCACGAAATTACAGTACACCATAGATTGCAGAGGCGTACATTCCCACCGCCTCATCCGAAATTAAGCAAGAAACAGTCTGTCGAATGGCGGCAGTTACAAACCCGATCGTACCCGAGTCCAGCTATCATGCATGTAATACACCCAGACTTATACACGACAGACAAGTGTAGACATTGTGACTCTAGAACCACCTTAGAGCACATACTATGGGGATGTCCAGACATAATAAACAATAGCTGTGATGCAGCCTTAAACAGCGACAGCCTCCGCGCGCGCTGGGAGTCTGCGTTGCTCAGCTCGGACCTGGAGCAACAACTCTGGGCCGTCCAGCGAGCCGAGGAAGCCGCCAAGGGCCAGCAACCCTTGGCCGAAGCCTAGGCGGGATCCAGGCCCATCCCACCAATTCGCAGGGCAATCAATAAAGTTAATTCATCATCATCATCAGAAACTGCTGGCGGCTTAGAAAACAGTTACGAAGAGATTCTAGTTCCCAACAGATGTAGCTTATAGAGCAGAGCTATCGTATGTCGTGCGGAAAAATATTCCGAATCAAAACGAAAACAGAAAGAAAGAAATTATCAATCTGTACAAGCAATAAATAGCACATATAGCAAGTACGAAGTGCTGAACAAGTTTCACAAATACACGGTCTGTGAACTTCCAGCGTCAGGATTCATCATAGCTGGGCATCTCATGGCTGCTGAACCAACGTTACCAGCTCCAATCAACACGGCTATGCACTTCGCAAGCACCGCGTACTATAGACTGCTTAACTTAATCCGGTCTAGAACATGCCGGCGCTGGAAGAGTTTTATTAGCAAAGTAATACCAGAATTGTGCGCCCACATAGCATATACCTATACAGCCTGCGAACTCCAAGCCCTCGCACTTCCGTCTTTCGCTTCGCACATTGCGACATTCCTGTACCGGCCCTAAACTAAACGCAACTAGTTCCGAACACTGGATCTGAAGTTGTTCCGGTATCAACGGTGCGGCCCTGACACTAGACGTCAATGATCGCAGTAATTGGGAGGTGAAGTCCTGAACGTAGCGAAGTACGGAACAATCGTTCGCGGCACATCCGCCGAGGAGGCAATGTAAATCAGGTCCGCCTGTCGACAGTATGCGTACTTCCAGCATCGAAGTTTCTCGGTGTTTAATTGTTCACCTGTTTAGGTGCGGGCAAAAAAAAAAGAAAACAAGAAAGAGGCCACATATAACACCGACAGTTCTGCAAGTATGACACTTACAGCTTACAAACGCACAAAATTGCCATTTTACGCACACTGAGAGGAGTTGGCACTCGCTTAACACTTCTAGAAGATATTTTTGTTTTTGTCTTCTTTAGATAGATAGATAGATAGATAGATAGATAGATAGATAGATAGATAGATAGATAGATAGATAGATAGATAGATAGATAGATAGATAGATAGATAGATAGATAGATAGATAGATAGATAGATAGATAGATAGATAGATAGATAGATAGATAGATAGATAGATAGATAGATAGATAGATAGATAGATAGATAGATAGATAGATAGATAGATAGATAGATAGATAGATAGATAGATAGATAGATAGATAGATAGATAGATAGATAGATAGATAGATAGATAGATAGATAGATAGATAGATAGATAGATAGATAGATAGATAGATAGATAGATAGATCAAAACTTTTATTCACCTTTTTTCTCATCCGCCTCGTAAGATCGCAAGCGAATGATGCACGATGGATTACGTTACAACTCTTTGACGGTTTCATTAGCCTAATGAGTAGTGCGTCTTTAGGCCTAAGCACTGCTTTCAGCGATATATCGATCACAGTGCTGCCGTCGCCACCGCTCTAAAATTAGGTGTGCATGTCGCGAAAGTTTGTAATGAACAGCGTGTTCACAGACTGTCCGGTGGTCTCCAAGCCGGAGCGATCGTTCACGTGTCAACGTTGTCGTAGGTATAGTACATCAGTTGAAGCGTGTCATCGTGTCGCGCGCATCGTTAGCCCTGACATCTCATTAGACGCTCCCACTCGCTTAATTCCGGCATTGCCTGAGCTACATAAGTCAGCTCACTGGAGATGGAATATACACCACTTTATGAAAAATAAGTAACACGCGAAATGTAGAATGCGTTTCATGAGCATACCTTGTCGTTAATTAACCCACGCTATGTGGCCTTTCGTGACTGGCCTGCAAGGCCATCTGCGCATGATGAAAACTTCGACCCTTAAAGTCACTATATTCAACCAATGTGTATGAAATCAGCTATACACTCGCCGCATATGCTCTCTACGTGTGCTGAGCCTTCCACATTATGTTACTGCTGGTAACATTTCGCAGCCAGCGTAGTCTGATGACTCGCTTCTCAAAAAATGTTTTATTATTACATCTTCCCCGTAGTATGCCGTAGTATGCCGTAGTTCGCCTTCTTATCCTCACTGTATATATTTTTGGACATACATACGTATACACACTACGAATCTCCTCACGATTAGTCACTCTAAGAGGGCATTTGCGCGTGAAGATATGCGAAATTAGGCGTTCTATTAACTTTTTATTTATGTTTTTGTTGAATCTATGCGTTCTTATGAGTCATCTACAGCATTGAAATTGCAGTGCTTGTCATGGGTAGCCGTGTACAACTTGGAGCGCTGTGCCCAGATAGACAACTTGCTAGCGACCTGTCTGGCCTTTTAGACAATTAAATCAATGCGTATGTGCTCAATTTCGGTCAATCCCCAAGGATGTGACACAAGGGGCGTAAGATGTATTTAAGTGTGTGCCGTCCTTCTTATGCGTCAACATTATTATTAACTTCTTCCCTTGGCGATTCTTATACATGGTCTTCGTATAGTCGAGGGACTTCAACTTCATACCAAGCACCACGAAAAGGTGGTGCAAATGTAGAGCCGAGTATGGCATAATCGCGGGTATTCAAGACCACCGCAACAACAAACCACTGTCGGCACATACAGCGTACGCATCAAAACGGCAATACCCTAACTGAGCAAGTACGCAGGTGGCCGCGTTTCCGCTTCCCCCATCGTCTCGTTCCCGTTACAGCGTCTTTGCTCGTCTCCTGCAGCATGCGCGCTGTGCTAACAGCAGCCACCCCCGCATTTTCCGCCTGCGCAGGAAGGCAATCAAGGCGACGGTGCTGCTCTTCCCTCTGCTGGGAATCACGCATCTCCTGTTCTGCATCAACCCGCAAGACGAGAACATGGGCCTCAAGGAGGCGTACATGGTCATTAACGCCATACTCCAGTCCTCACAGGCAAGTGAGCGCTATTGAAGCGCTTCCCTCTCCCCGTCCCCCCCCCCCTTTTTTTTTTACTGTTCATAAGCTATTAGGGTAGCTGGATTGCCCGCTGATCTCGGAGGCTTGCTCCTCACGTTTGCTTTTCCTTTCACGTCATCCCTCTTTTATCGCTGCCCCGAATTCTCGCGCTGTGTGCTACAGCAAAAACGAATAGAAAAGCGCTTGAATTTGAATGTGCAGCACGTTCGTCCGTGACGAGCGTAATCGCGGCCGACATATCTCTAATGTTCTAACGTTTTCAGCGATACTTTATTTTTTTTTTTTTTTTTTGCCAGAGCTCGCGATGCCCACAGTCCTGCGTGAACCTTGTCTGCGCTTCGCCGTCCCCCCCCCTCCTCCCCCCCCCCCCCCCCCCCACTTCCCCTTCCTGTAATCTCGGAAGAGTAGAAGACGAAGAAGCCTTGATCGCATTTGCTAGAGTATATAGTCGGCACAGACTGCTGGTTTTTTTTTTTTTTTCTCGCACATGCGATTACGATTATACCGTACTGCCCACGCATCATGAGTGTCGATGGCAGTTCGAGCCGAGCGCGTTATCCAATCTCTTATGTTTGCGTTTTTCTGGTGCTTAAAGGAACGACTCGCTCGCCGTACGCGTAAATTGATGCCGTCGTTTCCGTTTTACGCTGCATTACTTATTCCGAAATAAGATATAGAAGCACAAGTGGTGTCGTTTCTCACTCCATTTCAGTATTTCTCCGAGAGCCTAATCTTTGTTTAAGCCATTATTGGAGGCTGTCGGAAATGGCGATTTCCTGGGCCGTTCCACATTTATCATCGCACGTCGGGACAGACACGTCGTAATCGATTATCTCGACAGTGGGCTGGTCGAGAACTGATTTCGTTGCAGTGAATGGAGAGCATTGTACACAGAACAACAAAGAAGTTCTGTGGAAGTCCGCAAGAAGAAATATGCTTCATTAAAGGCAAAAGGCCGCAATTTTCTCGTTTGTAGCATAAGTATACAACAGAACAAAAGAAGGGAATTTTGAGGCCTACGCGACGCCAACTGGCAAAAAAAAAAAAAAGAGTGCCCCACACTCGCCGTCACGGCTTCGAGCGGCGCTGACTAACACTGCCAGGTTTGCATGCTCATAAATACCCGATGAAGTGGACGAGGGGACGACCGCCGCCGTATATAGCTTAAGTGGTTTGGTCCCTGCCGGCGGCAAGTTGTCTTTTCGTCCACTTTACTTTTTTTCACATTTATGTCATAAAAACTACAATACAGTTAAAACAGTACAATTAATGTCCCCTATAGTATTTTCCTTGGCTTCATTATCTGTTGGTTTTCATTAAACATACAACAGGAAATTTATAAGGATCTGGCGGAAAATAAAGCCTTATACAATAGGTTACAACTTCAGAAATAAATACTAGCTCCGCCCAGAACTTCAGCGCGCTTGTCAATCACGTAAGACAGTCGTGCCAGCTGGTCTCCTCTCGAACCGTAAGTACTTCTTTGTGTTAATGTAATTACGAAGCATATCGAAAACTACAAATTCGTCATCCCTATACCTAAAATATGACGTTTGAATAAGCAGTGATGTCATAGTCTCTGATGAAATTTACCAGGATGTTCAAGTGCTCGACTTGAGACCAGCGACACGAACACGTGTCTGTATGGGAACACCAACTATAAAACACGTGCAAAGTGCGTGACGTCACACAATAGAGCAAATGTGATTGGATGAGACGTCTATACAAATCCTCTGCGGATGGCACAGCGATGGCTGTGGGAGGAGCTTGTCTTGGATTGTAACCGAGTATAGTCGACAAGGTATTCATGCTGGTTTGGCATTCAAAACTGGGACCAACGCCTTCCCGGGATGATCGCTCTACAATCTAAGCCAGGGGTCTCAAACAGCCGGCCCGCAGACCTTATGCTAGCGGCCCGGCCCGGCCCGGCCAGGACATGACTGTCTCCGTCCCATATTTTTTTTTTTCTTAATTAAAGAAAGGGAAAACTGCAACTGTTACGGTCACCCTGCTATGAAACATAACCGTGGAACAAAAACTCTATATTTCAGGACCGGCATCCAGATTTCAGGCGTTCTGGCGATCGGATATGTTTCTCGAATCCTGACGGCAAATCCCCTTCAGAAATGACCCATGCATGTTATATGAAAAAGCGCTTTTCGTATCACATATGTGGGCAATATCTGAAGGGGATTTGGCTTACATTTTGATTCCCCCCCCCCCTAAATTTCATGACTGCGGCCCGCTAGCTGATGTGAGCTTGAGACCCCTTATCTAAGCTAACTACGAGGCTAGCTGATTGTATCGCGAAGACTAATTAATCGACAACTCGAAGCACACGGACGCTGCATATGGCAGTTCAGTTCGACGGAAGTCCGTAACGTGGATGAAGGTATTTATTTATTTATTTTTCGTTTTTTCTTCCTTTCACAAATCCGTGTCTTAGAGACTCAAGACGATGCATTTATTTTGTGTATATCAGTGCTACCTCTGCATTGGCTGAAACATACGCTTTTCAAGCAAATGGGATTCATTGTGAACATTGTAACGCTGTCAATATTATCTTATTAGATGGAACGTTGCCTAGAACGGTGCTTCTCTGCCGTCGTGTGCATAAACACATTTTCAGAGCGAATAGCGTTATTCGGCTGCCTCATGCAGTTTTTCTATTCTACCACCATCAGGCAGGGTGGCTAACTTTTCTTCTGTGAGACCTCAATAAAATTGAAAACCGTTAAAACTTTTACATTGCTCGGGCGGAGCAGGCCCACATCACGCCGGCTTTTCAAGCACAGCAGTCGAATGCTTTAAATCGGGAGGATACAACCAAATGAGTCGAACAGACAATTAGACCAGGGAAATCATAGACGACTTTGATTGTTGTCTTTTAACTGCGGTGTACTAATTATGGCGTAAATTGAAATGAATTGAAATGAACCAAAAATCACCCCTTCCGTCGGCGGGATATGAACGCCCCACAGCCGTCGACAAGGTTGTGGGTTCAGATCCCACCGACAGAAAGGGTGATTTTTCGTCCACTTCAATTCATTTATTTACGCCATAATTAGTGCACCACAGTTAAAAGTAGCTAAAGTGCTAAAACAGTTAAAAGACAATAATTCAATTCAGCTATGCTTTCCCTGGCCTCATTTTTGGTTCATTCGATTGTGTCTAACATATAAACGAGCCCCTCGGAAAAAAATTCCCCTTGTTTCGTTCAAATCGGGATGAAATCTTTTATAGGGCCAGAGAAACGCTTTTATTACGGTAATTTTTTAAGCATTGGGCACACCTGAAGGGCCGAAAGAGACTGTAAATGGCCGAGCTGAAAATAAAATTTTAAATACAACCGTAGCAAACTCCCATCGATCCACTTCGACTGGGTTTCACGAGAAAACCACGAGAAGTGGTTATTCGTTGATTTTGTAGAACGGCATCAGAGACCCACCATTATGTTGCTAAAAGAGCAAACTCCTTTTCTTTTTATTTTGTTTCCTTCGTGCTTCGTGCTCGACTGTTTCGATTGCGAACGTTGCCATTAATCGCACAGCCATCAATCGCACTGATAAGTGACCCCTGTCTTCTTCCTGTTGCAGGGTATTTTCGTGTCTGTGCTCTACTGCTTCATGAATTCAGAGGTAAGGCGGTTCTCTTTCATGATCAAATTTTTCAAGCCTCAAATTTTAAATCGTGCGTCTCTCAAAGCAAGCTGTTGAGAACATTTCGTGCTGTAGAAAATCCCCGTTTGAATTTTTATTTCCTTTTTTTTTTTGCATATCTGAACTGCCCACAGCAGTTTGGCATTCACGAGTGGTGATGAAGCGCAGTCATTATCCCTGAAAGAGCGGTCATTGTAAGAAAGAGAAGCCCTCAAGCAGCAACTTCAAGTTGAGATCGCCAGTCAAAATCTTCGTTTAGAGCTGATTTCTTTTACACTTCATATTTATTTTTATTTTTTGTATATGTATATTTCATATTGGTCCTTCCATGTGGACTAACAATGAGAAATTGAGAATGATGCAGCGACCGAGAGACGACCCCTTTAACGACACTAATTATGCTCTTCAAACTTTGCTGCCTGGTTCCCTTCTTTTTTCTGCCGCTGAAGAAATTTTCAAAGTTAAATGTAGCTTCGCTTTCGAGCATACAGTTATGAACATAGTGCGAAGTACTGTATTCTGATGATCACAGTATTGGAAATGTTATAATTATTATAGGCAAGGAACATTTTTTAGTAGCGATGAGAGCACTATACTCATATACATTTTTATAGACATGTTAGCCTTAATAACAATTCAATGCGTAGTGCATCAACAACATTAAACCCCTTCCCGTTAGGTGTTCCAAGCCTGTGACTTTTATCGTTATCATTTAGTTCTATTACTGTTAGGTTAAGAGGGGTAAGTATATCCCTTATGAGATGCCTAAATCCCTTTTCTCGGAAAACATTCATTTCTGGTAATGAAGTTGAAATATATAAGCAATGACAACAATCTAATAAGCCAGCGAACATTAATACAGAGAGACCACAGAGACGAGATGTGCGCAGGCTGGACTATCAACAAGCAATTACATTGGCAATATGAAACGTGATAGCAAAGTTACTAATACCGAAACAAATTGCACGGCACTAAATGACTATCGGATAAAATACACCGCGGTATGTTACCTAGTATAAACTGCAACGCGTTGACACAGAAAAAAACAGACCAGCAGCAATGGCTGTTGAAATGATTCTATGCAAAACATATGTTTACATTACTAGGCTGCGTTAGATGAAAGGCTGGTTCCGCATTTGCCAAGTTTGACGAAGATCAAACATTGTGTGAAGGTCACAGGATCGGATCCCGGCCGGCTGCCGCATTTCAATGGAGGCAAGATGCTAGGGGCCTGTTTACTTAGATTTATGCGCACCTGAAAGAACACCAGATGGGCAAAATTTGCGGCGCCCTTCACTACGGCGTCCCTTGTGGGACGTTGTAGTTTTGGGATGTAAAATACCACATACTGTCATCATTATTCTCAAACATTCTGCCACTGGGGCAGAGCAGAGTGCCTCGTTCAGGTGAAGCGTTCAACGCCCGCTACAAACGTTTCGGAAGTCGCGGAACATTTGTTCACCGAGGGCTGGTTTAACACAAGGTGCGCCTTCTGTATGATGTGCTTACCGGCGCGCCTTCGCTAAAGCCCGCAGCGCATAACTTTGTTCGGATGTTGTTATACGTGGGACGCATTACAAAGAAGGATGCGAGCGGGCACGGGGCTAATTAAGGGAGGACAGAAATAGCACCCGCATGCTCGATGCCGGCATTGAAGTGAGCCGCCATACTTACACGCTGCATTGCGCTAATAGCCACGCATGCTCCGCCTCACAAATTAGATTCCGTTGAGGTGTTTCTTCTTTTATTTTTTTACGCGCCATGCACGCTTCGGGGTCAGCTTATGACCGCTTGTGCGTGCGTGTGCTTGTAATTAGGGCATGTAGTAGCGCGTCTGTCTTTGCATGTCAAGATCTTTATTGGGGCGATTACCATCTTGAGAGAGGAGGAGCAAGAAAGAAGATACTGTACTCAATGGAAAGATGGTGGCGTATGCCTATATATCTGGTGGCTTGGCATGTTATGTTTGAGGCTCGGTTTGAGTCTCGGCAACGGTGCGAATCAATGGAGAGTATACCTTTGTAACCTGCGATTCGCTGATGACATTGCATTGATGAGTAACTCATGGGACGAATTGCTAACCCATGATTACTGAATTGGACAAGGAAAGCAGAACGGTACGTCTGAAAATTAATATGCAGAAAACTAAAGTAATGTGCAACAGTCTCGGACGAGAACAGCGCTTTGCGATAGCTAGCGAGCAACTGGAATTTGTAAAGGAATACGTCTACCTATAGGACAGGTAGTAACTGCCGAGCCGAACCATGAGACTGAAGCAACTAGGAGAATAAGGATAGGATGGAGCACATTCGGCAAGCACTCTCAAATCATGGATGGTAGTTTACCACTGTCACTCAAGAGGAAAGTACAGTATAACAGCTGCATCTTACCGGCACTTACCTACGGAGCAGAAACCTGGAGGCTTGCAAAGGGGGTTAAACTGAGGACGACGCAGCGAGAAATGGAAAGGAAAATGATAGGTGTAACCTTAAGGGACAAGAAGAGAGCAGAGTGGGTCGGGTGTTCAGGACATCTTAGTCGAAATCAAGAATAAGAAACGGACATGGGCAGGACATGTAGCTCGTAGGCAAGATAACTGCTGGTCATTAAGAGTAACAGACCGGATTCCAAAAGAAGGCAAACGCGCGAGGGGAAGACAGAAAGTTAGGTGGGCAGATGAGATTAAGAAGCTTGCGAATATAACGTGGCAGCAGCAAGCACAGGACCGGGTTGATTGGCAGAACATGGGAAAGGCCTTTGCTCTGCAGTTGGCGAAGTCAGGCTGATGATGACATAGGATGATGATGATGATGGTGATGATGATGACGACGATGATAGTGGTGGTAGAGTGTACTAGAACTGTCGAGTGGCGTGAACGCGCCTCGCCGCCTGATGCCTTCCGCGTCGACCGTAGCGGCGGCGCTGCAGTCGCTCGGTACTGAAGGCGCGCGGCGCCGCGCCAGCCGCGCGCAAGAACTGCTGGGCGCGTCGGCGGCACCCGGCTAATCGGCACTATTACTGATGCGGCTTTCGTTGCGTGTCTCTCATTATTAAGCGTAGAACTTGTCGTCGTAAGCCTTGATAGACGAAACTTCAAAGCTTTTAATGAATGCTTGCTACATAAATGCCTTTGAGAGATACTGCAAATCAGTTATTGTAGCCGAAGGAACTGCTGGAAGGTACGCAAAGTAAAAGAAATGAATATGGGCTGATACCGACCGTGAAGATTCACGATCTCGGTGTAATTGACCCGAACTCATTGCTGGGCTAGTTACATTACTCTCAATTAACTAGACGCCGAACGACCGCCAGAAGAAAGAGACAGAGGAAACAGAAAGGGCATGCCTTATTCTGATTTCTTCTGTTTTAATGCTTTCTTCTGGTGTTGATTCGGCTTCTAGTTTATTCAGAGCAACTGAGCTGCTCCATTAGAATTTAAATGTGCTCAGAAAGCTGTGTGGTGATATTCTGCCGAAAGCACGCCGAACATTTACCGCGCGTTGGCGAAGCTGTATGTACGGTGCGTATCTTTACAAATGCCCTGTGTATATGTGACTTTTTCGACATTACGAGGGCTCTAAGGTATTGGAAGTCAATGGTAACTCTACCGGTACAAATAACGGTCGTCCTCAGGGGCGTTGCATGGATATTGTTATTGGCGCCGGGTGGGCAGGTGAGACTTTACTGCCCGTATTTGTGCGTGTAAATATATATGCACACACACACACACACACACACACACATATATATATATATATATATATATATATATATATATAATCGCAAAGCGTAGAGCACCACCGCCCCCCACCCCCCACCCCTGGCTTGAATTTTGACACTTTACAGATAATGCAACGAAATTATAATACAAAACATCCATTGTGAAAAAGAAGTTTTTGCAATGGCATCGATAGGTCAGGAAAAGTGCAATATAAGCTGTCCATTGAAAAGGAGAACTGGTTGTAGTGAATTTAGGCCGAATAACCGACGGGCTATATTTACATCTGCGCATTTTAAGATGCTTGAGATAAACCCTGATGCATGAAGTTTGTGCCTCGGAGCGCGCCTTCGGCTCGGCTCCTGCAGCTGGCCCGGCTTCCTGGTATTTTAAGCACACATAGGTCGCATAACCGATGCATATAGTAACCGCATATAGTTATTTGTACTCAGGTTACTCATGAAACAATCGAGCGCATTGGAGCTCATATAAGGATCAAAGCTCTGGATATCGTAGGCTGCCGGCAGAGGAATGCATAGGCTTTCGTCGCTGTTTTTTTTATTTCTTCGTAGTCACTTATAGTGTAGCGCGGCACGAAGTGTTGCTTGCAAACCGCACAGCAATCAGTGAGCAGCTAGGTGCAAAATCCGATAGTCGCCTTCTTTAGGGGCCGGCAGGCTCCAAAAACAGGGAGTATCTCGGAGCAATTTTGGCACGCCTGCATATTCACTCGTGCACCACGGCGCGTAGCAGGCGTTGAGACACCGATTAAAGCTCAGTAATGCATTAAACGCGCTCAAAACGCGCAATTACACGCTTTCGTAGGCTGCGACGCGCGCGCGCCTAATGCAGACGCTCTCCACAGCTTCAGTACAAAGTGACTACAGCGCCGCCGCTACGATCGCCCGTCGGAGCATCACCCGAGATGCGGCGCGGCCGCTTCGTTCGTTCCACTGCCCCCTTCTAGTACACTGTAGTGGTGGTGTTGGTGGTGGTGATGATGATGATGATCGGTGTGATATTGATGCCACAATTTGAGGTTAGGTAATAGTGCGGTAGTGGGGTTAGAGTTATGAGCATGGGCGTCGACAGACTTGCCTTGGGGGGTGCACAGCCGTGTTTCATCGCGTGGAAGGGGGGAGGGGTAATCTTCCTTTTGCACCCCCTGCCGACGCCCATGGTTATTACTAACTCAGACTAACGCTGGACACTACGCATTAGATCTGAAAGAACGCCGTCGTTAGAGCGTTCTTCGACCATTTGTAGTTCTATAATAATTACGAGACGCGGCATAGTGGAAGATTCCGAATTAATTTAGAGTACCTGGGTAACACGCACCTAAACCTGAGCGCCCGCATATTCTTGCACTTCGCGCCCATCGAAATGCGGCCGCCGTGGCCGGGAATGAAACCCGCATCCTTGAGATTATGTGCAATACCGCAGTCGCTGAGCTACCATGGTGGGTCCAGCTAACCCTACTAAAGACAAATATTGGCTATGTTAATCTCAGCACACAGTGCTGATTTGCTGAAAAATAAGAGGCGCACGCAATCGAAATTAACAGAAGAGACGCGTGATTTTCACGCCGCATATAATTATTTGCTGTATTGACGGAAATTCTTTCGCTCCACTCAGGCATTACGCTGGATGACATGTCACGAAGAAGTGAAACTATATCCATTGGCGTGCGCACGGGCGGGCGGAGGGTGGCAGGTGGGCCGACCGCTTCCTCTAATAAACTGAAGGGGGCGCGAAGTCTGCGCCCTACATTTACTCAGCCTATATTTAAAGAGCATGTTTATGACCACGCAAATTTTTGAAGAAAATGATGGCCGAAGGCCGCTGATACCAAGAACGGTTTACTTTCCATATTTACTAACGGAAAGCCAGGTGCCAAAGGCAGGCCATTGCGAGAAAGACTTCATCGCTTCATTTTAATTTCTTCGTCCATTGTGAAGCATGTTGTCTTTTGGACCCTCTAGATCAACAGAAGGGGTGCAGGGGGGTGCTGGCTTCGATTAAACTCTGCTTCCCCCTCCCTCCCCCTTCACCTCCCCCCCCCCCCCCCCCCCCCAATTAATGGGGATCCCTGTGTGCGCTTATGACTATATCTTAGTTAGTTCTGGCCCTCTGTTACACCAACTTCACAGAAAAAAACGTACTGGACCCTCTCAGAGAAAATTGCACCTGACCGTTGTCTTCGCAGGTGCAGACTGCCGTTCGCAACGCCTACCTCAGGGCGGCTATCCGCCGCAACCCGAACAAGGAGCGCTCTTTCCTTCGCGGCGGCTACTCGCAGACATCCACCGTATTCATGTCGCACTTCAACGGCTCTGTGGCCGAGCAGAGTGCCTCACCCAAGGGGGGCTCCAAAGTCGTTCGCAAGTACCCACTGCGGGCCACGGCGGGACCACAGAGGATATCGAGGAATCCGGGCGCGGTGGCTGCCGTCTGAGCAGCTCCCGCGCGTTCTCATTATCGTCTCAAGAAGCCCTCCTCCTCATGTCCCACTGATCTTGCCGGGTACTTCCTCCACGCATTGGGCCTTGGTCGAGTGGCTGCTCAGTTTTGGGTAAGTGACAGTCGAAGTCTGGCATTTGTTGTTTCAAGAAGTGACATCGAGATGCGTATCACTTGGGTCAACCTTATAGTTTTTGATCACTGAAACGTAGGCTCTGCATAAAGCCTGAAACTTTTGTATGACTTAGCAAACACTGCTCCACGTGCTTCATTGCAGCATTGTGGTTGACTGCTACAGGGCGTTGAATAAGGGCACCATATGGCGCGCTGTTTGTTAACATCCTCCAAGTTTTCGTGCTCGTGTGTTAGACTAGATGTACTTAATGAACGCGTACCTTACGGTCCCGCAAAGGTACTTCACTTTGGCGACGAGCGTTATTCTAAAGCTGCCTATTGTCTGTTTTTTTTTTATCGAAAGACAACTACGAAACCGCGCATCCTGGGAAACAGAGAAAAGCATGCAGCCCACTAGCAGGCCCGGAGCTTCCTCAACGCTACGCTAAGACTTGGCTCACTCACTTTCTCCTCAGTCTAATCAATATGCGCACGGCAAGGTGTGCTCGCTCGAGCTAGGCCTCGGGAAACTTTACATGTCCTGCAGCGGTGTTGTGGCGTGTTCGAGAGGAATAATGCTACCATCTCATGCGTCACTACAAAGCCCGCTCTTTGAAAAAAGTAAATAAGCAGGTAAGCAACGAACGAGGGCTCGGTAATAGCTGACGCTAAGGTGTGCGGATGGCTGGAAAAGTTGCTGTTATAAAGAGCGGTGAAGATGCTTCAATGGTTCAGGAATAAACTGTTCACTGTCATTGCATTTTTTTCACCGCTTGTGCACGCCTTGTCAGTCGGAGAACATTCGTTTTCGCGTTGTGTCATTACGCAGTCAGTTATGCAAATGCTCCTGGCAATATTCCTCGGGAGAAAAACTTGATATTCTCTCTTTACCTCAATCGATGCCCCTTCTTTTTGATGCTTAATGGTGTACTGCCTTTTTCCTTCTTTTCTTACTTTTTTGCAGCTTCCGGAAGCCACGCCAGTGATTTACGATACAAAACGAAAAAAATAATAAAAAGAAGAAAACCTGAGCCTAGCTGATTTTGACTCTTCTACGGTGCAGCTAAACGTCTGGGTGTGTTGAACTGGTGCTTGGAAATGGACAAACAGCTTAATGGGACGACCACCTCTTTGGGATGGACTGAAAAGCGTGAAAAACGTGACAGAAGAAGGCAGCCATTATACCTCAGTTTTCTCGCATATAAATGTCGTGTGTTTCACTTCGTGTTTTTCATTCTCCTTTGTGAAAACTTGTTGTGCCAACCTCCAGGTATCGACGTTTGCTGTACAACCGTCATTTGGATTGTCATCGCGACTCCAGTTTTTACGCGGCTTTCCTTGCGAAGTAACGAGAAATAAAATAAAGTCACTATGAAAGAAGGAACGAACGAGGAAAACATGTGTCCTTATTTTGTCAAGTTGTCCTGAGTGAGTGAGTGAGTGAGTGAGTGAGTGAGTGAGTGAGTGAGTGAGTGAGTGAGTGAGTGAGTGAGTGAGTGAGTGAGTGAGTGAGTGAGTGAGTGAGTGAGTGAGTGAGTGAGTGAGTGAGTGAGTGAGTGAGTGAGTGAGTGAGTGAGTGATCGAGTGATCGAGTGATCGAGTGATCGAGTGATCGAGTGAGTGAGTGATCGAGTGAGTGAGTGAGTGAGTGAGTGAGTGAGTGAGTGAGTGAGTGAGTGAGTGAGTGAGTGAGTGAGTGAGTGAGTGAGTGAGTGAGTGAGTGAGTGAGTCAGTGAGTGAGTGAGTGATCGAGTGAGTGAGTGAGTGAGTGAGTGAGTGAGTGAGTGAGTGAGTGAGTGAGTGAGTGAGTGAGTGAGTGAGTGAGGGAGGGAGGGAGGGAGGGAGGGAGGGAGGGAGGGAGGGAGGGAGGGAGGGAGGGAGGGAGGGAGGGAGGGCGTGAGTGAGCGAGTGACGAGAGACACCATCATACACGTGAAGATTCGAATGTGCTCACGAGGGCGATAACCGGTTACAGAGACCTCTAAACACATGAAAATTTTCCTCTGCATATCTTCCCTTTCCTCGGCCATTTTTTTAATTACCACCATCTAGAACTTCGTAAGTATCAGTATTAAAGCGAAGCAATGAAAAATGTGCGCTAAAAACTTTTAAAATGTACGACTAACCCCGTTCATTCGTGGAAGCTGTTCAGATGCTTGCTGTAGTCTAAGTGTCTGGCACAAAGTCTCGTAGTCCTAACCTGTTCAGGAAATGCTCGCATTCATAGAAAAGCTCCTATCCCAGAATTGTTCTTAAGAGTACCGTTAAGGCAACCACACTGCTGGAGATATTAGCACAAGCGGCCAGCCTGTGGCGAAGTGAACTTAGCGTACGAAATGCTTCGTGAATGCAGCCAGAATTTCTGAGCCCGCGTCATCTTTACCTATTTCAAACTCGGAAAAGACAACCTCCATATCTCTCTCTCTCTTTACATCGCACGTGCGGTTCCCTTCCCTCTCTAGTCTGAGAGTTTTAACTCGTTAACAGGCACAACGAGAATGTCCAAAACACTCTGACGGAACTTTGTCAACACTACGAATGTAATCTTCCTTGGACAACTGCCAACTCTTGAGTGCAGCCGCAACTGTAGCACGTGCACGGTGAAGCACAACATGGATTTCTGCCTGCTCTTGGCATACTCGCTGCAAAAATTGTCGACGGTGTCATTCCACCTTCTGCATAAGAGAGAGAGGGAGAGATAGAGGGGGAGAGATGGTTATGAGCTTACTGCTGCCTGCACAGCTCGTAAGCCACAACGAACGCTCCCAGCAAGTACTTTCAGTCGGGGCCCATTAGCGAAACCACCAAAGTCGCGGCCACGTAGCGCTATAATGCAAAAAGCTATAGCGGCACGTTTACCCGTATGAGACTAGAGTGTCCCCAGAGCTGCAGTGCGTTCCGCAACAACAGCTCTGGAGATACTGTAATAAAAAAAAAACATTTGTGTGTGTGTGTGTGTGTGTGTGTGTGTGTGTGTGTGTGTGTGTGTGGGGGGATGGGCACGCAAGCTTACAATGGAAGGGTGCATTACGAACTACTGTCTGTACCCACCGAAAGAAAAAGAGATAAAAACAAAAGTTAAAATGGGAAAAGTTCAAAAGGTCAAGCTTCCAGGAAACGTTTTAGCTTCCTGGTAGCAGGAAACGGAGAATGTTTAATAAGTTACCAAAGTTATTAGGAGAGTGAATTGAGCTATTTGGTATATCGATCTACCATCATGACACAGACTTGAGGGGAAAAAAATGCTGAAAGAACCTGTCATCGTAATAGAAGTACTTCATGAAGGGCTAATTGAACTATATTCAAAGGAAGGTGCAATTTTAGGCATCACAAAAGTAAGACAAGAGGGCAAGCGCCATTTCAAATTGTCTACACAAGTTCGCCCGAAAGGTTACGCTTTTAATGCTACCGGCAACAAGGTACTTCTGTGAGAATATTTCATCCGTTTCTCTCTGTATAGGTTCTCCGACAATTGGCTATGATTAATTTTCAGCAAGCTCCATTTCTTGCGCGTGTGGTTAGATTTGCTTCCTTTAGTTATTTCATTATGCGCGCCTTCTATTAACTGCAGCGTTATTAAATAATAAAGAGACAACATCATCCATAACGCGTCTCATAGTCTTTTTTTGTTATGTCCGTTTGTTAATTAGTCTTCTTCGTTATGGATAAAACAAACAGACAAACAAAAGGTTCAAGCGGAAAGATGGCTGGCTGGCTACATTTTAAAGGAGAAGGTTAGAGGATGCAAACCGATAGCCTAAAGAAACTGGCATACAACTTTATCATTAGGTTGAAACTGAACGAAGACGATCATTTTTAATCTTCTTGATGCAATGGCTGACGGGTCGTATGTCTCATCTTTTTATATTGTTTTTTGTTTTGAAGTAAGTCTTTATTTTTAACACGCGTATGTTATTTTATTACTGTTTATTTCGGTAAGGTATTAGCCGACATCGGGCCCCGTAGCACAATGCGTGTGGAGGCGATCTAGGAAGAAAATGTTTTCGATAAAACTGTTTCAACTTCCTACGCTTGAAATATATTACAAGTAAAAGCTCGGAACAGTTCTAGTACGAGCAAGACTTCCACATTTATCGGCGTATACCTTAATCGCGCTACTAAGATATATACAAGTTATTTTGCCAGCTGATAAGTGTGTCCCGACTTCCACTCACTCGCAAAGACGCTGGGAAGGCTGTGCAAATCAGGAAGTCACTGCAATATTCATATATCTCAACTTCTTTCTCTGATAACAATAAAAAAAGAAAGATACCACAACGCGCTGCTTAAGATTTCCCCATCAGCATGGCTATATACAAACACAACCTAGCGAACTGTTTTAGTAGTGCTGAGCAGCAGTAATGATGTCAGTGAAATTATTTAAGATATTGCATCTTTAAAACTGATGGCAGAATGGGTCAGGGAATAAACAGGGGTTACACATAGCCTAGTCGACATCAAGCGAAGGAAATTGACCTGGGCTGGCCACGTAATGCGCAGAACAGACAACCGGTGGACAGTAAGAGGAACAGAATGGTTACCAAGGGACGGGAAACGCAGTCGAGGAAGGCTGAGGGTTCGATGGAGTGACGAAATTAAGAAGTTCGCAGGGATAACATGGAATCGGCTCGCACAGGATATAGAGTAAACTGGAGACAATTGGGAGAGGCCTTCGTCCGGCAGTGGACTAAAACAGGCTGAGAATGATGATGATCATGATGATGACCTTTGATACTCGATTACCGAAGGCATTTCGTTTGCTCAACGCACAATGTACTGATCTCACATTTACATACTGCTTCACTGTGACCTTCCCGTTAATTTGCCAAAAAGAAAGAGCAGCTGCGTTCAACCGCCATTACTTCCGTCTACAAACTGAGAACTTCGAGAGCCGAATGTATTACTGCTTATAAAGAGTATAACTATTTTTTTTTTACTTTATAATGCGACAAGCAATGACCTCTATGTAAAAGAACGACGTAAAAGAAAGCGCCTGTAAATTTGAAAGCTCAACGCAAAGTAGAGCAATAAAACATCGATATCGCGTTGTTCCTCTTATGTTCAAATGGTAAAAGCAAATGGTCAAATCCCAAGACATCTTAAGTGTCGCCCAATTTCAGTCGTTTTATTAATTTGCTCAATTTCGCTCCTTCAGTATATACATGCCTGACGTGAACGCTATATTTTTATCCGCCAGGGCTCAGAACCGTTACAATCAGTAAAAAGGTACAAAAATTAGTCACTACGCTAGCGTATTATATACTGCAGCCTATGTGACGTCGTCTTGATGCCTCCCACCAATTGTCGTACGCCCTTAGGCGACAACGAAATGAGAATCGACCAGTGCATGGTCGAGTATAGGCGGAGCCTGCTGAACTCTCCGGATGAAGCGCTCCACGAAAATGTCTTCGCGACCAAGAGCCTAAAAAGCGATCAACTCTCAAGTCATTATACGCACTCTAGGCACTTCGGTAGCCTCGGAAAACCCACTGCACTATCCTGCAATATCAGGACGAAAAAGTTCTAGGCCACTGCTTCCGACAAGGCCCTGCGTAGAAATGTTTATTTGCGCTTCTGAAGGTATCCAATTATCATAGGCACCGTTCGCTACCGCTAGCCACCGCCGCTCACAGACAAAAGAGGAGGAAAGAGCAACGGCGAAAACAGGGGTGTGGGTGCGAACTGCGAAAACCCCGACCACCGTCTGGGTTGTCTGGGCTGGAGGAGAGGGTACGGAGCACATGCACACGCGCGCTAAAGAAAACAGTTGTAGCCTTGAAGAAGACAAGACTGCTTGTCGAAACGTCGGCTACAACGACACCCCGTGTTCACGAATTTTTCATCTCGTCCTGCGCTGAAATTTGATTGGCGACCGTCACATTCGGTTTCGTTTTGCTTCTTTCACCCATAGATCACGCCTTGTTCGTGTCATTGCATCAGACTGGCGTCGACGGACCACTCTCAAAGAACGAGCCGGTTGAGTCCCATTGTGGCCCTTATCGCAACGATACAGGCGAGCCTCCGGTGACAAGGACACCCAGCAGCCCCAACAGCATGGGATAAGCAGTGTCTCCAGCTTCCAGGCCAAAAATCGATCTCACTCGTTCGCGAACACACTCAGCAGTCCTTAATAAGGACGGAATCGAAGCTGTCTTCATTATGCAACTTTGGCGCGTTGAGCGCATCCCGACATATATAGTTTGCTGCTAAGCTTTTAGCCGCCTGGCTCACGTTTGTGTACTCCCGCTTTAGCGTTCGCAGTTGTCTGTGATAAAAATAGCGTCAGCTTAAAGTCAACGAAACTGACTTCTTTTAGCGGCCTGAACGCGCCGCCGTTCATCTCCCAGGAGACAGAAAAACTCGTCCAATATCTTGCAGAAACATTAACAAGAAGTTCACGGAAACTAGAGCGAGGTGATTTTTAAGGCGAAAGCCTCAGATGCCTCATCAAACGCTAAAATAGACCGTCGATGGCGTCGACGTGCCGCGTCGACGGTGTTTGCACGAGTGATGCAAAAAGTCATCATCACGTCATGTCGCCACCATATGACGTCATCTTTACATTATAGGTGTCCAATTTTTTACGTCATCATGACGACGCATCACGTGATGTCATCACGATGACATCGTCCCTTTATCAAAGGTGGGCCGATCACGGAAGCAGCGCCAAACCAGGTGAGGTGCAGATAGCTTTCAATGTCTCCGATCGTGGAAGAACAGAAGATGTTTAATGACAAGAAGGAGGAGAGGTCGGCCTGGAAAGCGGGTTTCTAGCCTGCTACTCCTCACGGGGATAAGGGGAAAGGGGAGAGAAAGAGAAAGATGGAAGTACGATGATAGGTGACTATGGCATGGCACAATGAGCCACTGTACACACTATCTTACACGGGGACAGGACAAGCGCGAAAGTCTTTATACCGCACATGCTCTAAAGACGAGCATGGAGGCAGTGCAAAACCACGTTAGGTGCAGAAAGCTTTCGGAGGCGGGTGGTGGAAAATTAATGCATCGGCTGAGAATAATAATAAGAAGAAGACGAAGACTTTCCCCTTCAAGTTGTCTTAGGAGAATACATAAGGGACCCTGTAAGTTTTTGGAATGAAGCGATGGTGTTATTGTGGTGCTAAAACCGATGTTGTCGTTACGCACGCTCTCGCATTACGCTCAAGAGGACGACGTATACGCTTCAATAAAAGGGAATGACGGCTTCACGACGAAGACTGCGACAGCGGGATGACCACATCATAACGACAGCTGGGGTGTGACGACCGTGGCTTAACGATGATGCAAAAGATGACGTAAATAAAGACGGTACTGAGATTGCGACGTGACGACGCGGTGTAACGCCGACAATGTGGCGACAACTAAATAACGACAACTTGACGGCGAAGGTTATGATGACGTTGGCATGACCACAAGAAAATGATTGCATGGAACGCGTTGTGAGGGGGAAGTTCAGCGAAGCCTAGGGTCAATATTCACAAAGGCGTTTAAGCTATGAATGCCCGTAGGAAATACTTTCACCCAATCGTGATAGCGGGCATCTCACTAGCGAAGCTGCCCGACCAATGCCATTACGCACTTACGAAGAATTGTAAATTTGATCCAAGATGGACCGACCGCATAAAAGAAAATGAACCAATGAAAATTATCGTTTTAAATAGAAATGAACCAATGAAAATGATCGTTTTTAGATGGATATGTGAGCTTGCTATCAGTGTACCAGAACTCAAATAGTGACGAACTTTCTACCCCGATTCGAGAGAGGCGACTGTGGACCTTTAAAGGAACACTAAAGTGAAACAATGAATTGGTTGAGGTTGGCACACTGTACTCTTAGAAATCTAATGTCGTTACTATCACCATCATATGTTTATTAATAGAGGAGAAAATCATGGTCAAAGTTTTATTGCGATAGCATATATGGACAGTCTCGGCTGAATTTTGCCGTCGCCGTCGCCGTCATTCACCGTATATGTATAAGTATGTATATATATATATATATATATATACATAAAAGCCCCAAAGAAAAATAATTCAGAAAAATGCTTCCGAAGCGCGGAATCGAACCAGGGACCTCTTGCTCCGCAGCAAGTGGCGCTAGCCGCTACGCCACGAAACGCAGATCCTCCGCGTAGCTAACGGCGAGCGTTATATACACACCCTTTACCGCTGGACGGACTCAGAGACGGCCGGCGCTTATAAGCGTTTCTTCATTACCAGCGAGATGGCGCTAGGAGCACGACGGGCGCATTTAAAAGTCGTCGGCGAGTTCGCTCGCTTCTTCTTATATTTGCGCAAGGAGAACCTTGCCCTTCCGCTGTCTGCTCGCGCGGTTTTCTGGTGGTGAGGGAAGACGGTTGTTTCAAGGTTTCACCGTGATGTCCGCGCTCATGTTACGGAGCGTACGAAAGTCACTCGAGCAAGGGACGCCGCTAAACGAACAAACAGACGATGAACGCGAACTATCAAGTGTCACAGCTCGACACTTGACGCACGCTAGTTTCGTTCGCTGCTTCGGCCACCAAAAAGTTCCGCCACCTGGAATCGAACCTACGACATCTCGGTCCGCGATGGTGAGCGCCCGGCGCGCTACCGACTAAGCTACCGAAGCAGACATTCTCTCTGTTGGCGGGGCTAGACGGGGCGGGGTGGTGCCGGTGTCTGTGAACGGTGACGGCAAGTAATGCAGCATGACATTTACTAGCGCGGATAGAAAACGATTCGGCAATGACGCAGTTGAAGCATGGCCTCCGAGATCGCGCGCCGGCAGGTTTCCTGCCGGCACGCAGTCTCGGAGGCCATGGTTAAAACTTCTCGACACCAGCGAAAAACACTGGCCGCGCTATCACCGGGGAGTCGCCCTAGACGAAGGTGCGTTCTTTGTCTTTCGCTTCGTGTCAGCGTGCAACGGCTCGTTGAGCTCGTCGGAGTAGTGCAGCTTTCACATGCACCGACGGTGTTTCTCCGCCGCCAACTGCTTTGAGTGCGAGAGCACCGACCAATAAAGCTGCTGCAATAAGCGCTGCAGAAAGACAACGATGTTGCCGCGTGAATATCGCGCCTTGGTGGAGCGAGACAGAGGCCAGCGGGATGTGGAAGGCCTGCGCGCGTTCGCGGCTCAAGCTACGAACCTCTGCCTCCCCTGCTGCTGAATCGCAGTGTGGTTGTGTTTGCATGAGCACAGGCGTAAGTTACCCAATTACTCGTGACCGCACACCATGCCGTTTCTCTCCTTAATTGACGACGCTTTGAAGAAGTGCATATTGATTACCAATATTTATTATGTGCTTGTTTTTGCCATCTTTGCGCGGGATTCACGATACGTTCGCTGTGTCTAGGTATATCTTAAGAACTTTAGCTACCACAATGGTTAAATCATGATCATGGGAGTTAGTCGTCGCGATGGAGATGTGCCACTAGGCGTCAACGTGGGTGCATATTCCACGTAAAACGGTGCTATAGCTGCCAGCCACCAAGAGACATTGTAAAAGCTCTCACAGATCCTTGCACAATGAACAATCAGCTACTTCTGTGCAGACACGTTTCACGTTCGTGTTATATCGATTCGTTCGATCAGCCATGTATTCTTAAGTTTCTCCCCGAAATCTTCGCGCGTGATATCATGAATTTCAAAGTGTATTTTTCGTATTTTGGCGACGTTGACTCAACGAAGTTGCCTGAAACTCTGTGCATTAAGCCTATGGCCCCCTCAGAGGACAATGTATTTCATTTTTATTGATTAGAAACTACGTAGGACCTAGTAGATGTCTTCAAAATCTATGACGTCACGGCGTTTGGTGCGAGAATTTCAAGGTGGCTTCGCCACCCGAATTTTCTTTTTGAGCGTTTTCTAGCTTATCAAGCGTCTTCTCGCGGCAAGCGTGGGGAACTTAGATATTGTGAAATACTAATTTATTAATATGAAAAAAAAATCGTTTTTCTCTTTAGCGTCCCTTTAAAGTGCCCCTCACGAGGACTGATAAAACATTTTTACAGCGAAGTGGCATTTGGCAAGGCGACAGCGAAGTTCGTCCGTCCTACGTTCGCAAGGACCCCTAACGCCAGGGACGTAGCCAGAAATATTTTTCGGGGGGGGGGGGGGGGGGGCTCAACTATACTTTATGTATCTTCATGCATGCTTTTGTATGTGCGCGTGTATATATACGCAAGCAAAATTGAACAATTTCGGGTGGGGGGTGAACCCCCCCCCCCCCCCCCCCTGGCTACGCCCCGGCCTAACGCGTATGTGTCCCAGAAATCAGGAAAATCCCACTACTCACCACTGGTCCACTAAAAATGAGGAAGGGAACACACGGGCGGGAAACACCAATTAAGATTTCTGACCGATCATTGGGGGAGACTTGATTGATCTGTCGAGATTAACCCAGTGATAAACAGCGGGACCGTACGTACGTTTCAGCTTCGCTGGTTAACAGTCTGTAAGGAATGCATGCATGGGCTGCAATTTTTAACCGCGAAGCTGTTCTTGGTCCAGCCTTCCATGCCCGGGATCCGCGGTAACCCTTGTGGGCCCCATAAATGGGTATGCGCCACAGACATTGGGTAAGTCCTACTACTTACCACTGGTCCACTGAAAATGAAGGCTACAGTTAGCCCAACAAACGGGTATGTTCCACAGAAATCTGTCCGACCTATCGGAAAACTATCGTCATCATAAACGCGTGTGTGCCGCAGAAATTGGGTAAATTCCACTACACACAACTTCCCCTAAAAAGGAAGAAGGCAACGGTTAGCCCAACAAATGGCGTGCGCGTTATTACAGCCACACCACTCTCACGTAATAATTTGTGATTATAAAAAGTGGTGGCTATACTACCACCTCAAAGCTTAACAAAGAGTGTTTCTTAAAGAGCAGTGAAACAACATATCTGAAAGACTTGCAAAACGTAGAAATGCTTTAGCCTGACGAAGGGAAGGCCACCAGCTTGGCTGTTTCATCGGTGTCCGCGAAGCGGAGCTGGTTGAACTTTATTTATCGCCATCCAGATGACATTATATACCACAACAATGTTTCAAAGAGATCTGTAGTGGGCACTAATATATTTTTATTTAAAATATTGCAGATTTATTCAAACATGTTTTCCATTTGTTGCTCGCACCATCATGTTCGTTGCGGATCTTCTATCGTGGGTATGTGCCACACTTGAAAAGGTTGTTGTCATCTTAAACATAATCAATCTGAACAAAGGATCTTGGATGTTCGTTAAGAGAAGAGGAAGAAGAGAGAACAACTGTACACGGGTGAGTGTCGGCTACAAGAAGCAGGACAAAGGAAGGCTAGGATAAGGTAAGAATATTTATCCTTCCTCATTCACAGATATAACGCAGGCACGTTAGAATCAATACCCCGTTAGCATTATCATTTCGGTTCAAGCGGCTTTTTTCTGTGAGCAATAAAGTTTTGCAACCAACCAATATTTAGGATGCAAGTGTGTTGGTGTCTAGCCGAGAAATTATTGGTCTGTTAGCGGGATAACTCTATCCAGTGGTTGAATAAGGTGATTCTCTAGAAAACAATTCAGCACCATCGACCAAGAATAGAACGCAAGCGCAGACAATTCGACGCGCCAACGTCCACTGTCTGTTGTCGTAAAACCCACACACCGTGTTGTCAGCGTCTCCCAACTGTTTTTCATCGTCTAGCACCGAAACGTTTTCCGTGTTCGAGAACCAACACGCCAACAATATTGATATCGCTGATTCTCCTCCCTTTGTGCACGCGTGCTCATCTGCGAGTTGTAAAAAAAAACAGAGACAGAGAAGACAAAGACAGCTTTCTTCGAAAGCCGAGTTTACCCGACTCATCGTCTTACTCTTTTGTAAGAATGCGCCCCCGTGCGCACAGCCGACCCACGCGTACCTCTTTGTCCTCACTACCACGGCCGCTACGTGTCACTACACTCGGCCTCCTACATGCGTCTCTGAAAGGAACACATATCGCTGAACTTTGGCTTTACCAGAGGAGACATTGCTTTAGGCGCGGCACGCGCACGGCAGTGCAAAACCGCGTTGTGTGCAGAAAGCTTACGGAAAGGGGGGGGGGGGAATCAATACTAAAGACTGAGGAAAAACACATGAAGACGGCTTTCGCCTTCGAGTCGTCTTAGGCAAATGCATAAAGGACCGCGTGAAGTTTTTCGTTTCTTCTAGTCCCAGTGCGCGTAAGAAGCCGACTGCCTTACACGCCCAATGTTTTTGTCCAGGCGTTCTGTAGCGATAAACGGTCCTTCATCCTTTGGCACTTCGACGCCAGTGTCGGTGCACGTACCTCGCTGCACCCGAGCCTTGTCTCCAGCTTCGTACTGTCGCTTTAAAGACCGTACACCCCCCCCCCCTTCCCCATTGCGCATCAGCAACGTACTTCTATACCTCGGCGAGGATTTATTGCTTCAGGCCTTGTGGAGGAAGGTCCGACTTCAACTGAAGCGTCCAGTGTGACGATGGCGCAGAGATTGCGCAATTTCACGACTTCATACGGTGACCTCCTGGTCGTGCTCTCGAATGCCATGTTAATAGCGTAAGCAGCTGTCAGAATATGATCGTCATAAACCACTTCTCGTGCATTTTGTTTCTGCAGTAATGAGCAAGCGTGTAATGGTACAAATAATTATGACTCTTTAACAAGAGCTGAGCATGCTTTCTGGATAGTCAACGATTTCAAGTGGTGTTTCTACTGAGGGCAGATTTCTGAGTTTCTATATTGTTGGCTCACAGAAACTCTTGCCCACATTGTTTCGAAGAAAACGGTATTTGTGTACTGAGAGAAACTCATTTATCCGTCAATTCTTCTGGAAGGTTCATTCGTTTTTTCCCGTATTACGAGTAAAGTCGCATGGTCCCTTATGCATCTGCCTAAGAAGACTCCAAGGCGAGAGTCTTCTTTTTTTTCTTTTCAATCGATTGTATTGATCTATTCCCCCTCCGCCGAAAGCTTTCTGCACCCAACGTGGTTCTGCACTGCCTCCAGGATCGGAGGCATCACAGCTTTCTGGCCCCTGCAGCACTGCCTCCGAGATCGGCCCACGTTTCACTGAGAGACTACGTCGTGTGGTGAAAACACGTTATGTGACGTCATAGTGACATCATGACTACGTCATAATGAAGTCCCAAATATCGGCAACCTGTGACGTCATGATGACGCCATCGCACTATGATCTTTTAACGCGAAAGTGTTTTATGCCGGGGTCCACCAAGACTTCACTGACGTATTTCCGTCACGGATATGACGTTCTTAAAAGGTACACGAACATAATACGAAAAAAAAACCAGAAGAAAAAATTCCACAAACATGGAAAATTTGGGAATCGATCCCACGACCTCTCGGTCCGCGACGACAGATCGCCTAGCGTTTAACCCATTGCGCCACAAACGCATTTGCAGAGAGCTACACAGACGCGCCTTATATATCTAACACTCCTCCGTGTACCTGCGCTCTCGATCGGGGCGGTGCCGCCGCCTACGAGCAGCAAAGAGAAGTACTGCATTATGACACGAACGCGTACCGACAGTGATCGCTTCGGTGGTCTCAGCCATGGTCTCAGCACTACGACGCCTCGATGCCAGCATTCGAAGGGAGGCTGGCATCAAGAAGCACTACCAACGCCACCTAGGTGGCTTTCGCCCTACTCAGCACAGCGGAGCGTGCATCCGCAATTAGCTCTGAAAATGTTTGATGTTGATCGCGGAGGCTGCAATTGCGACGCGCTATACGCGCTGATTTGACTCGGTGACGATTCAGTTACGTGCTTTGTCTTTCGCGTTGTGCTAGCGTGTGCAGCGTAGTGCAGCTTCCATATGCACCAACGGTGTTCCTCCGCTGTCTACTGATACGAGTGTGATGACACCGAATACGAGAACTCCGGCATTAAGCGCCGTCGAAATACCACGATGTCGGCGAGCTAACGTCGCGCAAGTGAGTTTGGTGCAGCGATGGGCACGCCAGGGGGAGCGGGAGGCCTTCGCGCGTTCACGGCTCAAGCTGAGAACACTGCCTCTCGCTTTCCAGAAGTTGACCGCATCGCGACCCAACTGGCTGCCATACACACACCGAACCAAGACCGAAATGATCGCACCTTCGCCGAAGCGACCCGCCGGCGGGACACCGCTCGACAATACGACGCAGGATGCCCAGCACACCCACAGGATGGTCCACGACCCGCAAATCATGCACCCTTCGCTGCAGCGGACCGCGAGTTCACCAAACGATTCAGAGACAACCAGTTCGGTTTCGCCTGCACGGTTTGCGAACGCCCGTGGTTCACGTGTGATTTGCGCGATGCTCCGGCGCGTGCAATGCAGTGTCTCCGGACAATGTATCCTGGTCGCGAGTCTTTCCAAGACTTCCGCTTATGTGCCAACTGTTTCACTTTCGTGTTCTATACCGATTCCTATATCCGAGGGATCAACCACATTTTTTGCATCATTTCGTGTTGACGCCGACGCCTCTCACGGTCAGTTTTCGTGTTTGATGAAGCATCTATGGCTTTTGCTTTAAGAACACTTCGAGTACTGCTAATAATTACTTTTTAAAAGTACTAAACGAAAGTTAGCCTAACAGTGATTTCCATGTTCAGCTGCATTATATGAAACGCGAAAGAGCTTTTATCTACGAAGGCCCCATAAGCTACAAAAATTCCGTCGCCCTTGGAAGAGAAGATCCACTTCCTCGAGTGATCGATGCTCCAAAATGTTCGAAGCGATGACGACTTTATTAGGTTAGCAAAATTTGCCTAACCAAAGAAACATGAAACCCGGAAGTTCACAGAAACGTAGCTTCCAAACAAGAACAAATCTCGCATTCATTAAAACACACTAGTCGGGTTTAAAAGGGTTAAACTCAATCTTTACGTGTATTTACTTCCACACTTCTGAGGTGGCTTTCGCAAGAGCCCTGTTCACATTAACGACAGTCGTTGAATTTATCATAGCAATATTTAAGTTTGTTCTTGGAAAAAGGTTAGCTTGGCCAGTTTAGCAAATGCAGCAAGAGAATTTTCAGCTTATGCTGAAAATTCCATAAAGTCTTTAGAAAAAATAGAAAATTGCAAAATAAAGAAACACCAGTATTCGGCAAACTGCGCTTAATAATATACCTAAAGAAAACAAAGTCACGCAAAATATATGTATTATAGGTCGGTTTTTGACATACCACTGAATTGTGAAAATGATTTTTACTGAATACCTTGTCCTTCGCTCTTGAATTTACGCTGCGGCTCTCACATAATGTGTAACTAACAGACCCGCCAGTACCTACTCAGTAGTTCTATAAACCTTTCTCCTGAGCCTGCTTTATTTCTCTGCCGCTCTATGAGTCTTTCTCACCCCCCTTTCCTCGCTTCTAGTGTAAGGTAGCAAACCAGAACCCGCTCCTTCGTTTAATCACCCTGCCTCTTCCTCATATCCGTATCTCTCTCTCACCCTTGAAAGTGCCTTGTAGGCTGAGTGGTTGCCTTCTAACCTCATTCAGCGACCACACTATATTTCGCGAATTTTTAAACAAGTTAGCAGCTGCATTAGTTTAATAAGACTTTACGTGTTTTTAAGAAAGTGCTCGCAAGGACTCGTAGTGGCTCCATTGGATCATAGCTTCATGGAATCTGGGTGACTTGGTATGGCAGCGATGGGAGATCCTTGGAACACGAGGTGTCACTGAAGCCAACGTTTCGGCAAGTGATCTTGTCTTCTTCAAGGCTGCAACAGTTGCAGCCTTGAAGAAGACAATATCACTTGTCGAAACGTTGGCTCTAGTGACACCCCGTGTTTCAAGGATCTTTCATCGCTTTAAAATTCTATCTTCCCCTGAACATCAATCTTATTTGGTATGGCAGCGTGATACACCATATAAGAACGTCGACAGACTAACATACTCGTGACTTTGTTGTGTTTTGTTTGTAAGGAGCAGAATATACAGCAGTATTTTGCAGTAAGAACCCAACAAAATGGACTCAACTGGTTGTCAGTGCAGTTGAAAGTTAGAAAAGACGCTCTGAAAAAAAAAAATAAAAAGGAACCCCTCATGTCTGGTCGTGCATGTGCTTGGAAAATATTGCAAAACTTTGCGATGACTTAGCGTTTTCTGTCTCACCGGGTGCGACGTTGGAAAGTTCGAGGGAAACGGGGCGCGCCGAAGATAACGCCCACTCGATCGTCCGGTGTTTCGGATCAATTCCGCTCCAGTAGCCGACGATTGAAATCCCAAGTGGACTCTCGAATTAATTACGTACCTGCAGTGACCGTTCGCAATCGTGCGCCGCCCACGCCGATCTTTCGACCACGTCTGGCGAAGCGGTAAAACCCCTTGCAGCGTAGCTGCCAGTGCCCCCGAAGGAAGGCGGGCCTCGCCAGTGAAGGCACCTAATTACGGGACTGTCTGTCGAATTTGACTAATGGTTGTTTGCATTGCGTATATTTGCCTCTATTGACGCAGCGACTGAGGAAAGGATGTGCTCGGGCTAACGAATCACGTCGTTATGTGACGAGCAACCAGTGGGTGCCGTAAAAGGAACAGGGATGTAATGCATGGTAGGAAACAGGGGTGGAGAAGGCATGGGCTGGAAACTTGACCATGCATACAGAAGGCGCAAGTGGCCGGCCGCCGTTTGTCCTCCTAATTGGCGGAGCCTTCAGTGGTACTTACGCGAAAGGCTTCGCTGAAGAAAGCGAAGGCCGTTCGAGACAGCTTTTCTCGAGTATTTGCGCTTGGTGCCTCGTGTGAGTAACGGAATTTAGCCACGCCTGACAGGCCAGTTAAAGCGGCGCTAACGGCGCTCAGGAGTTTAACGCAAATTCTGGATGCGTGTCGCTTGGTAGTTAGAAAACACAAAGCCCGATTAGGAATGACGTTGTAGGCATACGGCTTGTCCGTAAAAAGGTTCCTGCGCCTGCTCTAGGGAGTGCTTGACATATCTTAACGAGCGTGTCCAGGCAAGAAGTAACGTCATTTTTAAACGCAGCTCACTGTTAAATAAAGGCGCTAATTTTCATGGAAACATGACATTTGCTTTGTTGCACGTCTTGCAGTCTGTCAATTTAGACTATCCCGTGTTCCGCATCACTTGATGTAGATCCAGAAGCTCAAGCGCGTGATTTGCGTCGTCAGTCCACCAATATAAGCAAAGATTTTGTTTAAAAAATTCGGGAAGCTTCGCACTAACCGGGCCAACCCTGAAGGAACAGCGCAGCTGGGCGGCCTTCCTTAGGAAATGTAGGCTTCACTTGGACTGACAAGCGAGCGGCACCACCTGGCGAACGCATATTGACTTCTTTCTTCACCTTTCGTCTTTATATCTTTCTTTCTGTGGCACGTACCCGCTCTCTCCTTTAGTCCTCTTCACATTATTCCTCCTCATCCTCACATACCTTTCCCACCCCCTTGCTATGCTATACTACGCATGGCTAGGCTATATGATATGAGCTGCTTGGCACATACCCACTTTCTGTGTTGCATACCCGTTCCAGCCTCTCTCACCTCCTCCTTCCTTTCCTTCAAATCCCCACATCACTCCTCCTCACCCTCACTTCCCTTTCCCACGTCGCACAACATGACGCATGAATAGGGTTTTTTTTTCGATGCCGTGTCAAGCACTGGCGTGGCCCTGTGGTAGAACACCTACGCAGATGGGTTCGATTCCCGCTCCAAACGAAGATTTCTTTATGCTATGCTAGAAGCTGCTTGAGTTTTAACGCGAAAGCGTTAAAGAGCTCGTTTCACAGGAATTCCGTTGTCTTTGACGGCGTCAGTTCCGCGACGGAAAAATCGAGAAAGGTGCAAATAAAATAAATAACAAATACTTTAGGTTCAAGTGAGCATCGAACCCAGGCCATCTGCGTGGCAAGCGGGTGTTCGACCACGGAGCCGCGCTATTGCTTGAAACTGCTTCGGAAAGAAAGAATATATGAATGTCGTGTAGTAGAAAGAGTCTCCTTAACGCATGTAGTATTGCGTGGCAGAGGCGTAGAATCGCGCCAGGCGTCAAAACTTGTGAATTGTGCAACGAGTGGGTGGTTTAAACTTGCCCACCCATTACAATGTGTGCAGCTGCGAGGGTGCGCGCGGCACCTTACGGCCGCGTAGTGGCTACATGGTCAATTTAATTTTCAAAAGGAAGAATTATGGTGTAGTGGGCACTTAACAACTGTACTTGCAGTAGGTATTCCAGGATCTTTTGAAACGGCCAATGTTACGCGCACAGTCGTTCGTTTTCTTACGGCACGGTTGAGGCATGCACCGAGAACAGAAGCGAGGCTAGCAATTGAGAAGGCGATACGGACGGGGCCCGATTACGCTATTGTGCCGTACTCTTGAAGGCGAAGCTCAAGCGTCCTCCACGTTTTTCTGGCGACGCGAACGAGCTTAACGAAAAGCTCAACATGTTGTACCTGTCAATGTACGAGCCGTGAAGACGTATTCTTCAATATGTATGCTCGTGTATTCATCGGTAAACTGGCAAAATATTCATCGGCCGGATGTAAGGATCAAACAGCAATCACTGAAACTCTAGCCAACACTCTAGCAGTAGCCTTCTTTTCGATTCTGCCTATCCTTCTTTTCCTGTAATTTTTTCTGTTTCCTGTAAAGTTCACGTCATTAAATTCCCCAGCGTTCTTTCTTACTCATTGTTCAAAAAAAAAGAGAATGACTTAAGCGTACAGTAAACAAAAAATAAATAGATAACAATAAACGCTAGTCAACACAACCAACAGTTAGGCAGCGCTAGCCAACGTTTGGCTACTGACAACGAACCATAGTAAATGCTTGTTTTATTTGTCCTGAACAGCCTCACACCTTCAATGTCCATAACCCCTAAATAATGAAGTTTCTTTTCCACCTCTTGAAGTTTGTGGAGGCGACCGGAATCGCCGCCTACCGTTAAGCGCCCGCAACTTGCCGGACACTCCCCTTCACCATCGGCCTCCCCCATGAATGAACGAGACACCGGCTGTTTATGCTTCTCTCTTCTGCTATTCTCTTTTATTTCCCACTTCCCCTTCCCCTGCCGCTGCGCCGTGCTCCCTATTGGGCTGCAGAATCAAGCGTCATTTCCACAATAAACACTACTACTTTCATTTTCAATGTTAATCAGTCTTCTAATCTATACTTATCTAGAGAATAGTTTTTATATGATAGTTTCTTTGTAATACGTTGCTTGACAAGATATGTATGTCAATTTCAGCCATAATAATATAAAAAAATTATGGCAGCATCGCACTAGTGGTGCCAAGCCTGAAGGAAGAGCGGAGCTGGGTGGCCACACTTTTTCTTTCTGTTTATTTTTTCTTCTCTTTCTCTTTCTCTCTGTTTATTGTATCTCTTTTTTGTATCTGTTTCTTTCTCTCTCTATCTACTTCTTTCTCGCTCTTTCTATCTTTATTTCTCTTTCTTTTCTCTCTCTCTCTCTCTCTCTTTGTTTCTGCTTCTTTCCCTCTTTTTTTTTCTCTCGCTGTCTTGCTCTCTGTTTTTTTCTACATATTTTACGTGTCTGTTTTTTCTATCTCTTTCTATGTCCTTCTCTGTCCTTCTATCTTTTTATGTTCTTCTATCCCTTTATTTCTCTCTATTTTTCTCTTTCTCTTTCTCTATATCGCTTTCTTTATCTCTCTCTCTCCCCCCCCTTCCCTCTTTCTTTGTTTCTCTCTCTGTTTTCTCTCTCTCTCTCTCTCTCTCTCTCTCTCCCTTTCACGTGTTTCACGTGCTCCACTTCGCCGAGCAGAGTCTTCGTTTAAAGCCTGCACCTACTGTACTCCGTAGTAAGGCTTGCCCAATTCCTGTGGCGCATACCCACCTGCGGAGTTTTGCACGAAGGAGCACAAGTTGTCCATACCTTAAACAACGTCGCTGTTAAAACTTACAGAATCCCTTATGCAATCGCCTAAGACGACTCCAAGGCGAAGGCCATCTTTTTTTTCTCAGTCGATGTATTGATCCCCCCACGGCCCCCTCCGAAAGCTTTCTGCACATAACGTGGTTTTGCACTGCCTCCAAGATCAGAGGCATTGCAAGCTTTCTGCACCTCACCTTCTTTGGCGCTGCCTCCGTGATAGGCCCACGTTTGACCAAGCGACGATGTCCTGTGAGGACGTCATCATGTGACGTCACGTGATGTGACGTCATGATGGCGTCACAAATCTCGCGATCTGTGACGTCATGCTGGCATCACGTAGTGACGTCCTCACGTGATGATTTTTTGCATCACTCGTGTTGACGCCGACGCCGCGGGACGCCGCCGACCCCGACGGTCAATTGTCGCCTTTGATGAGGCATCTAAGGCTTTCGTCTTGATGCTTGTTGCGGTTTTACGTCCCAAAACCCCGATATAATTATGAGAGACGCCGAAGAAGAGGGCTCCTGATATTTCGACCACCTGGTGCTCCTTAAAGTGCACTTAAATCTAAGCACACACGCCTCTAGCATTTTTCCTCCATCGAAATGTGGCCGATGCCGCCGGTATTCGATCCCGCGACCTCCGTGTCAGTACTCGAGCGCCATAACGACTATACCACCGTGGCGGGCCACAATTTCAGCCCACAAAATTGTTTGTTAAGTAAACGCGACAACTGAATCTAAAAATCCCAATTTAGTCCTCTATAAAACTTTCGAATTAATGAGTTATTCACTTTAACAGAGTGGAAGATAATCGGAGAGCATCGTAATTTGCAACGTACAGCACGCATGACGACTGCACGCGCAACGTCCCTCGCAGCGAGATTTTCGTTCGGGCAGAACGTCCCGGCGTGCTGAACAGCTGGGGAGCGACCGAACGTCTCGCCCGTCCACGGAAGCTCGCGATGAATTCCACCACAAACGCCACAAATACGAACAAGGCTGCGGCGGATACCTCCAAAGGGACCGCACCAAAGGAACAGCCGCCACGGGCCGCGCGTGTTCACTCCAAGTCCGAGAGTGAGGACGAAGACGAGAGCAATGCCGATGAGCGGCGTTCGCGCGTGTCCTACTACCGGAAGTTGATGCTGCCCAGCGGAGAAACCGTCGACATCACCAAGAGGAACCAGTTCATTAGGTAGGAACCTCAAGGGCGCACTAAAGATGCGAACGATTTTTCTCGTATTACTAAATTACTGTTCCACGATAAATCATGCTTGCCGCGAGAAGGCACTTGGTAAGCGAGAAAGCATGCAAATAGGAAATGCGAATGGCGACGCCACCTTCGAGTGCCCGCACCAGTCGCCGTGACGTCATAGATTCTGACAGTGTCTACTGGGGCCTACATGGTTCCTAATAGGTAAAAACGAAGTACATTGTCCTCTGATGGGGCCAGGGACTTAACATGCCAAGCTTTGGAAACTTTAGTGGAGCCAATGGGGCCGAAATACGAAAAGACACTTTGAAACTGAGACGTCACGTGCTGAGATTGTGGCGCTAAATTTAAACATTAAACTCCAACCTTGATTTTATTCACTATTAATAAACCTATCACAATGAAATTAACCACAGTAGAGTTTTCAGAATATAATTTATCAGTCTAAACAGGTTCATGGCTTTACTTTATCATCGTTTTAAGAATATTGGATAGGAACTCGCGCAAGCTATGGAAAATATCCTTTTGAGTGTCAGATACCAACGATGCCAAACAAATTTTTTATTTGTGCTAGCTTCGAACTGTCTGAACGTAAATTCAAAAAGCATGGACGAACTATGATGTTAAACGAATAGGAATTTTTGCAACATTACCATGTTTCTTATGCTGACGTGTATAATCTTTATTGTGGCGAAGACGCGTCTGGTCTCGCGGCTTTTAACTGTACTCGATTTTCTGCAATGAAATAGAAAAATAAGCATTATTTCTTCCTGATGCCGGTAATGATACCGAATAAGAAGATTATTCTTACTGAGAAATCTTGTGCGCTACACCTCAAATGGTTCATTCGGATAGTACCAGAGTAGCACGAATCTGATCAAAGCGAAGAATCTTTCCGTCTGAGCTCCCTATATGACAAGAGAAAGAATTGCCCCTAGCAATGACTTTAGTATTAACAACGCTTTTTAAAAAAAACTGAAAACAACAGTTTCCTGCACCCCGTCAACCACTATACATGAAAGCCCTACCCATAGGTCAGCAAACTCATTCATGAGTCGAACATATCCAGCTTTTGTGGACACATAAGAGCCAGCGCCCCTGGCGGCGCCGGCGCGAAGCTAGCGCGTTTTCAATGGAACTGGCGAGTTTTTCCCGAATAATTAAGTGTAGAGGATGAATGTTAAAAAACGCAGATCACAGAGCGCTTCTGGGAACCTAAACGCATGACAGGACTGCAGCGATCATGTTGCAGTAAGCTTCAATTTTGTTCCCAGAGCAGCTAAAGATTGTACAATGGGAGCCTATGGAAACGACGAAAAATGTGGCCTGTTTTTCGAGACAAAAACGGTCACTGTCGTAAAACTAAGGAAGGTATGTTAATGGTCAGGAAATCACATGTAGTCCTGACACTCAGCTTTCCTTTGAAGCCAATCTTAACTTGCCGCAATTGGCATAACATTGTTCCCTAACGCGTTTTTTGAAGCCCGGTCGTTCAAATGTTTATGGTAAATTGATAAACCGTTGGTTACCTCGGGCGTCAACGCGTCGTCCGTAGCCGAGTGAGCTAATCGCTCAAGTTCGAAGCGCGGCATCACCGCGCCGTCATCGGTTCGATTCCTGGCGACGGATCAGCATTTTTTTTTCAGCCCGTGACTTAGTTCCACAGCTTCGCACAGGATGTCGCCGCCGAAACAAAGAAGAGCTTTCGTTTCGGTTTCGGTTCTTGACTGCAATCTTGAGCTGCCGTTTCTTTTTCTCTTTATTAAATGACTTTTTTAGTGTATATTTGAACACTCCACGCGTATCAGATCGTTCAGATCTACATTTTTAATTCTTACTTTATTCTTTTATAAACGTCCTAAGGAACAGAACGCCCCATCAAGTTATGGTGAACAAAGCTCTTTCGAACTTTCGTACGCGTATTGTGGTGAAACTTATTTCTCCCTTCTCATGGTGTCGTTACGATCTTCTCAGGTACCTACAATTCAGACACGTAAAGGAAGCGAACTAAGCTTAGACAAGCGAGGCATAGTAAATAAATGACAAAGGCGTTTTTGCGGTTGCTTTTTACTTTAGGGCTAACGCAAGTGTCTGTCGTAATCTTAACGAAAGAAGGGGAATTTTTCGAGGGGTTCTTTTTTTGTTAGACACTACTTATGAAACCAACAGATAATTAAGCCAATCAAGAAATAGGAAAAATTATTTGTTCTTTTTCAAACAGCAGTGCAATGATTTTGTTCTAACTTAAAAATCGCTATGTCGACAAGCATCAGCGGACGGCTCATATACCCTTCTACATGCTGCGCTCTCAACTCGAAGAGGCTGTGCGAAATCCCTTTTCCTACCTGGAGTCGCTGTGTTCTCTTACAGCACCATTTTGTAGAGTTACGCGAGACTGGATCTAGAAGAGTTAGCTGCCAGCTTTACTTCATTTCTTGCTATCGCACTCATTGCATCGCCCTTGCGGTGAAACTGGGATTTTTATTCATCTCTTGTCATATCTATCGTCCTACGTGAACAGAAAAAGACCAGCATGCCTTCTCCTTTAACATCACAAAGCACTGTGCGCTGCATCGGATAGGTCCGTGTGATATGACGTGTGTGGATCAAAGCTTTGGGGAAGTCCAGGGACTGGTGCTCCCAGTTACAAAACGAAAATCCTGTGATTCAGCAGCTTTTCGCACGCACTCGCAGCCCGCTTCAACGTACCGAAATAAGATGCCATTTTAAGCATCTGTAAATGAAGATGTGCGCAGCGTGTACTGGTTGCGCAAGGCTGGAACCGAAAGCGGAGCTAGCGTTCGACCTAGCTTCTTCTAAAGTTTTGCTAGTTATACCAAGCTATTGCTAGAGGTGCAAAGTTTTTGCTAGTATAGGATATGGCTAGGCTTGGATATTCTATTCTTCTCAGGTTTCGGTCGGTTCCCCACACTACGCACTTGTTGCGTGGTTCTGAAGGGGAAATGTCGCGTCACTAGAAGTTACGTGATGGGATTTTAGTCACGTGAGAGAGAAAGTACATCTTTATTAGAGTCCAGTGCAGACGCTGAGGTTTCTCCGCGCCATCCGGTTATTCCGAAGTTTTTGGCGCCAACACGTCACGTTAATAGTTACGTGACGTTACGGGATTTTAGGCGCGAGACTAATTACGTGATTTTACGTGATTTTTAGTTACGTGCCTAGTTGTTACGTGATTGTAGTCACATAAGTAGATGTTGTGCGATGTTACGTGATTTTGGTCACGCGACAATTGCAGGCCTGGTGTACAAAAAATTGTAGTCACAGGAAACAACAACCCATCATCGCTATCACATATATTTTACGATCACGAGAAATTCACTTTCGTTGCTCGAAAGACCAAGCGAAGCTGCACTCGTGCACTTTTTATCACGTTTCAAAATTTTTGGGGCTTCTACGATTTTTCTGGAATTTTTTTGTATGCTTCATTTGCTCTATTCGTTTTTCTTTCCTGGAGAAGAGCGCATATATATTGCTGTAAGTTTCAAAATATAGCCAGTTGTAACTTCAGCGCTGTGTGTGTTTTCCAATGTCGTCCTCGTTCCTTACGCTGTGAAACATCGAATTATGGTCTACAGCGCATTTTTGCAAACAGAAAGCAGCTGTTTTCACTTTTGCATTCAGTTCCTGCTCTTTGGAAAGTGGGGACACTTGCAAGGAGCGTTGCAAGGAGAGTTTGACTGTAGTATCTTTATAATAGCTATCGTATCACGGGCTAGCCGCCGCGCGCTGTGGCCGAATGGGTTGATCATCCGTGCTGGCTGTTTGCGCGCAATCGCTGGGTCCTTGAATCGAATTCCAATGTGGTTTTTTCTTCTTTTTTTGTCTCTCTCAGAATTGCTTATGTTTGCCGCGGTGGTACAGCGGTTACGGTGCTCGGCTGCTGACCCAAAGGGCACAGGTTTGACGGCGGCTCCAGCACTTTTGAACGAGGCGAAAATGCTAGAGGCTCGTGTGCTTGGTTTTAGATGCACGTTAGGAACCTGAAGTGGTCGAAATTTCCGCAGCCCTCCTCTACGGCACGCCTCGTAAACATATGATGGTTTGGGCACGTAGAACTCCAGCAATTGTTATTACTAGTACAACGCTGCTGAAGATTTAGATGCTTGTTTTTTCGCTGGAGCATTGCACCCAAGATATTTGCTGCAGTTTCGGTTTCGCTTCTGGAAATAGAGCTAGTAAACGTCTAATGTTTTATTATTTATTACCTCGCAACCTATTACTTAACAACGAAGAAAAGGAACCCAGATTTTAGTTAACCTCAACCATAAGAAGGCAATACAAAACGAAACCAAGGCAAGCATGAGGGCAGCCATTTATAATACAATGAAGCGTTTTAAAGAAGTGCTCTACTATTAGAGACGACGCAGAAACGTAACCAGTAATAGTAGAACCAACGCAAAGCTTGTATTGTCGAATCGTCGCCTTTTTTCTACGGGAGCAGCGTTCTCTGCTTCTGCAAGTAGTACCGCTCTTTTGCATTACATTTAATACTTCCCCTCCGAAAAAGAGCCGTCCCTGGCTAATTACGGACAGCTGCACAGTGACAGTGAGGCATTAGCAGGTCCATATGCACAATCTCATGCCTCGACATTGTTTGATTACAATAAGTCTCAAGCGACTTGACGGCGTATATGAAGTACGAGGCTTGCTAGACCACACGGTACGGGCCGTGGTACTTCGGAAGAAGTTTCGTAGACCGACCGGGGCCACCTAGGAGTCCAGAGACCAGGCCTGAATCTAAGGGGTATGCCGCAGGGGCATACCCACTAGCTCCCCTCCCAAAAGTTTGGTGGAGGGGGTGTTTTACCGACATGAATAATGAGCATAGGTGTTTTTCTCAAACTGTCAAGGCCTTCAGCAAGTGCACCCCCCCACCCCCTTCTGCTGAGTGCGCAGGCCGCCGGCGACGGCGGCGGGGCGGGTGTGCGCGGAACAGACGGCGAAACGGTAGGCAAGCAGACGCGGAAACGCGACAGAGCGCGGCCGCGAGCCGTCGCCATAGCAACGACGGAGAGATCTTCAACCGGTTGCTTGCTGCTTTGCTGCTGGCTCGCGTTTCCTTTCTTGAATTCCCGACACTCGCCACTTTCCTATGAAGAATGCTGTCTCACGCTCATAACGTGCATGCCATTCGTGACCTGGAAGTGCCGGGCGCGCGGCGATTATGCAATCGAGAGGCATGCACGATATCAGGACTGTTTTTGTGAGGCGAAACGGCACCCTTTCAACACGTTCTTTAGTGTACGCTGCTTTCCTGATCAGCATAGGTAATTTCATAGGGAATATTAGCCGCTTACACACTGCCTTTGTTGCCGCAACGCCACTTCACACCGTTGAAAGAGTAATCACTAAGAGGGAAGTCCAGGCATGGACACATGAATGTTGTCTTTACTGCTGACTTTCCATTAACAGGTACCCATGTTAGCAGCAATGTACAACAGAGTGAATGAAACAAGCGAGGAAGAAGACTTCAAAACTAGCAAGCGCTTTTCACTTTACAGTTCTGCTTACCGATTCAATGAGCCATGTATTCCACGCTCACTAGATTGCCCTCCGCACTGTGTTCCCGAGCCAAGCCTAATCACGGTTCATCAAAATAATGAACAGATCAAGCTCGCCTTGCTTGTTCGCCTCACGTTTATGACTAACGTGTCGGTGATGCACTATATATACATATATATATATATATATATATATATATATATATATATATATATATATATATATATATACGCTGCCCCTGCGATCATCACGGTCTTTTGTGCCTCTGTGCCCGTTAAACTGTTAAACACCCCATTTTAACATTTGCTGTGCGCGTAACAATAATATATATATATATATATATATATATATATATATATATATATATATATATATATATATATATATATATATATATATATATATATATATATATATATATCTGTATGTGTGTGTGGGTGTGTGTAGAGAATGCCTTGCGGGTAGCACTCACTAAAAAAAGAAAAGGTGCCTTTACTAACGTTTCAGCCGTGACACCGCCTACGTCAGTGTCTTGCGAAGCCCGTGCCACAGCCCAAACGTTATGGAATGCATTTTTTCCGGTTTTTAATATGTGCTACCTGGAAGTTCATTCAATGTAGAAAGCGCCGCGCGCATGCGCCGTTGCTCGACATGCGTCCACTAGTAGTCGCGAAGGCAACGCCGCCTCTCAACGTCAACTCCTTTTACTCTTTTAAAAGCACAGAATAAAGCGAGAATGCCTAATAACGTGCGGATTAATTTTAAACGCATTTTCTTCTTTAGTAAGTAGCAGCGGACTGCGTACAGCATTCTGCACATCTCATTCGTGCACTATGAAGGCTTGCGCGTCAGGCAACGCGACATGCCGTTGTGACTTTCGAAGCGCAATTTAGCAATACAAATCCTAATCATATGGTGAAAAAAAAAGCTCGTTTATGTCACTGTCATTCACAGCCAGGGTCTTGTGACACATTTCGGTCGGTTGTCAGTCCCTTTAAGAAAGCACATCGCATATATAAATAGTGACAGAGTAAGTATTTACTCTAAAAAGGCGTGACCTCACTCATGCTCACCTCATGTTCCGCGATCCCAAATATTAGTCCACAAGTAAATATTGAGAAGGCTATTGTGTATACATATTTGAACTTTCTCACTATCGAGGAGGTAGTTTCCGTGTCACTACAAAATCTGCCCTAAATGGTAGCCCTACGCTGTACAGCACACGTGTGTGCTGTACAGCGCAGAGCCACCATTTAGGGCAGATTTAGGGCCTAATCTAAGAAAAAAAATAACACTGTGGCGACCACTGCGCACAGACCTACGCAGCCTCCGTCTCGTCACTGATTAGCCCGGCGTGACACTGCTACTTGCTGCAACACGCTTCCGATAAAAGACAGCGCCACGCAGTTTCGTCGGAGGCTTACGTCACCACTACTGGTTATATAACCCAAGCTACCAAGCTTGGTTTCATGTTTGTTTCTCTAACCTTCCGAAGCGCAGCATCGGCATGCTTGCCCTGCTGCTGCTACTACGTTAATAAACATCGTTTTGTTTTATGTTGGGATCCGTCCTTCACCGACTCCGCATCCCACAACACCTTCTCAGATTGACAGGAATTCAATTCTTTGAGCTATTTCCACTCAGACAAAGCTGAGAGGGAATACCATGTCTAGAGGGTGTTTTCTAAAACGCATGCATCTATGATAGCACTGTGCTATCGATGCGCATTAACCAGACTTCACACCTGTGTGCAGATATCCCTATTATTAAAGTCGAGGCTACATGCCATTTAGGGTGTCTTCTGCATTATTATTAATTTTTCTTAGTCGCTTTAGCGCGCATTTCTATCGCAACTTTTATTTTGCAGTAAAATTTAATATTGAATTATATATTTCTTACAATGTATTTTACTATGCGTTCCTTATCTACAATAGAGACAAAACTACCCGATACAGTGGAAGGGACTTTCAAGGTGGGCCTACACGTTTGAGCCAAAAAAGAATCCCAACCAGGAATGTCTTCGCAGCTTTGACATTCCTATCAAGCCAGAAGATTCCAAGATTCAATACGTGGCTGATATTTTGCGTCATGAAGTACAAAAAAGCTCCGGTTTTGAAGACCCTCGAGCGGAGCTGTAATCATTCTATTCGACATGGGTCATTTTCCGTTGGGCTTTCAGAGGAAGAAGACTACTGCTTGAAAAGCAGCAGATAATATAGGAAAAAGCAGATTTCGCTAGGCTTTATCTGGCTGAAGACTGGTATTTTTCAGTCATTGCTACGAGCGAAAAACTACTAATCAAAATTCCTGTGCGCATAAACGCCATCGTTCTCTTAAGGGAACCTCCTGAAAAGAAAGGTTTAAGATTTCCTTTGGAACGCCTGCACATCTTCGTGGAAACAGAAGGAGCTCCACTCACAACCGAAGAAATTTTCATATGCTGAGTGAACGAAAGAAGGGGAAATTAAAGGGTTCGCTTTTCTCTGGTGTGTCTTGTGACCCGTTGTTGAGCAAGTCAAATGCATTTTGTATTCTACATCAGGAGTGATACAGAATAAAGAAGTGATTTTGGGAGATTGTAGGAATAGTTACTATATTATGTTGCAATAACAATCGTTGTTGTCAGCGCAGAAACGCCAAAATTCGCTCTTCTGAATTTCATTGTGCTGATCAAAGTGGACGATTGGGCCAGTAGGTGATTCATGATCGAATTTGTGCTTGCTGAAGTGCAAAGTTGAACGAGACTGCGCCTACAGAACATGAAAGGAGAGCTTCAGGAGAGCTTCAGCCCATCAGAGTAACCTATTGGTGTATCTGCGCCAACAGGATTCAAGACAATCACTTCCAACATATGAGTCAGTCTACTGTGGGAAAAAAAAGACAAAAAAAAGAAAGAAAAAGAAGAAATGCAATTAGGATAGACAAGTGCCTTTTTAGGCGGGATAGACGGCAGATCTAGAGATTATTACACAACACGTCGGTCGTATATGTTCTACTATACGTTCATTCCTAACAAAAAACTAACCAAGTTCACATTTTCTGGTGTACAATATCATCTTTCAACGACTGCATCATTTTTGCAGACCCGCTTAGACGGCGCTAAGCTTGCGGTGGCAGCCACCTTTCAATAAGAACTAAATGAAAACAAATGAAAGCTATCTTTAACTTCCTTTTTTTACTCTCATTCCTAGCGTTCTCAAACCTATTCAGTTCTAATTTGAGGTAATGCAAGGAGCAAACGAACATCACCTAAGTGGTATACCAAAGGAAATTTGGTTATTATGCTACCACAATATCCTGTTCGTACCCAAACATAATGGTTCCCGCTAGCTGAAAAAAGAAACTCGGAAAGGAGCATGCTGCTCCAATATCCCACCGGTGCGGCAGCGCAGGTGACTAAACAAACAAACAAAAACACGATTCTCTTGATGCATCGGGGGCGCGTCTATAACGGCCAGACATTTGGCATGACACGTCTAGAAAAACTGCCGATTCATTGCCAGTCGTCGCCGTCGAGATAACGCCGACACACAGCGCTCTCTTTTCTGCGCACTGAGGTGAAGCGACAGTCTGGGGGCGTGTGTACTGTTTCTTTTGATTTTCTTTTATTTAGTGCCGCGTCACTGCATACGTCATGGCGGGACTTTTGAATTCTTTAAGGTCGATACGCCACGTGGTGTCGTTCACGCGAACTAGGCCTCTGGTGTCCAGAAAAGCTGCATATGCCACTCAGATTCAGATCGAGCCGTGAGTCTGAGTGAGTCCGGATGAGTGATATTTTGGGGAGTTTGAGTCCGAGTGAGTCCGGTTGAGAAAAATTTTAGTGAGTCTGAGTCCGAGTGAGTCTAGTTGAGGCAAATTTTTCGGGAGTCTGAGTCCGAGTGAGCCCTAAGCGCCAAATATATTTCTTGAGGGAGTCTGAGTGAGCTACTAAGATTCTAGCACTATGCTAATAGCAATGCTAAAATCTGCTAGATTTTAGCATTGCTATCAGCCTTATATCGGCTCATGTTTACACTCACGCCGACTAACACATACTTCAACGCACTAGCGTTCATACGCCAGTTCATTATTTATTGATCAGAGGCGTCAGTTAAGGAGGGGAGGGGGGGGGGGGGGAATGCCATGACCTTTCTCCCCTCGCAAACTCTTTCACGGGAATTTCTTGATAAAATATCTCGTCTGAGTCATCTGTTTCAATGAAAATGTCCTCACTGGATTGCAACCACTGATAACTCGTATTTGAAGGTACGAGATCAAAAGGAGCCAAGTCAGCACCGATTATGCGAAATATTGGTGTTAAACACCATTTACACCATGTTCGTAAAAGCCAATTATACGCTACCGGACTCGTGAGTCGACTCGCTGAGACTCCCTCAGACTCAGATAGAGCCGTGAGTCTGAGTCTGAGTGAGTAATATTTTTGTGAATTTGAGTCCGAGTAAGTCCAGCTGAGCGAAATTTCAGTAGTGAGCTCGAATGAGTCCGGTTGAAGAACATTTTGGTGAGTCTGAGTGTGAGTGAGCCCCAAGGGCAAAATATATTTCATGAGTGAGTCTGAGTGAGCTCCACATTTTTGGCGACGTATGGTCCTACCACTTATTCATTTCCCGCATCTGATGCTTTGTAGCACTTTCCGGTTGCGTACAGTGCCGAGCCTAAATGCATTTCTCTTTTTTATGTATACAGTATACCATATGGCGCACTCGCCACACGAATTCCCAGTAGAGATCGTTATGAATTCAGTCGTATCGTTCCAAACACCATCACAAAAAGAAACGCTCGGCCAATATCGGCAATTCGAGAGTAACTTTCATGCAACAAAAAAAAAATAATGATAATAATAAAAAAGGCTGGTATCATTTGCCGGCCAGTGTTGGTTTTACAAATCGACATCAGAAAGCGACGTTACCGTGAATGGATATGGTTGGCTAGCGGAAATGTCTCTCCTTGCATTTGCGAAAAGAAAAACACAGGCAAAATGGAATGTACGTGCAAATACAGAGTATGGAGGCTTATAAAAACATGTATGCGGTCATTGCGACACAAGGCTTAGTCGTCAAGATGTCGCGTATGTGGCAATTCAGCTAACGGTGGCGCCAGTGACCGTTCCCGATCTCGAACTTCAGGCACGTTCCTCCAATTGCATCGAGACTCAATGAACTGCATTCATTGCTGGCAATAAGCATTGCGCTGGCTATTGCAAAATCCAAAGGTGACCCGCAATCAGCAGCTTCCACAGCGGCAGCTTTAGTTTTTTGACACGTGCCGATGCTTTAGAAACGTATACCTACACAAAGCTGCGCAATACGTGTAAAACGAAGAATCAGATTTTGGCCGGTGACATCAAATGGGATGTCACGACCGTAACAGTTCTGAACAAGCCATTTGGCTATCCCGTTTTACTACTACAGTAAATGCCGCCCGGTTGCCACACGGGAAACTTTCGAACTATGGGGATATCGTCAAACATATTGGCGCGGGTTTAGTGCAATACTTCGAGATATGACGAGTTGGCTCACGCCTAGTAAAAACAACAGCGCTACTCCGACAAAGAAAAAACAAAGCCGTATCACAAGCACTTATCACAAAAAAAGAAAAAGCGTAACAAAACAGTTACAAACATCGCAAAGATATCCGGATCACACACAAAAAAAATGCGCTTGTGGTGTGGCTTTGTGTTTGTTCTTGCCTTGAGTGCAAAACCAAAATGGTGTGACATCACAGTGTAAATTAATGCTCAAGAAATCGAAAGTGACAGTTGTGCTCTAGATAAGTTCCGCAACAATGTAAAAAATAATTGTATAGTGGGTAAGAGAGACAGCATGTAATAGGCGCATAAGAAAACAGACTGGCGGCCCGGCGAGCGCTGCGCTCTTAGACCAACTTTCACGCAACCCTGCACCCCAGATCTTTTAAATAAACTCCCTCGTATATTGGTCCTTAATACATGGTCCACTAGGGCTGAGGGTTTTATATAAGCGGCCTGCCTATACATACCTTCAGCAAAGATTGATATGTCAGACGTAAGATTAACCATGTATTGTCCTACGCACTCTATCCTGATTCAACGAACCTCGCTCCTTACATGGAGGCTCATATGTAGGCTTCGGCGAATGGCATTATCCGTATCCAACGCCCCTGTCATCACGTTCGTTCTCGCAGAGAGTGGAAGGAGAAGCGGCTCAAGTGCGACCCGAGGCCTTACTACATGCTCGGAGCGGCCACTGTCCTCCTGCTGCTCCTGCTCTACATCTACGCCTACCACCAAGGTATGTGTTACGCTGAATATGCTGCCTCGTACCTAACCAAAGGGCCGCTTATTCTCGCCAAACGACTGTGAACGCGCCACAATGCCCGCCGTTTGTCTCAGTGCGAGGTTCAAGAACCTCAGGTGAACCCGGACTGATCTGCAGCACTCGCTCTCCACTGCACACGTCCCGAAACTCGTAGGCTCACTTGCGATTTTCAACGCAGACAATCAATCAATCAAGTAACGAGTCAATAAATTAATCACTCCGTTAAAATTACGAAACACTCTAATGAACAAAACACTCCGGTTCTGATATACCTGTAAGAATTAATTGGTGTCAATCAATCAATCAATCAATCAATCAATCAATCAATCAATCAATCATTTAAGCTGTATCACTTTATGCCAGCAGCATATACATAAGCTAATATGCTTCAATATTCATTGGGTGAGCCCTAAGTCCAACATTGCGTGTTAAGACATGCAAACCTACGACTGTAGACGAACGACAACAAATAATTTCGTCGATATCCTTCATTCAAGGTCTCAATGTGGCCAAAACTCTTACGCAAAATGCATAGAAAACAATACATAATCTCCTAAGCCTCGTCCATGCACTTCCTATAACCGCGATGACGTACAGAATGTTCGCAGTCATTTCGGTCATAATTTATGGCCAAATTAACGTTTTCTCCAGCAGGGGTCTCATTTACATAGCTACCGGTATTTACTGGCACACCACAAGCACCAGCTAATAGGTGTGTTCGATTCCGCTGTGGTGCACGGAGCCGGTGCTGCAAAAGTTCAGATGATGTCGCTGTAGTGCAAACGCAATGCAGATGGTGCAGGTGAAGCGTGCTTGCAGCACCATCGCGTATTGCTTCTTTCTCTCTCTCTCTCTCTCTCTCTCTCTTCAATTGAGGGTGCTGAATACTAACTGCTCGCTAATATAAGTTAATTGAGGGATAACGTTGGTCATCCGCTGTCATAACAATAGCATTAGTCTCTTTCAATCTATCTGTTCAACGACTGAGCTGTGTACCGAATTTTCCTTTGTTTTTTTTTTTTCTCGCAACAAACGCTGTGTATCTATAGGCACACACTGAATATACATTTACTCGCATACAGAACACACTGGTCATCCCGAAACCGCATTGCGCCCGCATTGCTCAACACAACAAGGCTATCGTTTCTGCGAACGGTCCAATCGCACGCGCACCATCCGGCATTGTGGCGGCGATTTGTTGTCCAAACGGCTCAGCCAGCTCGGCAAAACGTGCTGCCATTGAGATTCTGCCCTGAGGCGGACAGGAATCCTGCATTTCGCCCAGACTGGTCGCGCGTGTCCTCCCAGAGAATAGCACAACTTGAATGAAGATTTCGTGGGCACGTGATGTTAAGCAGTGGCCACCCTTACTACAGTGCAACGTTGGGAATGCTTTAGCTGCCGCAAACCGATTTCGTCGCGTGCGTGATCAAGACAGGATTGGTACTGCTTGCTTCATTCATTCATTCATTCATTCATTCATTCATTCATTCATTCATTCATTCATTCATTCATTCATTCATTCAAACTGTTTTCTACACCTACATATACAAAATAGACGTGTTGGGCTGAGTGGACAAAATACGCCATCCACTTACCATCACGCTTGGCAGCAAGCAACGCAGCTGTGTAGAAACTACAACATGGTAATAGTAGCAACTCTCGGTAAGAAATAAATAAAAAATGCATATCATGAGACAAAAACTTATTAGGTCATCTGTGAAAAGCCTATCATAAAGAAAAAAAAAGCAAGAACAACACCCTTCCGTTGTCTGCATGTCGCACATCCTTATTTATGAACCAAACGCGATAAATGAATGCGCACCATCCTATCACTTCACTTGGTTAGAAAACCTGGAGTTGCTTTGTGGTATTGTGTGCTGTGGACATAGGGATTTGTAATATCGACAGCGTTGATAAATCAAGCTACATACTGCTAATGTGCTCGGGCCTCCTCCAGGAAGCCATTGCAGTACGTTACCGGTAGCTGGAGAACGTAAGAAATCAACGTGCGTTTGAACGGGTTTGTTGTAGTCTGAAGGCTGGTGGGAGGTACCAATTTTACTGTTTTGCTTTTAACAGCAGAGCTGTTTAAGCTTGGCATAACTCCCTGCTGCATCGACAGAAAACTGTCGTCATCGTGAACGGCCTCTGCCTATAACGCACAGCTGCACCTGGCTCGTGCAACGCAATAACTCGGCCGACGCACGCTCTCTTCCTCCTCTTCTTCATCTTCTGGTTCGCTCTACGAACACGTGCGCCCTGCGAGCGCTCTCCCGCTGCGCCGATTTATCAGGCGTGGGATGCGATAACTGGGAGGGGCGAGAGAGCGAGCGCAGAGAGAGAGAAAACAAGGGAGAAAGACAGAGAAAGAAACAGATAAATAGATAGAACGAAATAGGCACAAAAAGAAGACAGGAAAACAGAGAGCAAGACAGAAAGAGAAAGAAAGAGATACATAGTATAGTATAGCAAGGGCGCGGGTGAGGAGGAGTGATGTGAGGGTGAGTACGAAGCAAAGGAGGAGGGAAGAGGGTAAAGCATGTCATAGCCTTGTACAGTATAGATTAGTAAGGGAATGTGAAAGGGAAGTGAGGGCGGGGACTGATATTATCGTGAGGAGGAGGAAAATGAGGAGAAAAGGGAGGAGGTGAGAGGGTAAAGCATGGCATAACCATGTGCAGTATAGCATAGCAAGGGGTGGGAAAGAGAAGAGAGGGTTAGGAGGTGTGGTGTGAGGATTAGGAGGAGGGAAGGGATGAGAGAGGGCAATATAGAGAGAGGTAAATAAAGAAAGTAACTGCACAGAAAGAAGAAGTACAAGGTACACGAAGATGAAGGAAAAACTCAATCAGCTTTCTCCAGGCGATGGCGCTTGCTTGCCAGATCCGCTGGTTGCACAGGGGGAGTACTGACTTTAACTTATTTTTAGCAAACTGGTACGCCAACCTACAATCAATCTGCCATATGATCAAATTGAGCCTTACCGCTCCTTAATCTTCTCAGCAGTGACCTATAGTAACTGAATTCCCAATTTGGTGATATCATTCCTCTCTCTCTCTCTCTCTCTCTCTCTCTCTTTGCTACTTGAATCACTCTTTCAGTTCAAAACTGCCGAGAATAGAAATTACCCTATGAGGTAGCGTGCATATCTTTAGGTTACAACTGCTCTTATGTGCTTTTTTATTGAAGCACATAAGAGCAGTTAAGTTTGCAGAACGGAAGGAGTTCACGGAGGTAGTCAGACCACCCTATACCCTACCTGAACTGCCGTCCTAGCTTCTCCTAAAATCTGCATGGTATTGCATACTTGTGCGTCTGGAATTTATTAGTTGCGTGCAAACAAATAATTCCATTCGCCGGAACCTTTTTAGTCGACTGTGTATGAAGAAAACTTCCAAAATTATATTAAAGTGCTCTGACTTCAGGTGGAAGGGCTACAAAAAGGTAATATAGAGTGTACAGGGGTTATACGGTAACAATAGTTTATATGCACACTAACAGCTCCCAGGCGCTGCATTCGTAAGCTGAAACATTTCTTGCAACCACTCCACTGCACTCTTTTAGCCGGGCAGAACAGGAATGCGAATCTCTCTTCGCCCACATACGTTGCAGCTGTTCATTGAAATATTCTCCGAACACGAGGACTCTTTGTATCGCTGGAATTGTATGGGCGAACTGCGAGAGCTATATGAACGGGGCTTTCCTGCCTCCTAAAAGCGGCCCATCTATCCCGAGCAATGGACAAAATGTGACTTTTATGGCGGCTGTATAACCCAGGAAGGAGGCTGGTTTTTCATTTTGTTTCTTTTCTTTTTTGTTACTCAATGGGCGTTCTGATGCATGGAGTCTCGCAGATGTCAGTTTTCTTGCTCTGCGAAGTATAACCTTTCCACAGTGGTCTAGTGAGTGTATTGCAAACGTACTTGCTTATTTATTTATTTATTTATTTACTTATTTATTAGATTTGTAGAATTTTGAATATCTTATTAAGAGACTTCATGTATACAGCGAAAGTGATATTATCGATGCGTATCGTAGAAATACTAGAGCTCGAGGCTGTATTATTAATAATATCTGGGATTTTATGTGCCAAAACCACGATATGATTATGTGGCCCACAGTAGTGGAGGGCTCCGGAAATTTCGACCACCTGGAGTTCTTTAACGTGTACTGACATCGCACAGTACACGGGGCTCTAGCATTTAGCCGCCATCGAAATGCGACCGACGCGGCCGGGATCGAACCCGCGACTTTCGGGTCAACAGCCGAGCACTGTAACCACTGTACCACCGAGGCGGACGAAGCTGTATTATTGGACACGGCATCTGATGGGCATGTGCTTGTGCCTACTTTGGTAGTCAGCGGCTAGATAAACTCAGTTTCATCATGAACCTTCTCAACGGGTATTATTAGGAATAGACTGGCGGTCATCACTGAAGCTTATGCACCCACGAGAAGCGTTGCTGGTTAAATTCGCGTTTTGTGGTTTTTAAGGTGTTTGATAATCCGATCTTTCAAACGTCTCCATCCATGTAGCACCCAAAACTGAACCGCCTTCAAACGACAATACTGTCTCGTATTTAAGTTCATCTGGTGACAGTTCCTCGTGTATTCCGTTAAATATTAAGTACAATGAACATAATTTTCAGCAGAATATTATGTACATTTTTATTACAGTTAAACTACAGAGGATTATTACAGTTAAACTTACTTTTCTAGGACTGGTAGAGACAACTCCAACCTGCGCGAACTCGTTGCGAAACGCTCTTCTCCGCACAAGAGCGACAGATTTTACCAACAGACACGTCGACTGTGAAAAAAAAAAGACCAAGTAGCAGTCGAGCAGCGCAAGGTATAGACCTTGTCATAACTAATGTTCCTTATACTTCGCGCCTCAATCTACCCATTCTCCGAAAAGACCAACCGTTTTCATCAAGACTGATTATGCACCGTAACGTATGCACAGGGTCGACCACATCTAAGTTGAACGCCTCATTAGTATTCAAGCTGGTAAAAGTATAACGCTTATTCTACTTCACGAGAGAAACGCCCCTTATATGACGTCTAATCATGGTGTCGATGAGCACAATAATAAATTCCCGAATTATGTGCTGAACATCAGCTTCTATGAGGTCTTGGATACTAACTAGGTGTTCACCTCAGATGTCGACGACCCTGTACATGTAAAATTGTAATCCTCCACAGAGTCAGTGCACTGTAGTTGCAGAAGCTGCTTCCATTAAAAGTCGACTCGACGGTTGCGCATAACGTGCACGACAAAGTTTGCATCGCATACGACGTGGTAGCTTTGGCTGCTCGACTTGCGAACCCAACTGATAATGACTGCTGGTTGCTAACACGTCTTTTGGTCGCGTTCAGGCTCCCTACACTTCTTAAAGAATAAAGACTCTGTATGACAAATAACCTCGTCATATATAAATATAGACCGAAAAAAAAAGAAGTGATAGGAATGTGCATGATGCCTTAAAAGGATCGCAATAGGGTCCTTTAGAAGTGCTGGTTTACGGTACGGTAAGTACAGCAATACCGTATACCATCGTGATCGGCACGTGGCTATTTTAGTCTCCTATATTACCGTACAACCGTAGCGTGCCGTACTGTACAACGTTACTATGCGCATCGAGAAACTCGCGCAGCTAAAGCGTTTTCGGATCGTGGTACATTTACCATGTAACGGTAATAGCATAAACATTACAGTACCCGCCACGGTGGTCTAGTGGTTATGGTGCTCGAGTGTTGACCCGCAGTTCGCGGGCTCAAATCCCGGCGGTGGTGTCCGCATTTTCGATGGAGGCAAGGATGCTTGAGGCCCGTGTACTTAAATTTACGGGCACGTTAAAGGGACACTAAAGGCAAATATTAAGTCGACGTTGATTGTTCAAATAGCCGTCCAGAAACCTCGTAGTGCTACCAGGGGGCTGAACTTCGCGGTTTTTCTGTCCCGTGACCGCAGCGATCCTAATGTTTGGGGGCTGTACTACCTATGAGCATAAATGAACGTTGTTGTTTCATTTTATATTTATTACCAGGTTACTTATTAACTCCGGAGTTTTTTTGTACTCAAGTGAACCTAGAGGTTGCAGTTCGAGGTTGCGAAAATACGAGCGCCACCCGGAGTGGAAAACGAGAACTGCGCCGTCCTATCTCTCACGGACAAAAAGGGGCGTATCTTGTCGCGCGCCTATGTATGCTACGGCCTGCGGTGTCCCAAAGGCCGCTTTTACCACCGTAAAGTTTGTTTAAGTGAAACTGGCGAAACCTTTGCAAGGTTCAGCGAAACAGACGCATCAATGGATTCGCGCCGTTATAACAAATCGTGCTGTGCTGAGTGGTGTCGAAATTCTTCACGCCACACCGGCATAAAATTCTTTCGGATCCCGGTGGACGAAAGGTACGATGTGCATGGTGCTCGTTTTGTTTTTCTACGCTTGCACGGCATATCAGGATGCGGTTGCAGCAGTAGCTGTGTAATTTAATTGAGCATACACGTGCATTATTTATTTATTACATTCTGATTGTCTGCTCTGCGGCTTGAATTATACTGTATGCTTGAATTTACTGTATGAAGGGTACGTTTAGGCAATAAAACATTCAAAGAAACTCTGCTCTTCTTTCTTGTCTAATTTATGTGTACACGTAAACAAAAACAAAGTCTTACTTAGAATAAGTGATGCAAAGACAGGTGGATGGGCAAACCTTCATCAATCAGACGCAATGATTGCCGCTTTATCATGTGGCGGGTTGCGCAACAGGAAGAAGGGCGCGCGCTCGCCATTTGAATACCTTCCATTCGCTCAATTTGGCTTGCTGGTGCATCCCAACTGAATTTGGCGCTAAATTGGACGCCCCTCCTCCGCCATTCGGATCCTCAGTCCTCATCAAGATGGCGCCCCCCAGTGCGCGTCTGCAATGCGCCGCCATGTTTTAGTACCGCCCCCAAACACCAGGTGTTCGTCCGGCGCTGCGAGCGAATATCGCGTTCCATGGATGGTATAGGAAGTTTCACTCCCCTGGTGCTACTTTTGTGCTAAGGAAGTGCTTATTTTCAAATAATATCACGTTTAGTGGTCCGCGTCGCGTTAGCGCACTTCAAATCACCTTCCTGAAAGCAGCCTTTCTCACGTCACTGTTGCCGTGCCCAACGTTGCCCGCCTTTACTGCGCGGCGGCGAGCACCATTCGAGCATCCGGCAAGATCACATGCATGCGGCATTTTGTCGAACTTTCTGACAGAGGGACTTTCACGAGCGCGCAAAACACACGCGGCAGTACGCGATACCGAAACTACCACTGAGACGCGACCGCGTGAGCGAAGTAGGGCGCCGAGCGAAGCGCTGTTCGGCGAAAACGGAACCTTTGAACCACGCACGCCGGTCCCCATGGCAACGCCAAAGAGGTTCTTTTTTCCATGAATCAAACAGAAACGAACAAACAGCATTTTATTACGTTTTTTGGTGCACAGAAGGTTCTTTTTTTTTATTGCAGCTAGTTTGATTACGAGTGATTAGTTGTAGTCTGACTCTCTCACGTCATCGGGATCATTTACAAAATGTCCCGCTCGTGGGGCTCATCGTGTAATACATTTAGCTTAATTTCTCGGTAAGTAGGGCACTGCTGTTGATGATATTGCCGTTTTAGACGTTGTCATACACTGAGCTTTCACTCTGACATAAATTGTTATTTGCCTTTAGTGTCCCTTTAAAGAACCCCAGGTGGTCGAAATTCCCGGAGCCCTCCACTACGGCGTCTCTCATAATCATACCGTGGTTTTGGGACGTTAAGCCTCAATTTTTATTATACTCTTTTAACAAGTTACGGAAATACGGTACGCAAATACGCTAAGGCAATACGGGAACTCTCCTCCTTTCCCTCTCGTTGTGCTTAACCCGCTCCCAGTTCCAGTGACAGTGCGCCCACCGAACAACCGGTTCCTCGTTAACAATGCGTAGGCTGACAGGCAACAACGAGGCGTGACAACCCCACAGTAATTTATGAAAAAGCTTTTGTGGTGCCTGCACCGGCAAAAGCACAACGAGAGGGAAAAGAGGAGCGCTACCGCACGGCCTTACCGTGTTTGCGAACAGTATTTCCTTAACTTGCTAAAAGAATCTATTGTTATAAACAGTACGGTACTACTGTCACTGCTAAAACATGCTACTGACTGACTCGAAATCGTTCGCTTCACAGAGACGAAAGTCCCAACCGTAACGAATAAACGTCGCTTAAGATTTCTGTGGGTCGGAAGCAGCGTCGCGTGCAACTTCTTTACTTTCGTTCTTTCTGCGTCACCGAGCCTCTGAAAGAAGGAAGACCTAGTCGGTCTTCTTTCGTGTGTTAAGCTCATCGGCGAATCCAAAAGAAGGCAAGGCGAGCCAGCAGATTGTTCCAGCGGCGTTAGCGAGCGATGCTGTCGCACTGTAAAAAGAAAGCTGTCGGAGTGTCTTTCCGCGCTTTGGGGTTGCCGTCAGCCACACGGTGAAGTCACCAACTCTGTCGACAAGGTTGGCAGCCAGCAAATTGGTTTCGTGTCGCAATCGACGTACACGTCGTTGTGTCATCGTAATGTCACCGCGCGTCGTATTTCCATTGAAGCAACGCCAACTGTGGTAAAAAAAAAGGAAAGTAGCTGTACATACAGAAGGAGCAAATTCGAAAGTTCTGCCGCAAGATACAGCAACGGGAAGAGGAGACTTTGCGTGACCTTGTCGTCAGTCGGACTACCGCTGATGCACATGAACCCCGCCACATCAAAGCAACGCTAAGAGACAGCTATTGGACGAGTGCGTGATCTCCGACCTGCATCGACTAACTTATTTGCTGCTTGTCGTTCTGCCACAGCCAGCAGCCTGTCGCATGGCTGCGTTGTAAAGAAAGCAGTGGCCACCAACTTATTCGCAGCCGAGTTGTTGATTGTGCCTTGCTCACGACCTTACGGAGCGATGAAGGCTGTACTTCACTGGCTTCACACAGCTACGTACTCGTACACACGATATATAAGTAAACTGGAAACGGGGGGAATCGTGTTGTCGACATTACTTCTTGCACGGTATAGTGCGCACCTCGACATTTGATGCGCATTGCAACACAGGGGAGCTTCTCTTTCCATTCAGTGATTCCGTCTGTCGCTCTTGTTGTTACGTGTGAACCAACAAGGCAATAATTGAACGGACCTGTAGGAGGACAACCTAACTTGTAATTAAAAAAAAAAAGCTTGCAGCTATGAATTTAACATCTTAGAGCTCCCTGCCAATGTCTCATATTTCCTTGGTTGCCTGTCTCATTACGTATCTTTATCGCTTTGTGCCTCTTTGTCTGTTTTGTTTCTTTGTTTCTCTCTCTCTCTTTCCTCCTTTCTCGCTTTCCCTTTCTTTCTTTCTTTCTTTCTTTTTTCTTTCTCTGTCTTTGTTTGTTTGGCAAGCAAAGTAAGCCTGGAAGGCATATGTGCAACATCAAGTATCCACGCGCTCAAGAACATTCATCTGCCATCTACAGTCTTTACTCACAACACCGACAACGCTAGATTTTCCCCCTGTGATAATGAGTAACATACAACGAAACGCAACTTTCTTAAATTCTTTAGTATACATTTCTTATAGGCTCCCTTTCTTTGCTACATAGACTATCTCGGCAAAATAAACGCCCAGCATGCCAATTTCACAAGAGCAAGATCCTAGTTTGCCTGTGACCAGGAACGAAGTTAAAAAAGAAAAAAGCCGAGTGAATGCTTACTTTTTCTTTTTTACGGATACTCAAGATAACCTTCTGTAAGCGGTCGTTGTTCATGCTAAACACCCTTTAGTTTCTGTAATTTCTAGGCTGAATCTATTATCAAATGAACTTCACGCCAACGTAAGGGTCATTGTCGTAGCACTACAAAGTTCAAGATCTATGCGTGATAACTTATTCTGTGTTTTTTTTTCAGCTCTAATCTACAACTTGTTTGGCAGGCGTAAGTGTCTTGGTTGTTTTGCCTACCTATATTTGAGGAGTTGCAACGTATCCTAAACTTTAAAAAACGTTTGCGTTCATTTACATCTCTGTGTTTGTCGTTTAGCCGGGGACCAACCCAGCCCATCAAATGAAAAGGTCACTCTTTCCGATACCGGAAACGATGAAAGCAACGGTAAGTTATCATCACAACTATATACGTGTGTATTCTCCAATTAGGTTTCCATAAATATATTGAATAATCCACAGTGCCAAACACATTACATTCGCATGTGCCTCATGAATTGAAGGAAATTTAAAATAACTGACAATAACTTTACTACTTATAATCGTTAAGAGGAAATAGCTAGCACTTCTAAAAAAAAAGTGCATTGCGAAAGGGAATGCAATCATAGCCCTTACTTTGAGCAGAACTAGTGAGCCTGTATCTACCTATGTCCACAAATCCACAAATCTGTCTAACCGTATATTTATTAATTTATAATACATTGTAGAGATCACCATATGCAGAAGGAGGATCCCATAGCGAAGATGAAATTGGGATCCCCTGTAGATAGCAGTCATAAAAAGTTATATCTAAATCTACAGAAGCAAGCATAAGAGTGCATTTACAAAATATTGTATAATTAGATGTATATATGAATAGCACGTAAACATATCGCCTATTACGCTCACATGAATTTTCTAAAACTAGGTGTGCAAACATACCACACAAGGAGGAAAATGGAAGTACATTCGCACAAAGAACTTTGCTACGTTATTTACGCAAAATTATTTGCTACATCAATCATTCAGCTTGTGATTAGTTCGCCCAGCTATTCACTACTGATAACCGGAACGAGCATACGAAAAACGCTGTTATGAAATTTTGGTTAAGTGCATCGTATTTTAATGAGTGTTTTAAAACTTGCCGCAGCAAGTGTAGTTCGTTGAGCTTTGTGGAGTTAACCTGAAAACTCTACAATAATTTACCCCTTGTGAGCTGAAGATCTACTGGTTTAACCCTTCACCTTTCCTTTTTGCTCTCTCTCTCTCTTTTCCTGCCCACCATCAAGACCACAGCGATGCCACATGACACCCGCCGCTGTCAAGCCAAAGTGGAAGTAACGTTTCCATATATTAACTGTTCGGCACGCTATAAACCGTTCGACATTTACGCCAAAGTAATAAAATATCAGAAGATAGACGCACTTGCGTTGTACGTGTTAGTCCTTGAGTTCGTGATGTACGCATCGTTAGGGTACAGTAAACACGATAGCGAAACCTTAGTGGGAAACTTAAGAGGGCATACCTGACCTTTAAAGCCCGCTATAGCGGTCTTCTGGCTTCCGTCGTTTCTTCCTCTTGTCGCCCGAAGAGGCAACTGCCCATCTACGAACTTGCGTCCAGTTAGTGATTTACGGTGAAAGTATTCCTTCTTCTCAAAAAACCGGTTTTCCTTGCCTACATCGACTGAAGATGAAGAAGAAAGCTTTCGCCGAAGCGGTCGTCTTGTGCAGATGCATAAGGAAGTGCGCGACCTTTTATTAGTGCTGCATATCATACTTAAATATTTATCTTAAGCCACTCGATCTTTGTCCAATCTTCTCTGGCTATCAGCCATTCATAAGTAAAAACAACGTTAGCTTCATCCACATCGGCTGAACTTTTGTGAGCTGTCACAACAAGGCTCTCGGTTAATAACTTCAACTAACCAATACTAATCTTTTTATAAAACACACATTGCAAACGCTCTCCAATGTTCGCGCTTCCGAACGTGAAACTGTGATGCTGTTTTTTTTTTAAATTGCTTGATAGTAATAATTAACGTGAAGAATATTCTGCTGTCCGCAATTTTCAAGTTATCGCTCACGTTGATGTCATGAAAAGACGAAAGGTATGTGCAACCCTCAAAACTTTACGTTCAAGTTATTACGCCACGTTGGAGGTGGGGGCATATTTACATATCTATGAATTATTTATCTAAATGTGAAGAACACAACCAAAAGAAAGCAAAAAACTGAATTCTTTCCCACAACAGAGGCTGGACAAAGCACGAAAACTACGTGTAATTTTACGATATTTAAGTTTGAATGAGAAAGAGCTATTCTGAACCACGTACATGTCGGGTTTGTGTTAAATCACGAGGAAACAGTAGCAACAAAATACATGGCATCTTTAATTTTTCTTCCATTACTTAACCTTGAAGAAGCATCGCAGACAGTGTGTGCTTCCCGATCAGTATTATGCCATGCTGAAAGCGGACATGGAAAGTTCAGCTTTTAAAACATTCCGGCATACACGTAAGTGCTTTCATCAATAATGCGTAGTATGTAAGTATGCATAATGAATGAGCTGCCGCTTCTGCTCGTACATTAAGCATCAAGCACAACGCTCGTTTGGTGTCGCTATCTTCCTGAATCAGGCGTCTTATGCGTAGAAAAAAAAATCTATAACTAAAGAAAACGGAAGACCGCGCAGCGCACATAGTAATATCAGGTTCCTGTCTTGCAAGAAGAGAACATGTTTGGTTACATGCAGCTGACACACACACGCGCGCACGTGAGCACGCACGCACACAAACACGCACACACACACTCACGCACCCACATAAACACGTACCCGCGCACGCACGCACGCACGCACGCACGCACGCACGCACACACACACACACACACACACACACACACACACACACACACACACACACACACACACACACACACACACACACACACACACACACACACACACACACACACACACACACACACACACACACACACACACACACACACACAGGCCCGCGCGCACTCCTTGGATCTATTCGCACATATTCACTGCAGTGAATAATGAATATGATAACGATGATTCACAATTTTTATTGTCAATCTCTTCCAAACAGCGTGGCGGTGAATACTCGCTTAGCTTATACTCGAGTTATTAAGTCTACATTACATCTATTCCAAGTTAGCTCTTTGACTATACAACCACTTTATATTAAAGCCTCTGTATCTATACAACACGTGTGCATGTGCTTATGCTCCTGCTGTGTAAAGCGCTTGTCTGCTGGCTTTATGCTGGCTGCTCGACAAGACTCGCACTAACGCCACAATAACGGAGGACGTCCTGGCATTGAGGCGAGAACCATCGAGTCAAGAACCGTAGGAAGTACCATTAAACAGATTAGCTCGCATAGCACAGGAAGCGCCATTAAACATAAGAAGCATCGTTAAAGAAACTGCTACATGGAGCTCCATCTTTTGTGCTTCTTTGCCTTGGCTTACTTGCATTTGAGCAGCGCCGCTGCTATTATAAGTATGAACCGACTAGTTCACAAAGATTTCCTCGAAGCTCCCGTTGGGCTGCACACTTTTACTGCATGACTTAACTGTTCTCATTGCTGTAAACTTTCTCGCAAACTATTTTTACAGACAAGGTAGACCTGTATGACTTGTTCTTATCGTTTTTCATGTCCTAAAAAGAAGTCTGTGTAAATTCACAGAGTCCCGCGCTTACGGCCTCAGCAGCAGCGGGAGTCTGTACTTGCTTCCGAACTTCAGCACAACCTGTAATTTGACTAACTTCCATGCATAGCCAAGCACAGCGCTTAAGCAGGCACTATAGAAATAGGGACATGACTGTAAAGTGGCTCTCTTATAATTAAAACCTTCATTCAATAAACGTTACCTCGCTATAACAATTATCTTTTATACCGAAATAACAATGATTGATTGTGTTTTCCTTAAGACGGGAACAAACAGCGTATTTCCCTTTTTTACAGAAGTGTTGGCATTGATGGAATGTGGAAGCACACAACGGCGTATCAATACTGGCAAATGCCGATCTGCTTAATTGAGCCTCTTAAACACGTAGTTAACATTGTGTAACCTACGCAAACTACTGTGCCTAACTTTTGATGTAATCCGCTATAAAGTCGGCAAAAGTTTTTTTTTCAAGACATTAAAATGCTCTTTTGCAGCTTTTACGTTGTTCATCTATCACGACTTTTCTGCATGAGGTGTTTGATTTGTGCAAGCAGCTTACCCTCTTTGCGCCCTCCTAAACTTGGTTAATTATTTCAATTTGTTTCATTTATTTAAGAAATGAGTACAACAACATGTTTCCGAGGTGGGACAAAGGAAGGCAAGCGCTGCATGCTTCGTGACAAAGGTTGACACCCGGGATAATTTAATACATTGCGGAACATTAGACAACTTGTTTAATTATGTTAGAAGCTGTCGCTTGTGTAGCATCACATGGAAGTATATATGAAGCAATGATCACCGCCTCCCTCTACAGTTCTTGAGTATGTTCCAGTTGATGCAGAGTAGAAAACTAACTTGAAACTGTCGCTTGCCGAATCGGAACTGGTGGCTTAGCACCTTGGCATTTCGCAGCTAAGCACAAGGTCACGGGTTTGATTCTGGGTCATTGTGACCGCATTTGATTCAATGTGGACAAAATTCGAAAATGCCCACCTACTTAGATATAGGTGCGTGTTAAAGGAACCCCGGTGGTGAAAATTAATGCCGAGCCTCACACTATGATGAGTGTTAACATCACAACGTGATTTTGCCGCATAAAGCTGCAGAACTTATTTAAATTTGTAAGCGCTGCTTGGCAAAAAACCTCGCTGTTTTCAGCTTTTGCCCCAGAGAGCTGGTGCCTTTTCAATTATCTTTTTCTTTTTCACCAAGTGTCATACCCACCAAACGCACGTGTCTTACGGGTCCGTATTTGCGCCACAGGGTTGAAGCGGTGAGGTAGCGACAGATACAGCCAATGGCGAGACCGAGGTCTGGTATTAAGCACAGGCAGGGGCGTCAGAAGCCCCATTGTCTTCACCTCTGTCCGTGGCTGCCCGCCTTAAAACGCGAATCCCTTCCAACTAGCCCAGCTTCCTGTCGTTCTAACTTCTGTCGTTCTCGCAGGCCGCCGGGACACACCTCGAGTGCCTGCGTACTCAAGCAGGTCATCGCACTTAGCGAGATGTTTTTTTTTCCCTTCGATCATAAGCAGATGAAGCTTCGTAAGCTCCTCTAACGGCGAGGAAATGGCTCAACTAATTGCCTTCCACGATGCTGATATTGCACTTCTTTTCGCTGTACATTGTCTCCTCACATGAAGGTCGCTTAGTTTGTATAGTAGGCTTGCTTCAATCTATTCACAGAAAATGCCAACGCAAGGAAGCGATAACATCTCCCGTATTCCCACACACACATAACAAATACACACCAAAGTAGATTCAGCAGGAAGTATCTAACGATCGTTGTAACAGTCAACGCGATGAAGTGTTTCTTGAAATGCTCATCTGCACCCACATTTTATTGAACGGCGATTCAACGACACACCATCAGCGTTGTGTAAACGCGTCGAGCTCCTGCTTGCACGAGGGAAATTCTTGAAGAAGCCATCAGCATTGTGCAAAACGTGTCGACGCGTCTGAAAGCGCCTGATAAGGCATGTGCCCGTGGAGCAGCCATTAGGGCACCGTGCCTTCGGTACCAGGGGACCAGAGCTCGAATTCAGCCGTATCCATATTAACATTTTGCCTCATGAAACGCGCAAAGTGACCGTCGGCGGCGTCGGCGTCAACACGAAGTCGTCCGAAAATTGACGTGCTCACAGATGACGTCATCTGCGACGTCACGATAGCCAAGATATGTTACGTTGTCATGACGTCACATGATGACGTCATCACAGGACGTCGTTCCTCGGTCGAGGATGCACTGATCCTGGAGGAAGTGCGACACCATATGAGGTGCAAGAAGCTTCGGGGGGGGGGGGGGGGCGCAGGGCTTAAAGTCTCCCTTCATTGGAGTGAAGGGAGACTGCCTCAGCTGCTCAGAAACGCGCAGATCGTGGGTTGTTGGAACGCGGTGCGAGCTGGCATACAGAAGAATAAACGCAGGATTTCTAGATATATCGGCCATGATCCGCTTTCGCGGTCGTGTTATTCAATTTTGGGCGTAATAAACGCATGAAAATGCATTATTTTCCAGGGGATGTTGGCCGGGAATGAAACAAAAACGTATTATGCAGAATCGTATCGACGAGATTCCACTATATATATATATATATATATATATATATATATATATATATATATATATATATATATTGTAGCGAAGCGTTCCTACTGAGTAATGGGTCGTCCTCTCGAGCGCCTTTCCCTCGTGCAGAGAGTCGGCCCCGCTTTGACTGTCGCTGCCGTGCGCCGTCGCTGAGTTCCCGTTAATAAACGTCTTGACAATTTGGTGGAGGTGCTGAGCCCTTTAAACAACTACGGTCCGCATTCCATGCCCTTGGAGCTTCGATCCCGCACCGTGCCTGCTACCATGACTCAAGACGCCACCCAGCAAACGCCTCCTCTCGCACCGACGCCATGTCCGGGTGTCCCCCGCATCCGCGACCCTCCTATCTTCACCGGCGCGGATGGCACCGACGTCGAGGACTGGCTCGCGATCTACGAGCGTGTGAGCGTCCCCAATAAATGGGACGAGGCAGGAAAACTGAGCAACCTCGTTTTCTACCTCGCGGGTGTGGCAAGTCTATGGTACAACAACCACGCATCCGATTTCGCTACGTGGTCCGCTTTCAAGACCGCCATCATCGACGTGTTTGGCCGCCCTGCCGTTCGCAAGCTGCAAGCCGAACAGCGTTTACGTGAACGAGCCCAGCAGTCCGGCGAGTCTTTCACGAGCTACATTGAAGACGTGCTCGACTTGTGCAAGAAAGCCAACGCAACCATGTCTGAAGCCGACAAGATCCGGAACGTCATGAAAGGCATCGACGACGATGCCTTCACCATGCTACTCGCCAAAAACCCTCGCCTTGTGGCAGAGGTCATCACGCTGTGCCAAAGCTACGAGGAGCTACGCCGGCAGCGGCTGATGACGCGTCGACCTCCATCACGCGACGCCGATCTTGCTGGCTTGTCGGCCGTGTCGGACCACTCCGTCTTACTCGCCGAAATCAAGTCATTCGTGCGGGAGGAAATTGCCCGTCAGTTCTCCTTACTGGCCTTCTCTCACCCGCAGGATGTTGTACAGTCGTCGACCACACTGCTGCCTCCCCTACGCCGGGCTATTGAGCAGGAAATCGCGGAGGTTATGCCGGAATACCACCAGCCCCCTCCGGCGTCTGCGCCGCTCAGTTACGCACAAGTTGCAGCCAGGCCGCCCCCAGCGCTCCCTGTGGTGCCCCCGCTAACGTACGCTGGAGCCGTCGCCAGGCCTCAGGCCTTCGAAGCGAGCGTGCCGGCTGCGTACGCCGACATCATCCATACGCCCCGACTGCAGCCCACCATGCAGTCGTCATATCAGCAGCCGCCCCGTCCCTCGCGTCCTGCCACGTGGATGGGACCTAGCCCGGCAAACCGATGGCGCACTTCCGACAACCGCCCGATCTGCTTTGCGTGCGTTTGCGCCGGTCACGTCGCCCGCGATTGCAACCGCGTGCAGCCGCCTCGAGTCGGATCAGCCGTCACCAACCAGTCCAGCCGCCCGTATTATGACCCGTATTAGTGAAGCCAACTGTCTCTATAACTGAACAAATGCTTATGAATGCTGTACAAATACATACCCAGCACCTCCACCACGTATGACGTCTTGGTTGAAACGACGTTTATTCAGCCCAAGGCCTCGGAGAAGAACGGACACAGCGCGCACAAACCCGACGATGATGACAATGACACACGGTGATGATGAGGACAGAGAGACAAACGGATGATGATGATTATGATAATGCACAGATGATAAAGAAGCACATAACTAGTGCCCACAATATTATTTCGAATTTATTTCGGGCATTTATTCAACGTGTCAATCCAATCAAGCAATAAATAAGTTATTTTGGGAGCGATTTTTCAAAAATAACTCGGGATATGTAAAGGCTTGAAGATATGTGAGCTCAAAGTAAGTAACATTAGTTGACTCACTGGATTCAGAACCTCAGGCACGACAATGTTAAATTTTATTTTCACTACCACTTGCCTAATAAAGTAGGCAAAATACATGCGTCTTTGCAATTACAGTAGACTTGTGATGCACAACTAAAAGAATGAAGAGTGAGTGGCAAGCTAAACAGACCAAGGTGAACCATTACTGATTCACGAGCAGGTAGCTTCACACTCAGGTGCCTCGTGAAACAGTATGCTGTGCAAAGACGCTCTGTCGAACAGGGTGGTGACCCGTGGCTTCAGGAGGCGCTGCCCGTGGTGTTCAGTTCTCAATGAATTGCATTCAGCAGTACGACGACACCCGCATTTCTTTTTTTTTTTGCTGACACCTCGTCAACCAAAATTTGCGATTAAATCATTATTCGGAAAATTGCAATGTTTAATTTCCCCGCACAAAGCACTACTGCCAAAAAAATTTGACTCAAGTACTTGTCAAATGGGTGCCACCGTCGGACTACCAAGAGAGGGCCCGGGCCCCTCCTTAGAGCATGGAGGTAGGGCCGGGCCCTTCCGGCTCCCCCTGCCCCCTGACTTTAAGCCCTGGGTGGGGGGGGGGGGGCGAAAGATCAATACAATCTACTTAGAAGAAGAAAAAATTGTACGCGTTTGCCTTCGAGTCGTCTTAGGCAGGTGCATAAGGGATCCTGTGACTTTTTATGTTGATACGGTGTATGTATGCTCTGCGTTGACGTCACTTTCGTGTGTGTGTGTGTCTGTGTGCGTGCGTGCGTGCGTGAGTGCGTGCGTGCGTCACTAGCGACTGTATAATAGATAGGTCTGCCCAAATGGCTTGGCCGTAGCTAAAGAAGCGTTACGTGAATTCAATGATCTTGCGCTAGGCCTGTTCGTAATGGCACATTTCAGCCGATTATTATGACAGTCGTTGTGTCGGAGACAGGAGCTAATTGAAGACCACAGCATTTGGCCCTCTTATTTGATGTGTAATATACTTAGAATACCACTGTTTTTAAATATTGTATTGTCTACGTAAGACTTCCAGTTTCTTGAACAGCCTTGACAACAAGGGCGGTCGGCTGCCTTTATACACATCCCATGTTTTCCTGGAGGAAGGGACACTGACTTTTCACGACGAGAAAACGTTGGAAGAGTTTCCTCACTGACTACAGACTGCGCAAAAAAAATAAGAAAATAATAAATAAGGCGCCCATGCATGAGGTGTTCTCTTCTCGTGCCTGTTGTTTTATTTATTTTTTCCCGCAGTTTGTCGCTAGTATGGATTACTAACGCACCCAGCGCTCAATCCTGAGTTTCCTCAATCTCTCCAGCACAGGCACATTCGGAGCATCAACGTCTTGCTTTCGTTCTGCCGGATGCTGCTGTTGATGGCACATCTAAGCGCAAGCTGGACAGTCGAGCTCCAAGCAATATCTCTCTCGAAATCTCTCCCGATGATTTCGCGAAAATCAATAGGAGGCGGCCTCCAGGCATCCGGAGGAAAGACACTTGAAGACATGGAGCTTTTCTGCAACTTCCTTACCTTAATATCCGGGAGACCGACTGCAATATACGCTTACATTTTTTTCTGTCAAAGTTATTTTTGGTGTCTTAATATTCGAAACGTTGAGCAAAAGAAATATTGTTGTATTACTACCCTTCGGTGATCTTATAGCATTGATGCTGTTGTTGATGGCACATCTTAGCGTAAGCTCTATAGATGTCAACCACATGAGTGCCCGCCCTGTCACGAACGACTTCATTCGATACACAAAAATCATGTTAAACTAATTATTAGGACAGTTATTTCCATACGGCTGTTACGTTTTATTTAATCTTGCATGCATTTTGTTTATTCCCGTCGCATTTTTGTACTTCTTTCAACTTTGCATTCCATCTCATCTTCCTGTGCTGCACTGACTGTTAAACATGAATTACTTCCTTTTTTATTCCTAATTGTTCATGTAACACATTGCTATTCTGTTTAGCACCACTTACTTGGATTAATCCCTAATTCTTTCCAACCTAGGGCCCTGAAAACCTCCTGTAAACACGCGGTGAATAGCATTGGATTAATATCCTACAAAACGGTACTACTACTTCTCTCTTTTCTAAATGCTCAACCGCCCCGTTTCGTGGCTATTCCTCGATGTTGTCTCGTCTCATTATCATCATCACCACAGTTATAGTACTCATCGTCTTCATTTGTTATCTTAGCAATGTCTGAACACGCGTGAGGCTGTGTACATCACGAGACAAACAGCAGCAACAACAAAAGGAGAAGAAACAGACCCCGGTCTCGTGCCCGTTGAAAGCCGCTGGCCGCAGAAATGAGAGGTGAGCCTAACCCGAAAATTTCAAGCGCTCTTATTTTTTTACAACGTAGTCGTATAGAGCTAGTTGGTAAAGTGAAGCGCAATAAATGGGACAGAAAGGCGAGGCAGACGGGACGGGAGCTTTACCAATTATGCATCTGCAACGGGCCAGAATTTCTACTCAAGTATAAAGCTAGATTAACAAGGTTCGGGACTGCCTTGTAATCCAACGCTGACATTAAAACAGAACGTCTCCCTCCCACAGCCATCGTTCGCAGCGTTCACAAAAATGAATCGATCACTGCGCAGCGTGTGCCCTTTGGAAATAATTGTGCCAAGCACCGAAGCAGTAACTGACTTCATTGTCACTAACAAAACAGGTCTGAGCAGTTCCACAAAAATAAAACATGACATTTAGTTTCGCGTAATATCCCCATTACGGCTTAGAGATGACTTGGACCTCTGCCTTTAGAGTAAAGACTGCCGTAATGATCAATTTTCCTCCTCCAACGGGCAGCCTTTTGTCTACCTAAAGACATCAAACACCGTTTAAGCTTGACCATATTTGCTTTTAAACAGAATGAAATATACGTGGTACGTCCGAAAAGTAATCTCAGTGAGTCAATTGAAAAAAAAAAGAATATTCATCAGATCGCTACAACGCATTAAAAAACTTTGAAATGAGCTCCTCCCTGCATCGATACATCGCTTCCAGCAGGATTTTTGGGCGTTGATGGTGTCACTGCAGGCCTCCTCAGAGGAATGTCCTTTTGAGCATTGGTGCAAGCACCTTTGGCTTTGTCAACTGTCTGTCTCAAAATGACGTTTTTTCATGGGATATTTGACACTCTGACAACCCATCATCACCATAGGCCGTCTTTGAGATAGAAAACGTTTGCGCTGTGGAGTTGCCAAGTTCCACGCAAAAGTTGGGGCCAATCCTTTCGTCTTTGTTCCAACCAGCGCAGTATTACAGCTTGCACGGCAAATGAAAACGAGTTTCACGGTAAAGCCTGTCTTTACTCGCCAGATGGTCACAGACTGCTGAGCGACGGTGCCTGCATAAGTGAACTTCGCCCTCCACCAATCCCAACCGGCCTTGGCACGCTGCGGCATACATTACCTTCACAACATAATTACGGACATTACCTTTCTGACAAACCCTGTATATAACCGTAGTTGTATCAGGGGAATTGCCTCGGCGGACTTTTCTTAAAATTTAGGAAATGTATAATTCTTCCGATTCTTCATCGTCATAGGTCTTTCGCACGTGTCCTCGACTTTTCAAAACAGTTGTGTCCATCATCAACATCATCATCATCATCATCAGCCTGTCTACGCCCACTGCAGGGCAAAGGCCTCTCCCATGTTCCGCCAATCAACCCGGTCCTGTGCTTTCTGCTGCCACGTAATACCTGCAAACTTCTTAATCTCATCTACCCACCTAATTTTCTGTCTCCCCCTCACGCGTTTGTCATCTCTTGGAATCCAGTCAGTTACCCTTAATGACCACCGGTTATCCTGCCGACGTGCTACGTGCCCGGCTCATATCCATTTCTTCTTCTTGATTTCAACTATGATGTCCTTAACCCCCGTTTGTTCCCTGACCCACTCTGCTCTCTTCCTGTCTCTTAAGGTTACACCTATCATTTTCCTTTCCATCGCTCGCTGCGTCGTCCTCAATTTAAGTTGAACCCTCTTTGTAGGTCTCCAGGTTTCTGCTCCGTAGGTAAGTACCGGTAAGATGCAGCTGTTATATACCTTCCTCTTGAGGGATAGTGGTAGATTACCATTCATGATTTGATAATGCTTGCCGAATGAGCCCCAAGCCATCCTTATTCTTCTAGTTATTTCACTCTCATGGTTCGGCTCCGCGGTTACTACCTGTCCTAAGTAGACGTACTCCTTTACAACTTCCAGTGTCTCGCCACCTATCGCAAAGCGCTGTTCTCTGCCAAGATTGTTCCACATTACTTTAGTTTTATGCATATTAATTTTCAGACCTACTCTTCTACTTTCCGTATCCAGTTCAGTAATCATGAGCTGCAATTCGTCTCCCGCGTTACTCATCAATGCAATGTCATCGGCGAATCGTAAGTTACTGAGATACTCTCCATTAACTCTTATCCCTAACTCTTCCCAATCTAGGGCCCTGAAAACCTCCTGTAAACACGCGGTGAATAACATTGGAGAGATCGTGTCTCCCTGCCGTACGCCCTTCTTTATTGGGATTCTGTCGCTTTCTTTATGGAGGACTATAGTGGCTGTGGATCCGCTGTAGATTTCTTCCATTATATTTATATAGGCCTCGTCGATGCCTTGATTCCGCAGTGCCTGCATGACTGCTGATGTCTCCACTGAATAAAATGCCTTCTCGTAATCTATGAAGGCTATGTATAAGGGTTTGTTGTATTCCGCGCATTTCTCTATCACCTGATTGATAGTATGAATATGGTCTATTGTTGAGAATCCTGTACGAAATCCTGCCTGGTCCCTTGGTTGATTGAACTCTAATGTCGTATTAATTCTGTTAGCAATTACTTTTGTAAATAGCTTGTAGACAACGGACAGTAAGCTTATGGGCCTGTAATTTTTCACGTCCTTAACGTCCCCTTTCTTATGGATCAAGATGATGTTGGCATTCTTCCAAGATTCTGGTATCCTCCCCGTCGAGAGGCACTTCGTATACAGAGTGGCCAGTTTCTCTAACATAATCTCTCCACCGTCGTTCAACAGGTCTGATGTTACCTGATCCTCACCAGCTGCTTTGCCTCTTTGCATTCCTTTTAGGGCTTTCTTTACTTCTCCTGTCAATACTGGTGGGATGTCAGATTCCTCTACGCTATTACTCCTTCTTACGTTATCATCCTGAATGCCTCGGCTGCTGTACAGATCTCTGTAGAACTCTTCCGCTACCTCAACTATTCTATCCATATTGTTTGTGACCTTGCCTTCCTTGTCCCTTAATGCATACATCTGATTTTTGCCTATGCACAGTTTTGTCTTCATAGCTTTGACGCTTCTTCCGTTCTTTAGAGCATGCTCAATTCTCTCCATATTATACTTTCTTATGTCGGCTACTTTACGCCTATTGATTAACTTCGAAAGCTCCGCCAGCTCTATTTTGTCTGCCATAAGCGTGCACAGTGTTCTCCATTAGAGGGAGCCAATCTCCACCCCAGCACCCCCCTCCGTTGGATCGTGTCCGAAGGAAAACGAGCTCCGAAATGGATGAAAAAATGACAATGAAGCGATGGCGTGCTTCTCACAAAGGCCTGTCATTGGTCCCCGGCTTTCCGGGATAAAGGGGGGGAGTCAACAGTTCCTTGAATGCAACATCAGGGGTCCTTGGACGCCATTATCGTCAAAAAACACGCGTAGCCATAATCATGCAGATTAAAAAAATGACATGAAAGGTCCGCCTGAGTATGGGGCCGAATTGGCGCCCCCCTTCCTCCCCGTGCGCACGCCCATGCTTATGTCTTAAGAAGGCACAGTTTCCACCACCACTTGGAGGAAGCTGTG